>NC_142628.1:9668125-9990000 GCF_059453375.1 Lepisosteus platostomus
TAGTTTTTTTAAAACCTACACATTACACGCATTTCAAAATTACACCCATGCCTTATTTGCATTTGTATTTTCATAATCAACTAAAAAATTTAGCCTTAGCCAACACTTAATGTTGCTAACAGAGAGGCAATCCTTTAGGTTTAGCTCTTTGCACATGTTTCTTTGGGACTGTTTGCAAATAAGTAACAAACATTGCTTCAGTTGTTTCTAAAGATGAGACCTGCTTTACAATAGGACTGAACAGACAGCTTCCCCAACAGCCATTACATTAAAGACTGCATCAAATCAACTTGGATTGTACTCGTCTTGAAGATACAGCTAGCACTGGGAGCACAGAAAAAAGGAAACCCTTGAAACACGAAGCCTGAAGTAAACTGAAGCCCTCCCTGTCCCTGTGGTCTCTGCCAGTCTGCTATGAGGAATCTGGAATGAAAGAGGTGGAAATGTGGAAACTCTCTAATCTATTACTATGGTGCAGACGGAGCCCAGAATACACGCTCAACAGCTGAAGACATTTTAAAAACAGGGCTCCAGCTACCTTCTATGTGTGCAGTTCTTTTCCTGCACAGATGAGAATACTCATGCACTACAACTACATAGCTTAGAAGTTGGAGTTATAAAAATTCAGGCTTCAAAAATACCTTCCGAACTCTGCAGCTCAGTACTGGTTTTGCAAGGAATCGTTTCTGGGAATTTAAGATGCCAGCATAAGCAATGATACAGGGCTACAACGGGAAGCCCTACATCCATTACAAAGATGCAGAATTAACAGTCTGTTTTAGCAGTTCTTTACCAAAATTAATCAATTTTGTTTTGGCAAACGGCTTCTGTGTGGCGCCACAGGTATGGGCCGTCACACCGATGCTAGCTGACTGTGACAGGGAATCCCCAGGCTGTGGCACACAACTGCCTGAGAGCCACTAACGGCCATTGTGGGATCAGCTGGCCAGGGCTGTTCTGGCTCCAGGCAACACGGTGATCCCTGCCTTTTCCTGGGCATCTCAAGGCATTGACGTGCTTTCAGTGAGGCAGATGCCTCTCCTCCAATCAGCACCAGGCTGAGCCTGAGACCTGTTGAAGGATGAGGGGATCGGAGGAGGCCAGATGGCCGGAGTCTGTCCGTTCGCCCTCCTTCCCCCCGTGTGTGGTTACATGGTAGGCAGCCGTGAGATGACCGTGAAAAACACAAAAGCCATTGGCAAATCGAGAGGATAAATAAAACAGAACTGGCACACAACTATGTAACACGATTTACTCAAATTCCAAAAAGTAAAACCACAGCTTTTTTAACTGCTGTCTTGAAAAAAAAAATGTCCTGCTGCTCTCTTAACTACGTAAGAGGTTTTGCGTAATGCAAGCATACATCTTTCACACAGAACACAATATCTGAGCCATTATTACAAAGCTAGTGACTCGAGTTCTAAACTGGCTTTTCAGGTTTTTCTGTTTTGACACCAAGGAGACATTCTCTTTCTAACACACAATTCTTTCATAATACTGCATAAACAAAATGACCTTTCCTGGATGTCAACAGGAGTCTGCATATACAAATAAACTCTTTCATCACCAGAGGGCCATAAAATTGAAAGTTCGAACACTGAAAGACCTATAAAACGTAAAACTACATAAAACCATTATGCTTTAAAATGAGAAAACATTTTAAAGCTACTAGCCAAAATGTCCTAGGGTTAATCACAATTTTAGCAACAAGTGAGCAATCAAAAAAAAGATTAAATGTAATATCAGATTCAGATGATCCTCCTCGCATCGTGGTGCATGTGACATTCAGCATGGCATGAATCTGTAAGGTTTTAGTCATATTACATTAAACAATGATATAAAGAACGGCACAATTCAATTACTGTAATAGGTTATTATAATCCCAAAACATCCTATCAAAGATGCTTGTCTATAGAGAACACGGACAAATCCTCTGTTTTTTCTATAAAACACTAATTCCTCTAGCTTTATTCCATTCTTATTTTCATAGTTAAGACTTCTTAATGCCTGGTACATAAAAAAAAGTAATTTAATACTGCTCCAAACAGAAAAGTTTGATCTCTCAGACAAAAAAACAGACATTCCAGGAATAAGTGGAACATGCTGTGCTACACTTGATGACAAACATCTTCCAACCATGCTACTCACTTACAACCAAAAGGCAGCAGAGACAGAGAGGCCTTCCACTTGTTTTGTATTAATGATTAAAAGGCATCTGTCTGTCTACAAAGTGAAGGCCAGATAAAGTCCCCATAAACATTCAGATTTCAAGGCATGCATAAACAGTATGGGAACACACCCTGTGTTGAACAATACAAAATCATTATCTATGATGCAATATTCCCCTCAGCAACACAACATGCTCCGCTTGTCTACACAACTTGGTCTTCACTTGAAAAGGTATTCCAAACGGCAACAAATGTAGAATTTCATTCTTACCCTTCTCCTTTCTACCTGAAACTTCTAAAGAGGGACATTTTCCAAACATACTGGAGAGTGGGTTTTTATTTTTATTCGCACACCAGCACACTAGGCAAGATCCAATTATTTCACTTCTCAACAAAGAGCCACCGACTATCATCTGCTTATAAGTTATAGGGAGAGGCACATTTTTAAAAGCGTCTTTAGAAATCTCCAACGTTTAGAGCATTTTTGCAAATTTGCTTTCTTCCCAACTGTCATTAAAGTTACTGAAATTGGAAAAAAAAAAACACTTTTGTCACTAGAGAAGCTGCTGGCTTCTATAGATCCTGTGTTCATGGCCTGCTGGCCCACTTATCATCCTCCTCAGGAGAGAGGAAGGCTGCAGCAGCACAGGCTACACGTCTCAAAACAAAACCTAGGAAATCCTACAGGACAACTAATACTGACTGAACACATACTGGTGCTTTGGCAGCCATTTAAAGAATAGTGACCAGATCCATTCTGTGGCCTGAGGGAATATCCTACACTGACAGGCTGAAAGAACAGAACCTTTTTATAAATTTTCAACAGAGAAGGTTACGAGGGGACCTGATCCAACTTTTCAAAATCTTCAAAGGCTTTGACCATGTCAGCCCAGAAGACTTTCAGAACGGACGGGGAAATATGAACCGGAGGACACAAGTGGAAAATATTTGGCAGCGCATTTAAAACTGAGAACAGGAGGCACTTCTATGCTCAAAGGGCTGTGGGAGTCTGGAACAAGTTAGCCAGACCCCTTTGTTGAAAATGATACCCAACTTCTTTCAAGAGACAGCTGGATCAGATCCTTGATCAATTAACAACCAAACAGGCTGACAGGGACTCCTCTTGTTTGTATCTGTTATTATCCAACACGCCAACAACAACCAGGAAAACAAAAATCAACAGGCGTTAACTGACAGGAAACAAACACCTCAGGGGAAAGGGAATTGGTCAAATAAACCGAAAGGGGTCGTATTTCAAACCAACATCAGCTGGCCACTCCACAAATGGACTGACAACATGTTCCCAACATGCAGTAGACCAGTTCCAATTTTCTCACAGAGAATTTTCAAGCTGGGATGAGTCACAAGTCAAAACAAGAGCACCCCAGCTACTGCGTCAACCCAAGCCTGAAATAAGTCCTAACAACGTACTTATACATATCAGTTTTGATTTCTTGCTACTGACTGTTTATTCCAGGATTAATTGAACCTAATATTACTGCTTAGGCCACTTAAAATAAATCCATAATGCATGTTTGCCTCCTTCCTATTTGTAGTCACTAAGGAAGTCACTATTTGTGAATGAACTACACCCAGAACCTGCTCATCTTATCTCTTCAAGCAGATTTTGTAGTACTGGAGAAAGTAGGGTGTGAAAATTCAATGTAAAAGGTGTTAACTGAAGCTGTTATTTCTGCTTAGAGAATATGTGGATTCTATATAGAGAAGAATTCTTCCTTAAGCTTTGTATTACACAAAGAGTGACTCAGTAAAAATAGGAGTGCAAAAAACAGGATAGCAAGTGCTGACATTAACGGTCACTGATAAGCCAGGGATGTCATGTTAAATGACAGAAAATGCAACCTTTTTAAAATGTTCTTTACGTTAGAGAATGAAACAAAAATCAACTATTTAGCTTAACTTAACCAAGGTTAGCACAGACGTATATATACTAGCTCTATTATTCTTTATATTACATGCTTAGTGTTGAATTGAGCAAATGTCTAGTAAACCATTTTGAGATTCTGAACAACACTACACCAAATCCCCAGAACCAGAACTAAAATTGTCAGAGAAACATTTGTTGAATACATAAAAGGACATAAAACATATTTGTCCCACAAACGTACATCTGAAAACCTATAGACATACTTCTATAGTTAAACAACCTTGTGTATGCTACTGATGAAAAGAGATGAAAAAATGCCCTTAACTAAGCCCAGCCGTACTGCTCATAGTGGCCATAATGGTTGTAACATGAAGAGTAAATATACCAACATTAACACAGTTACTCAGGTTGAGACATTTTCATTTTCAAGTTTCAAGAAGAATGCCTCTTCAAACTTCTGAACCACATGCACGTGCCTGCTATTTCTGCTCCATGATGGCAACACTCAAAAAAATAAATACACCCTGCTTGTATTCCCAGATAAGAAATATTCAAAAGACAATTTACCAATGTACAGTTGAAAAAATAAACATTTTAATTTTAGGGTCATATGTGGTACTTACCTTCACCATTAATGTTGAAAGCAGTTTTGAAGTATTTTTACAACACAACAAAAGTGTAAAGGTTTGCTCCATAGTTATTTATATGCCTAGAACATGTCACCCGATGACAAGACAGAGTTTTAATGTGCGTTTCAGCAGTTAATAAAATGTTACACACATAATTAGGGACTTTCAAAAGGGGCCCTAAATGTTTTAAAAATTATAGTTAAAAACTACATGTAGAAAGAACAAGAGTCTGTAGGGTCTGTGGAGGTAACAGAAAAGAGTGTCAAAAAAGTACACAATGTCACAAAATCATTAGAATAAATGTCAAAATAAAGCTAAGTGGGCCAAAGATACAAACAGAAGTGTTATAATTGACTTTCAAAACTATGGCAAATAAATGGCCTAAGGTAATTTTTTTTAATATAATAATAATAAACTGCACAACTATCCATGTCAAGAGCTATGTAAGAAAGCATTTTCTGAACCAACCACAGAAGATACAGTAAACTCATGTTGAATGAGTGAGCTATCACTTGCTAAAATTAAAAAATAAAACTATCAGATCAGCTCTAGAGAGACTTAATTTTATAGACCAGCTAGAGTGTACTGGGGTTGCTATTGTTGTTTTTAACATTACTAACTGAAGCAATGAACCAAAATCAAATATCTAGTTCATGTACAATTATTTAAATATACACCCGGTACATCTCTACTTCAGAGTAACGCTTCATAGAGAATAAATATGACGAGTGCTTTGTTTGTGCAATGCACACTAGGTAACAAACGTGCTGATGAGCTTCGCCTCAAAATATCAATAATTGTAGCAGGAGTATCTTTTAAAGTGAAAGTTGGAAATCGAGCTCACAACTGAAGAAGGCTCCACGGCCGAAACTGTGTTTTCTTTCTTCCCTTTTCAGCAAGGAATAACCCGAACACTGATGGTAAGTTGTCTTCCAAGGGTGTCAGCTTCAGTTGAATTTCACACGCAAAAAATTATTTCTTGCACAAACCAGAAGTCAAGCACCCACAGCACCAGACTACTTAAAGATCTGAACTTTTTTTGCCCTTGTCACTGAAAGGGATTCGGAGATGACAATTGAACTAGCCAGCAGACAGTTCTCTTTTCACAGCTTATGACTTCCAGCAGAACACCAAAGGCTTGAGTTACATGGCTACAAGTATGGAAGGACTGAAAACATTCAAGATGCTCAATTCTAAACTTTATACTTGTGCAGGTTTATTAAAGGTTTACCAATAAAGCTCCCAAATGCAGGCTGGGAGCTACACTGACGTGAGGCCTGTGTATTTTTCTCCAACAGGCTCCACACCCTGAGAAGACAGCATGCCATTCACAGCACAGAATAAAGCCCTCCACAGTAGGCCTCTTTTTCCAGAACAGGCCTATGCCGTTTAGCTACAATTTACTGATGCAGTGTAGCACTCTGCAACCTGGTGAGTAATTACTCCCTATATTAAAAACATTAGCCTTGCTTACTTCCAAAAGGAAAGCAGACTTCTAAATGGGACTGTGCAGTACTGCACTAAATGGTTGCAATACAAGTAAAAAATAAATTAACCTAAAAGAACACCAGTTTTTACTGGAGGTAGATTTTGCAACTTCATTAACATACAGTGCAAGGTTCACACCAAGTTGTAAGGGAATATTATTTCAGTCAAATTCTCACAAGGTACCCAAACTTACCTGGTTTGTTGCCTTTAAGCTCATTTATTCTAAAAGCAGGTGAGGTAAAACAAACATCCGTAGTATCGACAATCATCCACAGAGACATGACATAACAGACAAAAAAGTGGCTCTTCCAGGAAGCTAGATTACTGATCTCCAGCTAGTCCACAGTCAGTCAACTGTTTTCAAGAGCTCATAATTATGGAACCTTAAACGTTTACTAGAACACATATGGCATTCTTCAGTCTATTGAGCCCATCATCATTTGACAGTTTATAAAGCAAACTATAGAAGATGTGACAAGAGACTAGTGTATTTAAAAGACGAGATACACTAACATTACTCTTGTGATCTGTGTGTTATTTTCACATCCCTGAACCACTACTTCTTCATTTAAATAAAAACAACATTCAAACATCATTAAATCTAAATGGACTCAGAGCAAATCTTATTGGACAGAACATAAACAAATTAAATGTTAATTGCATGTGCAACTTTAAATCAAGCCGCCCTGATTTTGTTTTCCACGTTTGGAAATGTAATTTATACATTCATCAATTCAAACAGAATCGCACACTCACACAAGCGACAATTTTTCAATAGGGTATTTAATGTACCAGTATGTCTTTGGACTGTGGGAGGAAACAGAGGCAACCAGAGAGAATCCACAAAAACTGGGGAGAACATGCAGACTCCACACAGACAGTGCCCTACATAAGCCTTACTAAAAAGTTACTGAACGTTAAATTCTTTGGAACGAAATCACTCCCTTCAGAAACTCAAGAAGATTTGATGTAGGATTTCTCCCAGGCTTGGAACTCACTTCCACTATGTGTTAATTACACCTCTTGCATTTTCAATGTAAGTAACAGACTCAAAACAGGGACCCAAATGAATGACAAATGCTCGTTTCCTATAGGACTGCTTTCCATCTCTGAAATCAATCAGTGACACCCCAGGAGCAATTTTTTTTTTTACTACTGCTATATTAGCTTTCAGCTGTTAAAACAATGAACGGTATTTGTAAATTGCACCAATCCTCTAACAGATTTCTGAGTTTCCCAGCTTGCTTCTTGCTGACATGTTGCCTGAAATGTTATCAATCAGAGCCCTACAGATGAGGGAAAAAGGCAATTGGGGGAGTGCCTGATACATTGTCATCACCACCTGTGCCTGTTCATCATAAGAAAATCACCTATTAATAGCTGCTACTTAGGAATAACAGCTGGCTAGGTCAGGAGAGACTAAGGATTCTTCTAATGCAGGACACACCATGGAAACAGTTGAACCAAAAAACTTTAAGGTACCAATTAGAACTATTGATAAATTAGCAGACAGTCTTGCAGGACAAGGCTTGGTAACCACTGCTTCATAGCTCCCAACTATTCACCTAGCTCCAGAACAGAACGAAGAGTTATATTTGGCACACAGATGCATATGCACACCAAATGTATATAATTTTTATTCACATTAAGTGAATAATGATTATCTGACTGCTTATCTTGAATATATTCCTATGTTGGGTCTGTACGTTTTGAACTACAGTAGCAAAACATGTTACTAAAAAGAAAGCAAAAGTGTATATTGGGCACTTGGGTTTGTAAAGGTTTCATAGCAGGTGATCAGCATAAATTTCTGATTACATTACAACATATAAAGCATGGCTTGAGACTGCCAGTTCCAAACCATGACTTTGCACATGCAGTACACGATTGGCTGAGTTTTGCCATAATGCAGCGAAGTCATAGATTGGAACTGACATTCTGGCCGAGTCCACAGCTAACATACCCCAACCTCAGCTTTATTATTTGTGACTATATTTTCTTTAGTCATAGGAGAAAGCAGCAGAACAAAGTGACAGTGGCAACACAGAAGAGAGAGCTTAATTTAACAGAGATATTTAAAATTACCCAATGTTCTGAAGTTGGCTTTTACCATAACTTCAATGTTTATGCTTTTACTGTTGAACAGTGATATCAAACACACCATGGAAGAGGTTGAGTGTTATTGAATAAATTGCAGAAAAAGCATTTGCAGGAAAAGCAATTGAATCCATGACTAAAGTAACATTCTGTTTCTGTGTAAAGTACTAGCAGCCGAAAATGTGGAAATAGGCAGTATGCTGAAAGACTGTTGACGACAATATGATTTAGCTAGTGCTTTTAAAGCGCTTTTTAATCATTGAACTTCAGAATACCCATCGTAGACCTCCACCTGTATACGTTCACAAAACTGTTCAATAAGGTGACTTTACAATGTGGCCAATATTAAAATATTTCATGTAATAAAGACAGGGATTACAGCCAGTGTAACAAAGGCAAAACTTCCTATATACAAATTTACCATGTTTAAGATATTGGTTGTTCAGGCTTCATAGGCAGTGCGAGATGTGACTGAGCTTCAACAGGATCCCGTGTAAGTCTGTTTATTAATTAATGGAATTTTTACACAAACCATACCATGCTTACATACATGTAACAAAACCCTCAGTACGAAAGGAGTGCCGTCCCAGGTGATAACACATTTTACAAAAGGCCCATGTGCATGGCAAGTATGTCCAGTCCTTTTAATTTTACTCTTAAACCTACCAAGGGTTCAGCTGGAGTGATGGAACTCCTTTCTGCTGTGAGGAATAGTTTTCTAATCACCAAAACTTATAGGCAGTGAGAGGAAAGTAAAAAAACCTTCAGACCCTCCCATTCACTTTTTTTGTACAAAATTGCCATGTTTAGCTAAATATCTGTGAAACCAAAGTGTAAACAGACTGAGATATTGTCAACAGAAAATTCTGGTGAAACTGGCAAGTTAATATTTGCTATTAACACTAGTGTTCCATTGCCAGGTGACTGCGAAGCTGGAAATCAGGTACTACCCTTCCTAATGTTGTCACTGGCAAACATTATTGCAATTAAGGTCATGCACACCTCATGTCTTCCGGACACCAATGTGATTTAGCTCTGCTGCTAGATATGGAAGCCAGAAAAAGTCTGTGACCGTCTCACATGCAGGGGACAATCCAGGGACTCTAACCCAGACAGCATGTCTCTGGACTGTGGGAAGAGCATGCATACTCCACCAGCTCCAAAGCAACAGCACTAACAGAACCGCACCATGTCCCTGACTGCACTTTAGTTTATATACAAGCTCCAGAGCTGTGCGTTTTTTTAATATGCTAGTAAACCATTACATTGAAAAGGGGGTAGGAAAATGGTTGCTTCAGACAGCCCCTTTATTCTGTGAGTATATTGATATACTGAACTTACAATAAATTAGCCTGGAAACATTAAAGCACACTCTAGAACTTCACTCTGCAAGCTATAAAGATGGATAAACCAAGCGGACTGTGGATATTTAATGTTATAAGACATTCTATAAAGCACTTTCACAATAAAAACTACGACTGATGTAAATTACTAAATTGTTCATGCTTTAAAAAGCTGTAGAATAAACAAAAATCTCAGAGATCAGGAAATGTTAGAGATCTACATGAAATGTACACAGAGTTTAAACAGCAATTTAATGCTGCATGTGTAGTGGTTAAGCATAAAACTAAATGCATTTAGCATCCTAGATACTGAGATAAATACATTTATGACAGATGCAGTTTAGAGGATCTGAACCCCCACTGTACGAACAACAGAGCAGTTACTTTACATACCACTGCATGCAGATCTCTTGACTCCAAAAAACGAATGCTCCCTAATGTTATTAACCTTCTATGTGGCACAGTCAATACATCAAAGTCAGGACTAACAGGCACCCATAATAACATCATCTCCTCAGGCCATTCATTATGGAAAAATCCAGGCAATTACATTGCCTAAGAGTGGCAAAAACATGACTCTTATCATAAGCGATCCTGGCTCTCTCAGAGGGATGCTTGACTTTTATGCTTGAATTACTGGGCCTCTTATCATGTGGAAAGATTCAGCTTGCAATCCTAAATTGTCAGAAAGAGTTAGCGGTTAACCTATACAGACTTTATTCTAGAAGAAAACCAGCTACTATACTTAACTCAAAGATCAAGCCTATCGGTCAACTTTTTGTTGTAACAATTTAAAAAGTCAACATGCTTTACTCTTCTTTTGCACATTCATTGTTCCCTTTAACACATCAAGACTGGCCTCCAAACTTAAAATATAAATAAGGCAGACATGCTGGCGTTCGTATTCTTATGTTTCAGGCACAGTAAACTGGGCGACTCGCCTTTTTATTTCACAATTAAAGGAAATATCTTTTTGAAGTGTGAAAAAATCTGATAGGATTGGAGACATGCAATTTTTTTTTAAAGAAAAACTACTTTCAACAATAAGGGGTCTGTGTGCAGGGCTGAGATCAATAAGAAAGGAAGCTCATTCCCATTAGCGTAATCCAAAACAACTTCAGTACATGGTATGCAAGAACAAGTCTTCGGTTGTTGTATGGGCATGAACAGTTTTTAAAATACACATTCGTGAAAGAACCAATTACTGTAAAAAGCAAAATGTCAAACATTCTGCTCACCCTCTTGCATTTCAAGCAGGTAAAGGCTAGCTAAATCTCTTATATATCATATGGAAAACTTGAGAGGGAAAATCCTTTGGCTCTGAAAACTGAACCATTTCAAATGATCCACAAGAACACTCCAGGCAATGGAAAAACTTTAGCATTAAAAAGGGCCTTTAAAGATTCATCTGGAATAACAAGCACTCCTCTCTGCGCTTTTTGGGTCGATCAAAACAATATTTTCTTAACCATTTCAAAGGACCACACCCAACATCTATCATGTTTATAAACAGTTCATAACTGCATAGAAAATTATCTTTTTAAAGTAATAAAACACAACTTCAATAATCATTGGGTTCTCTAGTATGTATTGGCTTGTTCACAATTCAGAGTCATTTCTGCAAATGTACTTTGTTTCTCTGTGAAAAAGTTTGCTAATTAAAGAATTTAAAGTTACATTTTCACATACCATAAATACAACCAGACAACACAGATTTTAGCAAAAGATAATTGCAAAAATACATTTCCATCTTCATTTTGTGGCAAAAAGACCACTAAAGATGCAAAACTAACTAATATAGACCTGACACTAACAGCTCTAAATGCTGGAGAAGTCAGCTCCTTACATAACATGTTTTATGTATATAAAAATTAAAAAAAATTATACTCCATGAGATGGAGTGTTGAACACATCAAAAAGTCTAGTAAATTATATTGTTCAAAATAAAAGAGCAGGAGAGCTAGCAGACAAAACTATCAACAAGGTCTTAAAACTGTCTCGCCTTACTAAGTGGAATTAAGCAGAGCAGGAACAGCTATGTTATCTGGGAAATGCGGATGACTGGTTATAACCAAGGGCAAAAAAAGCATTTGCAACTGTTCTGTAATGAAGAATGTGTGGATATCTCTTGACCCCTGAGGAAATCTCCACCCATCTTTCAGCATTGCTCCAGCCTGCTTGCGTGTTGTTTATCACTACAGTGATGAAAACGGGCTACACCATGCCTTGGCTAAGCTGGAAACCATTATGCATTATGCCTTGCTAAAAATAGTGATTAAAATATACTGGCCATACAATTCTGCAAGGGCACTCAATACTCCGAGCATGCCCAACAACACAGCAATGACAGCTAAAACCCAAAAAAAGATTCAAATTGCGGAGCACAGCAGTGGAACACAGACTGATTTAAGGGGAATAAAATTTAAGTCATTTTAGATTTCCCAAAATATGTTCATTTATTCTAAGTTTAAAACACAGGATATTCTGACTGGTAAAAAGAATAAAGCAATGTCTAACCATTTCGTTTATTCCAACACTAACCAGAGAAAAAAGGACGAAGTCTTAAGGAAGGATTGCATTCCACTCCTGTTTCTAAAGATCCTGTCCGATACTGTCTATATTGTCCTTTTTCAAAGGACTCAGAAGCATTCGGTTGAAAAATGTCAACAACTCAGCAGTGGTCCCAAATATCTTTCCTTATTCTTTTCCAAAGTTCCTATAAACCTTTGCAGTTTCTTGTAGTTTGGGTCTCAGACCAGAGCTTTGCGTGATAGTAATTGACAAGCATTTCTGCTTAGAATGAGCTTCCCTGATTCTATGTAACTTAATCTCTCCACTGATTCTGAATCTAATCTCTAACTTTATTGCTTCATTCTGGAAAGTTACAGAAAACTCCCCACTGTGTTACATGTGGTGGATGTGGCTGAACAGTACACAATACAATATTTCACTCTGTAGCTATTAAGTTCAAGACTGACTGATGTGTTACATTCAAGCACCTTTTTATAAAAATGTCTTTTCATTTCCTGAAACAAAGTTAATGATACTCCCTGCTGAAAAAGGTTAATTCTTTTAAAAACCAAATACCATGTGTATCACTAACCACCCTTCAAAATATATACTATACTGCCCACTCAAGGCTGTTATCCAGAGTCTGAACATACACATTTTAGACATATAAAACAGCAAAATCTCGATGGGGTTTCATATACCTTGTCCTGTATCACTCAACTCTAGTTCTGTTTCTTTTTAAGTGAGCATGTGTTTATGACAGCCTGCTGAAGCCAGTATACACTAACACAACAGTTGTCCTCTATTTTAAATCTCACCAACAACAAAGTGCAACGATTAAGAAATAAAACAGAAAAATCAGACATCATTGTATTCGCATTTGAAAAGTTTTTAGGCATTAAAAACGCATAAAATGCTACAAAAATCAAACTGCGAGAGAGTTATCCTTCATGAAATCTGGCACTTATAAAAAGATTTCACAAACTTTTGATTTAGAAACTGTCAATATACAAGATATATAAGATTTGCCATGTGCTCAGACTACACAAACTATAAATATTATCAAGAAGTGTGTAAGTCAGCCACATAGGAAGGCTCCTCTCCTTGACACAGCCATCCAGAAAAAACAGCACAGACTCAGTAGCCTTACTCTCAAGGATGAAGAAGCTGAAAATAGCCATGTCACCACATTGTGAAAGAACTACAACCAATGGGAATCAATTGATCGAAGACAACGATGTCACCACTGCTGTTCTATAGTTCATGCACCTCAGTATTTCTACACCTGCTATTCCAAGATAGCTTGATAGTGTTCAGTCAGGTCTGTAGGACAGTGCAATAAGGCAACTACCTTGTGAACCTGCCAGAATTGGTGTTTTGAGTGTACACATGCAAGGTCAAATCATGAAGCACTTGCAAAAAAATACTTCACTAAGAAAGGCCGGTGTCAGATTAATCATTTACACAAACCAATAGCACTGTGGTGTATGGTCAATTTCTATACATCAAACTTTAGCATGAATGTGCATGTGCAATGTGGCAGCATTCACGCCACTGCGTCTCTGGTGAAGGGTTATTCCACCACAGGATGTGCACATGTTGATTTCTCAGTTAAGGTTCGCAAGTTTAAAAAATCGGTTCCTGTAAATGACCAAACTGCACGGCAAAACAGCCATGTTGCCAGTTTTAGGACTGAAAAACACAAGCTTTTTTTACAGCTGGATCTAACCAGTGACAGCCCAACCTGAAAGGAGTACCAGGAGATTGCTTGTACGTTACAAATAAAAATAAGATCCCATACTAGAAAGGCATACATTTCTTAATACTAAGTGTAACAGACCTCACTTTAACACTGACAAACTTAAATAATCATCTTTCCCAAACCCAACAAATGTTCCAATTTTCATTTGATAACTTCAGTTTTGTGCCCCTCACACATCTTGGGAGTACCCTCCAACACCTTGAAAAGAATGTCAACCCCAGCCCTCTTCCCCAGCTAGAAATGTAATCCATACAACCAAGCTGCAATCTAAATTATTTACAGGCCACAGAGCTGGCTACACACTGGGGGGCTACACAGTTTCACTCCACTGACAGCACGGGCCTGAAACATGTGCCAAATGCAGACGAAAATGCTGAATTGTAGAGAAATAACGGGACAAAACAAAAACACACGTAAGCTAAATGGAAAAAGGGAATGACCTCCATTCACAGTAAACATGCAGTTTTGTGCTTGGGGAGTGCCAAACTTATTTCATTACTTGCTCATTATTACGGAGCATAACGGCTTTAAGACCTTAATTCTTTCAGCTTGATGTGGTGTGCAATGTGCTTCTGTAACCGAACACCCCAACACAGTACAGAAAACTAAGCCTACAAAAGAGGTGCGCTCTCAGCAGTTCTACCCAGACGTGTTATTTAACTAATTAAGATGAACAGTGCAAGAGTTTTTTCAACTTACTGTCCACACAAATCCTGCAATTCAGAGCCTGCAGTGAATACCACTTGTTCCTCAGTAATAATAAACATCAAGAGCACAGGCCTCAAGTGGAACAAAAATGCATCTGCATTATGTCAGCTATCAAAAGGCGTCAGTATCTGTCTGGAAAGGTGTAAACTGCCCTTTTAAAACAAGGTGCTCATTCTGCATCTAGCTAGCTGGTAGCTAGATACAGACTGGCCAGAGACTGTTGCTTTTTGACACTACAATGCAGCATCATGCTGAAGGTTGCAGTTTAAAGGACCTAGAATTGCTATCCTGGTTGAACCTGAGTAATGCAAGCAAGACCATTAACTCTCATGCTCACTCAGCCTGAAACAGCTAAATTTCCTCATTTAAATGGCAGTCTTTTAAATTAAAAACTTCCAATGAAGAATCTACACACTTTAGGAAAATGTCATAATGGCAGTTCATTTTGTTTTGAAAATCTATACAATTTCAGGATAACCTTTTTTTTTTAATTGAACAAAACAAAAATGTTACTGAAGTCCATCCATAATGCTATATGAATCTACTTAGCCTTAACACAAAGGTCACTTGCACTGCCTTACGATGAAGTAAAAAAATAGAATTTAATGAGCATCTTTAAATTTCTAGTATAACCTAAGTATATGAGTCATAATCTAAAATCATTTGAGGGTTCCTGCCTTGATGTAACCCATGACTGTAAAGTGGGATCCTGCGATTCAACAAAATATTCAGAAGTATTTTTCAAAATTATTCCAAGAAAAGAAAAATAATTAGTGCTAGTACAGCTACTGGGCCTAGAGACTCTCCCCTTGTAGGAATAAGGGGTACACAGGCCTGTGATGAATGTAAGAAGTGTCCCAATGATTCCAACTTCCACAAAAGTTCTACCACTATTGTGGAATGGTGATTCATGAATCACAGGAGTCAAGATGGTCTTTAGTGCTGGGGGTATGCCGATAATCATCTTCCAACACGAAGGGTATACAAATGTATAACGTACAGCATAGTTCGCGGGAATAGCAGTAAACACCATGGTGATTGATCAGTCTGGCACAAAAAAAAATCATATAGGAACAGTAGATCTGGGTTTCTAGAACAGAGCACATCAGCCAACAGCAATGTAAAAAGTACTGACAATCTTTTAAAACTCTCAGAAATCATTTTCCTGCATCTTACACCTCAATTTCACTAGAAAGTGTACATTCTAAATATCAAAAGATCCTGGAATTTTTCAGTTTTAAGGTAAAGTTTAGGGGGATTTTAATTTACACATCTACTGAACTGGGCTGAAACACAATAAGGATGTTGAAAGCTTATCTTGCCATTGCTATTTTTCTGTTTCAGCTCTTCAGCTTTGAGGTGCAGGAGAACTGGAACTCAAGCTATTGTTTCGTAAAAATCATCATCAACTAAGCTACATATAGAGGTGTAATTATTAGACAACTTTAAAAGTCACTTAGATTCTGATTAACACCTAAAATACAGCAAAATAAACAGAGCACTAAGGTACATCTACTAAACAGAAATAAAGGCATGTTTAAAGTAACAAAGATTCCATGGTGTACAATTACATATCAAAAAACAGGACAGGCACAAAATATTAAAAAAGCTTCTTTCTGAGCCCTTATTATATATGAGTTGGGAACCCCTTGCAGTGGGTCTGTCCTGTGGGACAGACCCAACACGCTATACTGTAATTATTGAACTCAGTAAAAACTGAATCTGCATGAGGCAGTCTTCTGCTCTTCAGATGAAGAATTTTCCACAAATGCATAATTCTACACTTTTCAACATTATTCCCACTTTAAGTTGAAGGAAAATAAACTAAGTTTTAGGCTTTTTACTGCTCACATATTGCATTTTACCCGAGCACCATTTCCCAAAAAGTCTTTTTTTGGAGGAGGAAGTGGGGTAGGGTTGGAGAAGCCACAATAAAAATTGTCGTTGGCCCTGGAAAATGATCTGGTTTAAAATACAAGGCACAGCCCTGTTCAATAGTAGTAAAAGATGTGGCCAGATAATATACCCAATGCCTAGCCTATGATTTTACATTTCCATATTGGATACTAATTTAGCAAGTTTGCGTTCAATGTGGTAGCAAAATGCTGGCTGTAGAGGGCAACACTTAAAAAAAACGTTCAACACATCTGTTCAAAATTAAGATCCAACCAGGGTTTTGTACAAAAGCTGCTGTTCCACCCACTTTCTGGAAAACCCCAAGCTGAGACAATCAGCAGCCATCACCATTTCCAGTTTATAAGGGAACAGGAAGCCTGCAATTTAAGAACTACACACCAAAGTTATTTGGACAGAATTTTCTGCTCCTTACAATAATGGCTGGAAAGCTAAAGGAAATCTTTGTCCAGTTTAAAAGACTTGATCCCAACCCTTAAAACAAGCTTAATACAAATACAGGCACACCTACTGAACAAGCAAAAAATCTCTTGCAGCAATATGAAATCATTAATATAATTATACAATAACACTCCACTACTGGAGCATACATTTACATACAACCTTGCAGCCAAGTACGTGACAGTGATTGGAATCCATTTACTTTAATCTCTGGCGGATCCATGCAGCTCAAGAATGAAGTGCAACTGTTCCTGTTTATGCTTCGTACAGTATGGCTGTGCTTTCTCACTCTGTGCTAATGCAACACTTGTCTCCAACTAGAACACTGTCCCATCAAGGCCATCTGGCAGTTACTTTTCATTCAAATTCTGTTCTTCTCCACACTCGCCAACTCATTCCACAGAGATGTTGGAATTATTTATTGTTTCTTGTTTAAAGACAGAATCACCACCCTTTTGTTTGACAAAGGCTAGGCAACGCCATAACCTGACTTGGTATATGCACTGCATAAACAGAAAATGATTGGTGGATTCAAGACTGGGCAGATTTTTGTACTGCAACAATTTTCAATAAGACATTTTTCATGTTTGAAATTGTACCACTGCTGACCTTTCTTTTCTTTTTTTAAGTCCTTCATTTTCTACTTAATGTTGCTTTCCAGTACTGGGATCAGAACCAGCATGTTTTTAAGCAGGGGGTAAAAGGAGACATGTCAGATATGCATAGAAAATAAGATTAGTTTTAGCATTCCTAACATCCTTTAAATTAGAGAAATACCTGGCTGTCTTGAGGAATAGATAATATGAATGTATAATCTAGGGCACCGAGGATATTTGCCTTTGTTTATTCTTTGTTTGTATCCACAGTGGATAACAAAACTGTGGTATTTCACAAGCAAATGAAAACTAAGCCTAGAGGAAATCTTAACAACAAACATCCGTACTAGTTGATAAACTTGTGATTAATAAATTGAATCATTAAATTGCAGTTTAAGTTATTATACTATTTTTCAAAAAAAAATCCTTACACTAAGACAATCTCCCACAAACAATATCTTCTACTATGTAAATATCAAACCGAACAAGATTTGTCATGTGCTAGGTCCTTGCTTATTCTTGAAAGTGTGCAAGAACCGTACTGAAACAATGGACTACATGTTCCATGACCCTCAGCTATATGATAAATGACTGCCATTTTACCCGATTACCTTAAAGGTGGAACATCACAAATGTTACAAAACATTGCTAGTAACTTCTTGATCTAAGAATATCATACAGACATTTTATAAAAGACTCCTGGGAATCCAAGAATCTACTTCAGCAATATGGCTGGGCAAATTGATCCACACCCCTCATAACCCTTTGCATGAAGAAATAACTCCTTTTAAGTGCTGAATTCATGTTAATGTAATTCCCAAGTGTGTCCTGAAGTCCTTGTTTCACTGATCCTTAGCAGTGCTCAAGGCTGACCTCCTCAGGGCATCAAGTGCTTTTATAAAATCAGCCGTCTTAAGTGAACACTTTACAGGGACAAAACTGTGAATGGCATTATGATTTGTGCAATATGAAAACCGATGAATCAGAAATGTGTCAGCAAGCCTTTATGACATCACTAGGAACAGAGGCCACAGGCATGTGCCCACACATTGTTAACCGGTCGACAAGGAGTAAAAGACCATTCACCCCTTCTGCCAGCCTTTTGACCACCTTGACTCTAAACACTCCACTTCAAGGACTGCCGCTCAGAAACCTGAAAACAATACCGCAGAGCTGTATCAATTATTAACAGTCATGAATAAATCACTCACACGTGAACCATTTCCTAAAAGGTGAAGAAAACCACAATGTAACATTATACAGAAAAGCTCGGACAAACTTTTTTGTTGCTCACTTCCTTTTGCTTCCTTCCTGTTTTCCCTTGGGCCTCATGCATGAATGAGTAAAAGCTCTGGGTTTTTTTTTTTTGAGTAAATCAGCAACTGCAATAACATACTCAAGTGGGATGTTTTTTTTAATTCTCTGAGGATTCTGGAATTTTCTTTTCCGTGCCAAAAGGCACTTAAAATTTCCACATGCATTAGAACCCTACTAGACAAATAAGATGTCAACAAAGGAAAAGACATCATTAGAATTTACCAGGCTAAATATAGGCTGACCATAAGTGACTCTACATTCTATAAAATAGGGAAGAAATTATTAACAATGCTAGAGGCGACCATTTTTAAGCACAATGCTGTCAAGGAAGCTCTATTTTTAATCTTTGACCATCCCATGCAGTACATCCAGCAACTACCAGAAAGCCACTTATTCATCGTCTTTAGGTTGCTGGACACTAACCATCTGGACAACATAGGGCACAAGGCCAGACCCAGACAGAAGTCAGTCCATAGGAGCCAATACCACATGACTAAGTGACAAACTCTAGCTGATCTCTAAAATGATCTTTCCTGCATGTGATTTGTCTGGTTTTTTTGTGCATTTTCAATTTTTTAACCATGAAGAGTTATATGAATATTACAGAATTCAAAACCTGTCAGTGCACCGACACACTGCTACATTTCTGTATATAGCATATAATGTATATTGTAAATATTTCTTCCAATCTTTGACGTGCCACGTTTTTTACAAACATTCATTAATTCATTTATGCAAGTTGTTGAACTAAAACACTTCTGAAAGGGAACAAGTTAGTTTATAGCTCATTCACAGTTTCAAAAGAAAAATAGTGATTAGTGTCTTATCAATCCTGTACACTTGACTACGTAATATCTATGAAAAAACAAAATACACTTTGCTGCTAATTCTGTGCTTTCTGGACTTGAAACCACAGCACATTTAATTATACATGAAATATTTCAAGGACAGTCCTATTATTTTAAATAAAATGTTACTGATATACAAAGCCATTCTTATATGGAATGGAATAAAAGCAATAAAAAGCTTCAATAATAATCAAATCAATGATGACATTTCAAAATCCTTTCAGCGTAAAATCTTTGTAAATATGACATATGATGGGCCGAGACATTTGGGATTTCTCCATAATCATTTTGGCACGGTCAGTCACTTGACCAATAGAAAACACAAATACAAAATAACACACCTAGGCAATGAATAGCTAAAATATAAAAAAGACAAAAGGTGTTTGCTAAACCTTCAGAAGTGCATGCAAATTCTTCAACCGGAACCCGATAACAGAGCTTTCCACTACATCATACAGCACATATTCCCCTCTGTAAAAGCAAACATGAAAAACAGCTGACATTGGAACATGCTGACCTTGAACAAGAAAATGACCCCACTAGCATTTAGTTCTGCCTTACTTCACTCCAACAGCCAGACAGCTTCACCATCTATAGTAGTCAACAAGCTCTGACCACCTCCCATTGGCTATTTTAAGCAAACCCCCAGTATGTTTGGGCAATGCACTAACCAGACAGGCAGCAGCAGCTCCGTATCATATTGTGTCATATAGACAGCAGGGGTATGCAGGGCCCTATGGAATGCTGGACATTTTCTTATGCAGCAACATCTTTCTCTTCCCAGGACTGACTTCCCAAATCTCTGCCTTGTGCATCACCGCTCAGGAAACAGGAAGATGTTTCTGGTTTACAGTCATTACGTTTGGAAGCACCATAGCTATTAAAGTAGGGGGGGGAGAACAGCCGTTGCCTTTCTGGATGGAAAAAAAGGCAACAGTAAATTCCTGCTGGTTTAGTTTCATCTACTGAGGAGGCATTAAAATAAACTACAGAAGCGCAGGGTACAAGGCAGACAGGGCATCACAGCAGTTCATCGCAGGGCAAACGCATGCACACCCGCCAGCATGTTTTTCAAGGAAAAACGAAGAGGACATGTTAATCAAAGGCATAAATAAAAAACATTTTGGCGCATGACTTCATTTTCTCCACATCTTCAGAAAATGACATACTGGAGATCTGTGGCATTTTAGGATTTGTGTAAGTAAATGTTCCTTATGTCCTGTCCAAAAACAGAACAAAGCTCAGTGGAGAGTGTCAAACTCATAATTCTAGCTAAACACTAAAAGTCACTTTCATGTTAATTACCAAAGAACATCTAGGCGTTTTCTTAGAAGACTGAGTTCTTGTTATTTTGGGCCCCACAGTGTACAGTATGCTAAACCACAATATATGAGTGGTATAGACAATAGTGGGAATAAAACAGTACTCCACATTTGTTTCAGGGCAGTAAAACCCATGTAAAAGGGACTACACCCTATACTTAAAATTTCCAGCCATCAAGAGGAACCATCTTAGGCTATTTTGTATTTTCCATGCCAGAAGCAAGTGTTACGGAGAACAAATTTAGCGATAACAATCTAGCCTTTATGGTTAGGGTCAGCTTATACTGTGAACACAAACGTGAGAAGGAGGAAATAAAGCCTTTTTTCCCCCCAAAAGGACACTTATAGCTGATCCGTCATCCAACACATGCAGTGCTGCAGTTAAACTTGGCAGCACAGTGTCTTTTAATAGCACGGAGCACATGTCATTTGAATCTTTAGCCCTACCACCGCTACCTCAGAAACTGGGAATTGCACAGAAAACTGAAGGGGAAAGCCTGAACGAAAATTCAGCTGTGTAAATGTCCCCTCTTCGACTTTGTACAAGAAGACAACCACATATATTTCAAGTTCCTATGTGGCGTCAGGCAGCTTAAAAAAAAGCATTTAATAATACAACATCCTAACTGGAGTAACAATCTGCCTACTGGCAGTGGGAATACACACTTATATTTGACCTCAACACTTAAAATACTTAAACAAATAATTACACAAGTTTCCCCATAAAATATTACAGCTGAAACAATTCAGTCATGGAACTATCCATAAAACCCTGCTTAACCAGAAGCCAACTTCAGATTTACTTTGCAATCTCAATCATTTCAAAAACTGAATGCCCGGGACTTTAATTTCCTCCACCACTGCAAGAGAAGAAAAACTATTCAGTAGTTCAGTTACCTTTTTTTTTTAAATAAATTAGGATACAAAGGTTTATTAAGCAGCTCAGACAAAATATGTACTTGTCACGCTCCCGATCACAGCATTGGTTTTCAAGCCTCTTTCATGGATGGGGGCAGAACATCGGCTATGTCATGTTAAAGCTAGGTTGGGCAGCAGTAATATCCAGTGACAACACACTGATCTCAAACCTCTTTTAAGGAAGTGAACAGAACATTGGCTTTGTCATGATAAAGCTGGGCTGGGCGGTAGTGTCTACTTTCCACCGACAATGCATACAAAGGCAGGAAAAACAATCCAAGCAAAAGGTTTCTATAGTTCCTACATTTAACAGCTATAACATGAGCTATGGCAACCTACCTCCTTTTAGAATGAGCAAATGCACATGTATCAGAACTGGGGAAAAGGACCTGACCAGGGAGGGACAGCTCTATTGTTCCTTATGTAACTTTGAGCGGATGAAGGAGGTTACTTTAATCATTCGATTAAAACAAATGTCAACTGCGTATTTCAAACAGTATTTTAAAAACCATATAGCACATGAACAGCCTCTTTCCGTGTTCAGGTGGGATTCCTAGAACATTCTAAAAGGCTTATTAAGGATTAATTTACTAAAATGGAAAGATTTCAAGGTGACCAATTTGAAAACACCCACACCAGCACACCAAGGATTTTAGTAATACAAGACAATGGCATTAAACCTTGTTGGATATCTCAATTACAAATCATTTAAAGTATCAGAGTGTATTCACGTTAGGGACATTTCATGTACCATTTTATTTTTTGTATGTTAAGAATTTTATAATTGTATCAGTTTTATAAACGTACCTGCTGTACAGTCTTCTTAACATGAAAATAAATGCTTTCATATTTGGAGCAAAAGTAAACCAACTTAGCAAGCTCCAATGCAACTTCAAACACTTAATTCCATATAGTGCTTTTAGCTGACTGAATGCTTTTAGCATTCATCTTTCCCCCTAGATGTGAAATGGTTGCTTTGCACAGCACTCGGCTCTGTTTACAGTCAGTCATATCAAGTCTCATGATTAATTTTCTCCCCTGTGGGTTTAGCGTCACCATTTGCTTTCAGTAATTGAATAAGACACAGAACTTTCAGTCACATGACAACTATATGCCAAAAAGCCACACTGTAAAAATATCATTTGCAGTACCTAACATTCCATTCCGCAGGTGTGTAAAGAAAAGCAGCTGGTGTTATGTTAATACCCAAGTTGGGGAAATACAGAAATGCAGAATTTTAGATTGAAATTTTAATTTTACTACTGAAAACAGATTTTGTCTGCGTTATATAAGGATACATGTCCCTCACTTATCTCATTTCGTTTTGATCGTCACCAGGTCAAGATTTTTCTCACACACAGCACATGGTATGCCAAACTGAGAGTCTTAAGTAAAACAAGGTACCTATTAATGTAATGTCAGTGTCAAAGGCTTATTAATAAAGTCTTTACCTGCTTCAAGCAGTAAATGTAAAGTCAAGAGTTAAGAATTGCATTTAAAAACTATTTTACTCAACTATCAGGGAATTGTTAAACTTTTATTGTTAATGAATGTTGGGGCCTAAAGTGCCACCAAATAACATGTTTTGTCTGTATGCGTGCTTAAGGGATCTCACAGGAAAGGTAAAGTCAAGTTACAATCAGATGATGCAATTAATCCTAGCTGGATGACATCCTCAGATGGTGGCCTTTCCTTCCCTCATAAAAGCAAACAAAGAATAAAAGGTCTGAGATTCCAAAGCAAGACCATTACAGGAATAGGAGCTCAGCTGCCAGGCAAAGTTTTCATTGCATCAGAAAAGCCATGTAACCCACATAGTATCCCTATGATGCAATATTTCCACATACTGCACAATTTAAGGCATTAACTGCAAAGGCATGCAGACTACAGAATGGCTGTTCAATCAGGATACTACTTCCGTTTTAGGATCCAAATAGTTTGTGTAAAGTAAAAATTCCCATTTTAAATATTACATGTGTATTAGCGGTTTACCACATGCCACACTACAAAAAAAGGTTATTTCACTGTATTTGCCTGCCTAGAGTGTCATTCAATAACTATACAAAACAAAAATGTGCTTGACCTAACAGCAACAAAACCATTCATTACTACCAGCCTGTTTCAAACTAATGCAAACAAAAACTCAGGATAGTCTAGCTATAGGTTCCCTTAGACTTTAAGAGCTTTATGTACTTAAGCTCAAACAGCTATGGCTGATCTGTGATCACAGACGGACTGCTCAGAAAAGTGACTGCAATTAGGCATTTAGGACACTGCCATCTGGTCTGCAGTCAGTATTGTCAAAAACTGTGGTCCATGACTTCTGTTCTCTAGTAATCCAATCATATAAGTAGTTACGGACTTACATTTAATATTAGATGTCATTTCAAACTAGTGGCAGGGCTTGTGTAACACGCAAATGTCTCCTTTTCAAATGCTGTAAATGATCAGACAACCTTTCCAATACCCTTTTAACTTGTTTAATCTCCAGCAGAAGCCTACCTTCACCACATGTAAAAAAAATGTAATTGTACATAGTATATATTTCCCATATCTAATATTTTAAATAAGGAAAGTCAGATTCCTATATTCATATAAGAAAAACAATTGCAGAGTTATTTCCAAATGCTCTAGTTGGATTTCGATTCTGCTTTGTGTAACCACTGTGACAATGACACCACATCAAAGATGCCTTTTTTGACACACAGTAATAACCTGGAGATTATTTGTAATAACTTGTCACAGTGGTTCACAGGCAGAGGAAATGGAAAATTACTAACTGCCACAAAACTTCCCAGTCTATGCGTTCACATGAATCAATCGACCAGCAGGTCTGAACTGGAATGTCATGCAAATTATTCTTTTCTGAGAAGAGCAGTTCTACTCGGCTCAACACACATGCAAATTAAAACAGATTTTTTATATATACACAAAATACCCAAACAGTACAACAGTAACCGACAAAATATGTTTGAACTTTCAAGAACGCGCACGTAAGTTGTACAAATTCTCCCATGATCTTACCAAAGCATTTCACCTTAACATTTATTAGGACAATGTGTCATATAACAATTATGAAAATCATCATACAATTAGTATGTGATCTACATTATCTATCTGAGGACTTTGCTGTTTAAGCATTGTGATTATAACAGTCATTAAATACTTGCTATTTAAAGACAGTACATTAAGGTGTAACTAGAGTATGTTGGAAGTATAAGCCTTTTGCTAATACTGCTATCTTATAATTTTTGCCTTTAAAAAACGACTTAAAAATCCCTTTTAGATGTTATCCTTATCATTAAACAAATTTAAAAAAAATCACAGGGATTTTACATGCATACTTTAACTTTCACTTGCAATGTGGACTCAGTAAGGGTAAAGGAAACCTCAACCAGCATGCATTTTTATTTGCATATTAAAAAAAGCCCCTGTTTGAAATACAATAGGAACTACATTGAACCTCCCACTGCTGTCACAGAAATCCCATTTATTGTTGCTAACCAAAAACGTCCTATAGTGTGCTTTAGAGTCATACCAATATGAACTACATACAGTTTTCCATTGAATTCTGTAAAGAAAACAGCACTTCCCTTCCATGAATATTCAAAACACGAATGGTTTACTTCAACCAGTAATTCATTAAGTTCCTCCTTTTAGAGGTCAGTAAATATTTCCTCATTATGCAGGGCATATTGAGAAAATTGCTTTGTTGCACGCAGACCTGACAGGACTAGGTTAGCACTGGGTCCAATTCTTGTGTAGAAAACCCACACATCTCTTAAACATATCAATCTAGTCAAAACACGTTAGTACTGCACCACCAGAATGTGGTACCCGAAATTGAATAGCAACTGCAAGTGTTTTGAAGTGTTTGAATAGCAAGGTGTGTGCGCACCCAATAAGAGCCTCACAGCTCCAGGATCTTGAGTTGGTTTCTGGGCTGGGGTGCCAATCTGTTTGGAGTTTGCATATCCTCCCTGTGTTTGCATCGCTCCAGTTTCCTCCCAGTTCTCAAAAACACACAGGGTAGACGTATTTAAAGCAGCCATTTTCCGGGGAGGGGAGGTCCAGAGGATGTCATACTTGGGGAATTTTCCTCCCAGCACAACCTGTACCGGGGCTTCTATACAGAGTCAGATCCACTGGATGAGTCAAAAAATAAAAGAAAAGGCCGCCTCTCATCTTTGGTCTTTCTTTGTTCTGAAATGAATACACTAGTATATGTTTGCCACCTTTGTGGTACAGAAAAATATTTGACGTCTGTCCCACTACTCTGCAATAAAATTTACCTCCTCTGAAAAGAAATTTACTGGGCATGATGTGCCAGGCTATTCTGGAAGGTTTAAAGACTTTTACAAGAGACGTCAGAGCTTTGTGCTCTTCTTTAAGCCTCTTACTTGACAGAAAGGCACTGAAAGCTATGGTTATGCCAACAGAAACCCAAACCACCCAGCAACCCATGATCATGTTGTCAACCTACCTGTAGTACCGCGACTGTAAATACGTTGAACACACCGCTTTTGAAACATGGCTGGCAGATCCAAAGTCTATTACTTTCACCCTATACGGCTGCCGCACAGGGTCCACCAGCATGATATTCTCCGGTTTGAGGTCCGCGTGGATGAGGCCGAGGCTTTTCAGTTTTTTCAGTGCAGTGGCCACCTGTTGCAGGATAGGCCGGATTACCTTCAGTGGCAGGGGGCTGAACTTGTTCTGCTTCAGGAAGTCATACAAGTTCTGCTCCAGCATCTCAAACACCAGGCAGGTGTGGTTGCGGTGCTGAAAGCACTCGAAAGCCCGTACCAGGTTATTCTCGTCCGCATTCTCGCTGCTCAGTCGGGCCAGGATACTCACCTCGATCTGCCCCTGCCGTGCATACGAGGGGTGGTTTTTGAGTATTTTGATGGCCACTATCTCATTCGTCCCCCGTTTCCAGCACTTTACCACCTGGCCAAAGGTTCCCCGGCCCAGGAAATCGAGGACTTCGTAAGTGTTCTTCATGGAGCACAGCACCTCGTGCTGCACCAGCTGGTAATCCCCATCCCCGCCGACGCCGTTCTGCTTCGAGGCGCCCACCACGGCGACGGGGTTCCCCACATTCGTTTGCAACATCGCAGGCAACATGGACAGGTCCTCCACAATCTGCATGGCGCTCCCTCGGTTCTCCAGCTCCTCGCTCTTACGTTTCAGCCCGCATCTCTGGGAGCCGTCCGCCAAGTTCAAACCTCCTCCTTCGTCGTCGTCTTCGCCGCCGCTGCTGCTGCTGTCTCCTCCTCCTCCTCCTCCACTGCTGCTGCTGCTGCTGCACCCCGGCCCCGCACCCTGCAAGGGCCCCCACCTCTCCTGAGGCTGTCTCTGCCGCGCCTGCGCCGCTGTCGCCCTGGGGTCCTCCCTTGAGCTTCTTAAGGCGACGGCTTGAAGCAAAAAGTTCTGCCCCCGGGGCCTGCTGCCTGCCGAGTCTTTTGTCTGAAATGAGCGAACGATATTCGTCGGTTTAGCGATGCCAAGGGTTCTACCATTCAGATACGTCCGTGGGTAGGCTCTCTCATGGTAAACGCAACTGCTTGGCTCTACTTTAAGCTTCTTCACACTACAAAAGGCACTTGTCTGGGTTTGATAAACGTGTGGTGGGTAGACCAAGACTTGTGAGGCCATACCTGCAGAAAAGAGAAAAAGAAAAGTGGTCAGAAAGAAAAATATTCAAATGGACAATTTGGCATTCTGAAGTTTTTTTTTTAATTGTTCTTAAATATAAAATGGATCTTGGCAGAAAACGGGATTTCATAAGTTTCAGACGAGTGTCACAGCTGGCCCAGGTTATCTTCAAAAGCTCCACTTTCCATAGTTCCATGGCAGTCCAGACACCAAAAATACTTTATTTAAGGAAATTAACCAGTCTTCCTGTTCTGCTATATCCATTCAAAGCAACTACGTTCCAGTTTGTAAAGGTTTAATTTTATTTATTAAGCAAGTATACCTAACTAATACATAAGGTCAACAAAAATGCTCTGACAAAGTAGGAGAATCTCTTAGTCACAACCTAGTGGAACATCATCAAGAAAACTACGGAACATGGCCTCATGCTGATAAGGAAATTGTACAAAGATTAACAGAGACATTTGGCACAAAATTCTCAAACTGTCAAACCGTATCAGGCCGGGGTATTTTTCTCTAAGCCTTTGTGCCAAAGTGCAATTTGGACATTTTGAGAACATGAAAATGCTCTGTATTTTTTTTTTAATCATGTGGCATTGCATAACCTGCATATGAACACAAAGAAATATTTCCTAAAGGACATGATCTTCAATTGCATAAAATGGTTAACTGACTATAAACCCCTTAGTTTTTACAATTACATTATGCTTAATTTCTTGTTTGAAAGAACTAAGGTTTAGTCAGAACATCAGGGTGGCAGATGGTACCTCAAGAGTGCCAACACAGTGAGATTAAAACATGCAGTCAGAATCCTGAGCTCGAAACAGATGCCTCAGCCACACCCAAAGGCCCAAGGTGTTGGGATCTCTGAAGAATAAAAAGACCCATCCCAAAGGTGTTTGAAGTTGATCTCTTCGTAAGAGTCAACGCGAATGATGTCAGGCTCTTTCACTCCTGGAAGTCCCAGATTTTTCCCCTCCATCAGCAAGTTTCACAAAAGGAATCAAGCTAACCAAATTAAACGCATGTCTATTTGCAAACAAAGAGTACCCTTTTCACTGCATGAAGTTTTCTATAGGAAATAGTTTTCTAAAACACTCATCTAAGATCTGACTGGAGCTGTAGACCTTCTGCATGAAGCAAATTAGTATCCCTATGTGTCCCTCTGTTGTTTTTTTTAAATCAAAGGCCTATTCCATCCATTCTGCAACTGCTCTGAGGACAGCATGTTGCAACCTCTCTGCCATTCACACCTACGATAGGTTGACTCACAGTGGCATTCACAAAGCTTTCTTTCCCCCACTTACTGTTCAAGAAGAGACATTAATAAGGTCTGCTTGGGTGCTGTAAATCTGGACATCTAGGATACCTCCTTCTAACCCACATCGCTCCGACTTCATGATGTGTCATGCTATAGCACTGCAACCACCAGAGCCGACTAGGGTAAAAGCTGAATAAATTACCCAGCCACAGTCTAGTGAAAAGCATGTTTCAATAGAAACCTGTATCACTACTTCCATATGACTAACTTCACAAGGTTCACTTGACCTTTGAGACTTTCCTAGCAGCTTTCCTTGAGTCTCTAAGCAGCTGAGGTATACATCTAAAGTTTTTCAGGGAAGAAAAGAATAAAGAGAGGACTTTTCAGCAGAAACATCTCTGCAAGTAAGCTTTTTCAGGGCTAAGAGTCCATGATTATGACCATCAGACTCACTGCTGGAGTTTATGACAATTTTAGAGTTAAGGAGAGAGAGTATGCAACTCCCACCTGAATGGGACACTACATGCAAGAAAGCTGACATCCTTTTGCTTGGCTGTATACACTGGAATTAAGCAGGGCCCACTATCTTTCAAGCAATTACAAAGCTCTAATCAGCTCTCTATGAGTGGAACAAATTCTAACTGCACAGTATTTAATGAAATACAGTGATAAAAAAAATTAAACACTCTTTAACGTTCGTCAATTCTAGTTTGGCTAAAAAAATGATTTTCTGTGGCTGCAGCATAATTTAAAAATGTTTTGAGAGGCAGACCACTATCTTATTAGGACAAAATAATTATCACATGCAAACACTACTGCAAACAAAGTCAGTAACAAAGCTCAATCGTTATTTCTTGTTAAACCAAAAATGGTTATTGAAATGGAAAACTGGCTCTTAAAAGACAAACAAAATATTTAGTGCATTCCAAACCAGTTAATCAATACTATGAACATGATGGTTTCCAAATCCCATAGGAATTCTCCTTATCAGATGCATGTGCTCTTTTAACTTAATTTAATTACATTTTCCATCCCAGTATTCAATATTCAGATTTACTCAAATTTTTCAATTGGCCAGCAAATTACATTAACCTTAACCAACTGGCTGGCTGGCTGGCTGGTTGGAGCAGTTTTTCTAGATATAATGTATTAAAGTCTCAGTGGAAGATTAACAGCAATCAGAGATTCAGGGAAATTTTCTAAACTGCTTGCTAGATCACCATCACTAGATTATGGTCTAAAAAACAAACAATTAACTAGTTTTAAAAAAAGACACTTCAAATAAAGGCCTACTGACAGTGAGAGTTTGTGAAGTCCTGAAGCAGACTGAATATTTTAAAACCCACCTTTTCTTTACTGTGGTTTCTCTCCATCTTCCTTATTTTCAAGACACTAAAAAATTATCTCCTTCACAAAGCAAATGAGCCATTTAAAATACCCTTAAAAATCAACTCCTAACCAAAAGCTCCCCGTCTTTTGAGGGGAAAGACAAGACAACAAGCTCAGTAGCCCAAATAGAGGTACAAGCTAAAGGGAAGACAGATAAGACAGCGCTATTCGACTAGCAAGCACGTGACTCTGACCACAGTGAAACGAAAGATTGCCAATTTCCCCTGTGCAAGGTTTACTTCTGGTGAAGTTGAAGTGCAGAAGCATTCCGGATAAAGCTTTAAAAATGTATTTTACTATCAATACCTCATAAAGCAGTTTCCCAAAGCCTAACACTTGCAAAGAGCTACTACTGCCTTGTTTAGATAGTTGGTTAAGATGCATCTACTTTCAAATTCAAGCAATTTTGTACTGCCAAAAAAAAAAGACGTAACATGTTGCCATAAATATAGACACTGAAAGAGTGGAACTGTGCAAGTCAGTGCTTGTATAAAGGTGCGTCAAGGACAGATCAACAAGTAAAGGGGAAGTAATATCCACCTCCCTTATGTTCAATAACTCTCTAAAATATTAACCAAAACATAAAAAAACAAAAGAAAATGTGTTACAGATTCCAGGTTTGCACAAGGACACTGTAAAAGGAAAAAAAAATAGAAAACTTAAGTTGCAATGCTCAAACTGCATGTTAACTTAGTATTCACTATAGTAAAGGCAGTTTTGGGGAAAACGTTCAGAAATTCACCCACCAAATGCCAGGGACAAAACTTCCTTCTGCAAGTTTAAGTTAGCACTCATAATCCCCTATCAGCAATGAACAAATGCATGAAAAGACTGCAGAAAACACTCCACCCTGGAAAAAAAGGTTGCCTGCAAAAGCCAAATTCCAAATTAACTATGAGCCAATTACAGAAGGAAATGTTGCAAAAGGCTCACTGAATTTTTTTACCACAAAAACAATGAGAGAGGTGGCCAGTCCTTGATGTGTGAGGTTACACACTATATGACTATTTTTAAGACTTCTGAGAACTCATATTACAGTCACTGCCATGTGTAAAATGAAATCTTCAACCCCCTCTCTAACAGAAAACATTAAAACGACTCAAGTCAGCCAGCTGGACAGAACATATCACCATGTAGGCTGCTTTGCATGCAAGCCAAAAATAACAGCACTATTATGAATATAGCAGTGCTACCACGACAACCATCTGTTTGACAAAGAGAGCCTCCTGTATTCCAGTAAATTAAAAGGGCTATTTAATGTTTATGGGACTTGACCAGCACCCCAGGACAAGTGTTCTCCATGCAAACCACATCTCGCCAATTCAATAATCGGGCAACTTCTCGTTGGGTAATAAGTTATGTTGTGTATGCCAAAATTGTAATCCAATTTCAAACAGCTCAGGGCGCAGCTTAAAAAAAAAAAAGATAGACAAGCCGACTGCCACCCTTCTGGTGTTGTTCCTTCATACTTTTCTTTACCTCAATGTCCACATTACTTCACAATGACACGGAAAGTTGTTCTATTTTATTTACAGCAGTTCATCTTCGCCTGTGAATTAGCCTATTGGCAGGAAATCAATCACATGCCTGCCCCTTGCATTATTTGGTGGCAGCCAATGAAAAGGTATGAGCCATATCAACAAATACATAAGCCAGAAAGGAATTATGGTCTCAGAATTAGAGAACCCGATCCTTTCACAATCAGCTTGATGAGTTCCAAACATGAAGGGAATGACATCACTGATTGCCTCACAACTAACAGCAAACACTTTTGCAAAACAGTTCTCTCAGAGCCATTTCATGCTTCCCATAATCTACCACAGGACTCTCAGATCCGATTAGCAAGTGACAGACCTACAGCAAACAAAAGGAACGGAAAAGGTCAATGACAAAAAAGGCTCAAAACGGACCATGTTTCCCAGATGACAACAAGGCAGAGCTAAAAGTCTTGTTAAATGGCTTGCCTAGCAGCCCACACAGAGTAAACATTAACAAACCAGCCATTAAGGTCTCTGTTTATAGAGTAGGTCAAGACAAACGCACTTCTCCCAAAAAAGTAGCACCAAAGAAAAATTAGCTTGGTCTGTTTCACATGGAAATACTTACGCGTCAGTTTCAAATGACCTAGGGGCAGAATTAATTTTTCCAAAGTTTGTTACACAGCTGGAAAACTGACATTAAGCCCTTTGCAACGCTGTGCACACTGTCATAAATGTTTACACTTTAGTTGGAATGATCACAATGAAAGGGGGGCTCATTTTGTTTTCCCTCCTTAACGCACAAAAGAAATCTGTTTCACTTTCATTCTCCGATTGCTAATCTGATGCTGTAAAGGTAATCTTCGAAGCACCCCACTTAGGTTAAGATCAAACGGCCCACAAAAGCAGGCACAGAAAAATTTAAAAAGAATATCTCTAGATTTTTCATTGTACTAGAAGTCTTCCATCTCCAGAAAGTCATCTGGACACCAGTCTCACTCTGTTCTCATGATAAATGTCTATCTCAAAACATTGTCACTTCTGCCTGAGAAGACAAAACATACAATACTTGATCATGAAGCTAAACTCAAACGTTCCCAAAGGCCAACCTTATGATATAAGAGATCCACAGATTATCTTTCACTGAACATTTTAATTCCAAAAGAGAGAGAACCGGGATATTTTGGTGTTGCTCCATTGCCGGAGTTTTAAAACTTTCCATGTTGCACAGGATACTTTCTTACTGAATCATGCAAAATTAAGCATACAAAAATTAAGATGAGTACTACATCCTCAAGTATTTATAAAAAAAAAATCCAACTCCACCCAAAGCAGCTGACAAACTTCCTTTTCACAAAGATGTACAACAAGCACCTCGCTTCAGTAAGTCATCACAACACTAAACCTACCAAGATGCCAGATGTAAGGTCTGCCTGCTAGAACTACCACATGTAGCCTGATATGTCACGGAACTGTGAGAAGACTCTATAGTATCGAATGACATGACTCACAGCTTTATGTTTTTAATGGCTACTGGCTGTAATTGCTTGCTGCTGACCGCTCCCAGTCAGGATCAATCTGAAAAAGAAAATAAATATAAAGCACCTGCCAAGTGATCAAACACTCATGTAGTGAAACAGCTCTCTTTTAGTGAAATTATTTTCTGACTTTCCGAGTCAGACTTTCCTCCCAAAAAAAAAGGAAAACTTTCAAGGTACCTGGAAACACAACCCGTGTACTGTATAAAATGTCACTTGGTTTGTATGCAGACACAAAATTAAAGCTGTCCAAAGGTACAATTTGCAATACTCCACTGCAATCACACACAGAACTAAAGGCCATGTTTTGAGCCTCCTGTACCTTTTTTAATACATTTAATAATATCAAATAATCATGAAATACATCAATTATTTACCCATGAGTCAAAAATAAAATGTAAAAATCTCTCGGTTTTGAAGAGCAAGCCAGTTTAGAAAGAAGCTGGTTATACATGTTTAAGAAAAAATAGAAAACACGAGCCACTCACTTCAGAAAATGTCAATGACGGCGTGAAAAGACAGGACATTCAAACTGCTGCATTTCGTCATGCCAGCTCGTATTTTCCAGGGTGTATTATTCACCTCCTTTTACAGTGAAGAATAGGCTAAGATAGACTATCAGTAAATGACACAGCAGTACAATGAGGCCTCAGTAAAACCTTTTAAGGCTCCGCATTCAATGCCTTAATGGAAGGGAAAGTTTTATTTATGCTGCTTTTGAAGTTAAAAGACATGCAGGGAATACCATGTAATTGTTCATTTCATATCCAACAGAAGAGATTTTCAGCAAATTACACACAAGATTTTTTTTTTACTTCTTAATAAATTACCCTAGGACTGATATGTGGAAAATCATAGATTTTTTTTATTTCTTGATAACACTTGAAATAATATAATATCAATAGCACACAAACTTTTAGATTCTGAATTCGGGAATGCAAGATATTCTGTTTGTTAAACATGAAGGCATACTGCCCAGTTTTAGTCTCATTTCTTCAATGGGATTTGCAAAGGGCTACATTATAAAAACACATACATGAGAAAAAGAATAAATACATGCCGATATTGATAAAAACTTCTAAAGGAAGTTCTGCGATATGTTTGTTGCACCAAACATCATGCAGTGCAGGTTATGGACTAGGCAGGATCACACAGCGAAGGAAGCCTCACTATGAACCAGCAAATTCACTCATACTGAGGTAACTCATCTGCCAACCTGTCAGCTTATCTTGAAGCACAATGGTGACAAGACCATCTGCGCTTGTAATGACGCACATACTGAGGATCACAGTAACCAGAGTGAGCTCAACAGCGGCTGCACAGACAAAAAAAAAACACCTGAAGTACAGGCTCAGCTTTGCTGTTCTGATCAATTTATGGGATGTTTGCACTGCATCACAGTGTGCATCACCGATTCATCTGGCTGCATGAACACACATGAAGATTGACATTAACTGCTGCACTGTTTAGTGTTCAAGCGGAAACTTCAGCGCTAGATATATCAAGACATGAAATTTCGGAAGGGGAGGTGTACAAAGTAAGTTTAAATGGTGACTGCAGAATGTGACACTAACAAAATGGATTACAAAGTTGAGAGAAACATCATGAATCTGCTTTCAGAATAAAACAAACTATGATTCAGTGCAGTGGGAAAAAAAAGACAAATGACATCCTACATTTTGTAAGATACGCAAACTACAATTAACCACTAGATAGAACAAGTTCAATGCCCTGAAAGAAATCTATAGCACTGGTGCACATTAGCCAAACCCACAGGCTGAAAAGAAGAATGTTTCTTTCTTTAACTATGCAAACCTACGGGGCTCAGTTGGGAGACCATGTTTTCCAAGATGTCAGGTCACTAGTCACATAACTTTTTTTTCCAGTCTTTGTCTTCACACTCCTGCATTCTCCCAGGAAATTTAGCTTGGCTCATAAAACAGACAATATTCTTGTGCTGTTTGATGCCTCTGGGATACATATAGCAGGGTCAAAATAAATGTTTACAACTGTAAATAAAGATATTTGTGTTTGGCTTAATTTTAAATGTGTTTTTTTTTTGGTCAGGCCCCCTTTTTTTAAAAAAGAAAATCTATTTCAGAGCAACTTATTGAGGACACAGAGGATGGTTGCATAACAATCTATGTCAAGGTTTAAAAAAAGACAGTTAATTTTGCTAAATACACTAATCACATTTAATGATTAATTTAAGGCCATTTTAACACTTTTTTCTTGGATAATTAAATTCCCCTTTTATAGAGCATTGTGGGGGGAAAAAGAAAGTGCTTCTCACATTAATGGGTGATACAAACATCCTAGGCACTTTAATAACTAAACTATGACCAATGCTTTAGCTTGATCTAGAAGACTCAAAAGGGTAATACCTGAATTTTTTATAAAAGTTTTTCGATTATTTCCATGAAAAATAAATACTACAGAAGCTACGGTAAATACTGTAATTTTTAAGAAGACCTGGTAAAGTTTAGATCACAAACACAAAAAAATAAAGGAAGTCTTCAGCTACTGCAACAAAGGAAACTGCAAAAATAGGATATGTGTCAAGGTAGTTACAGCACAAGGAGGCCTGACAAAAAAAAGCTAGAGAATGTTAACTACTGAAGCATGAACAGTCATGAAAACAGTTTTGTTTAGGTCAACACAAGATTAAATAACAGTGCTTAAGGAATGCACTGAAACTAGTTTCCTTCTGCAACCTCCTTATGCACGTGGTCAGGACATAATTAAACACTCAATCTATTTCAGACGTATACTTTTCCAAGGCTACTAATGACAGAGTAAATAAAAAAGCCCAGCCTTTGTGCTTTCTAGCCAGATGGCAGGCACATTATCCTGTGACTTCTACATGACTTATCCCCCTGCTAAATAAGATCATTCTTCTAAAACAGTAGTGTTTTATATTTATTTCATGCTAGCCATAGGGGAGGAATTATGCTGGCTAGTCTGTAACCAGGTAACAAAAAATGCCTTTGGATCTTATCTACTTCTCACATTATATCATAGTCTGATATTTTAGCCACATCACACACCATGTGAAACAAGCTCAGACATCTACAGGCAAGGAAGTTCCCTTGTTCATATGAAAAAAATGAACTTGAAAGTACCTGGATCTTCAGTTTTAAACTACAGGCCTGCATCTGTTAAAGGAACAAACTGTGGGAAATGAAACTGATCCCATTCTATGATTCATCGGCTCAAACCTGAAGCTACTGGTAAACAAAATTATTTTTAGTATTTTTTTTCTATGCTGTGTATCTTAAACGAGTTTTTCTCTTGTTTATTTTTTAAAAAAAACATTTAAAACCTGGGATCAAAATCATTTAAGTAGACCAGCTAGTTCTATGCAGCAACTGGACCGTTTACTGAAAAGTATAACTTGTTTTTCTTAAATATTTGCAAAGAAAGATTTCGTTCTTCGCTTTTTAAAAAAAAAATCAGTTGGCAGCACTTAAAACTAACCTTTGCCCAGACACACAAAGAAATCGTTGATCTAGAACAAACCACCAGAATTGCAGCAATTCTATTTTATAATCCTCCAGAGTTAGTCCCACCACAACACAGGACAGGTCCCTATACGAAGTGTCTACCGGAGCTTTCAAATCACGATCTGGCCTGTTTTATTCGGAGAAACGACAAAGTCTCTGAGATCGGACCTATGTGAGTATCACAGCACTTACTATAAGAATTAAATCGGTCCAATATGTTTTAAGTGAAAACCGTCAGAGTCACAATTATACCTGACTTCGCGACAGAACTGTAATTCAATCACCAGAACCGAAGATAAATATTTTTAAATCCCGATTACAAGCCTTCGTTTCCGTTCTGCTGTTTTTAAATGTTTAGAGAAGTCGTTTTCCTTCGCACAGTCAAGATGAACGAATTATTTTGCACAAACAACTCTCTGCCATACCTCGAGTAAGAAGTACATCCGCAAAAAAAAAAACCATTAAACAAACTCAAGTTTTACAAACCTCATGTATCGACAGGGAAATAAGATATAATTATAGCGTTTTTCGGCGATCGGTGCTTAATTATTGCTCAACCTGCGGACTTTCGTGGTGGTCAGTGTTTTAACAGTCTCCCCCATCAGAGGCATTAAATTTATTTAATTCTAAAACATGGAATATAGCGAGTTAAACGTCAAAATTCAAGCAAACGAAGTAATCGCTCCAATAACAGACTGATAAGGTTACTTAATCGGATATAAAAACTATGCAACAATGTAGCTAGTTAACTAAACTTTGTGGTGTTTAACCTGTCGTTCAAAAAAAAACCGAATTGCTGTTGCCGAGTTAGATTGCGTGTCTCGGAAAACAGATCGAGAAAAACGAACCGACTTACCTTCACAGATATTAACAACTGTTAGAATCCAGGGCTTCTCTGAACATGTTATGGAGTTACAGTGTACCCATACCATGCCCAGCCAGCCTGTACTGCTGCCATCTTGTCCTGGACAACAGGAGGAGAGACCTCTCCGTCGACAAAACCACCACCTCCCTCATTTCAAACTTCAAATAACTCGCGCATAAAATCACTCAGCAGGGTCAGACCAAGTCCAGCGGGTAGCTAACGAGTTCCGTTTACAGGAAAGGTAGCTTTTCTCTTGGTTGCAAGGGCGGAAATGCCCATGTTTTCGATGTTAATCGGGGACTCGCCGCCCCTCAAACCCCGCTGCTCCTGCCGTTTCCTCTCTGCCTCTAACATGTCTCTCTCCGCTGCGTGTGGAATGTTTGTGTGCCCGTGGAGCGAGACCAGAGGAATCGATCGCAGAGCTCGTTCGACACTGCGTGTTACCGTAATTACCCCCCGGAGAGCGACAGGAGCGCATACGGAAAACGTAAACATAGCATCTTTTTTTTTTTGTAATAAAACCCTTCTGGTAGAAAGAGAACACCACGTTAAGTCGTGATTTAACTTCAATTAGTTACAGACGGATTCCTTTATTGGTTACACATAACGCTACTACTGTAAATATTAGAACATAAAATCAGCAGATTAGCCGAAACAAGTCACCGTCGGGACAGATGCACGGGGCAAAGGTGTTCTGTTGCGCTAGAATTTATTTTGCATCCTAGGGGCCCTTAACAGCGTATGAGGACCTTAAACAAATAATTATAATAATTATTATTAATAATTAGATAGAGCATGTGGCAAAGGACAGAGGAGTATTAATAGAAAATACATTTTTTTAAAATCTTACGAGTGCATCCAAGTGGCTGGTAAGAAGAAGTAAGAAGTAAGAAGCTGGTAAAAAGAAAAACGGGTTGGGGGGCTTCCTGGGAAACTGAGAAACGAACGTTTAACAACTGAGGCAATGTTTTAACGTGCTCCTTTATTGTTGTTTTACGGTACTTTCTGGTGCTGCAGGCTCTGTACCGAGCTGCTCGGCCAACCTGAGGCACTGCAACACGTTTTCCCACGTTACACCTTGTGGACGTGTAGAGCGATCAATATTGTAACCTGATTCTTTTAAACAATACCAGTGTGTTAGTGCAATTACCTCCCTCGTAACAAATTAAAACTGACTTTTATTCCCACTCAATTATTTCACTCTTCCTCCCTTCAATCCCATTGCAGTCATTGTTTTCTTATAGCTTCCCCGACGTTTCATCGAACTTTGTTTACTACATAATAATCAGATGGATTAATTAGTTCATAATCAGTTATTCTGTAACCGAATGTGTTTTTACAGCTGTACGGTGCATACAAAAGCACTGCTGATAGTACAGCCCTTGATTGTTCGCGATACCCGTGACAAGATGCATTAGAATGTCTTCTTTAAAAGGAAAAAATACAAAGTTAGCTCTGTGATTCTGTTTTATTCTGTCATTTCCTCCTGAGCCGTTTCTCCACTAACTTCTCTACAGAACTACAGCCATTTATTTCACCTCAGACAATTCTGCCAAAGTTATTTATACACCCCAACACATCTTGTCTGTCTGGTCGTACAGTAAGTATTGATTTGGAATTTCAATTTTTGTTCTAGCAAGGCTGTGTTTAAACGAGATTAATTCTAAATATATTTTAATGAAACAATTCACTTAAGAATAAGTAGTTGTGCGTTCCTTATCTAAGTCACAGAACGGTTTTCCGAGTCTTCAGCTCTTTGTTCTGGGGAATAATGGCACAGTGTTTTCTCTCCCATATCGTTGAGCCATCACCATTAGTGTCTTGCTAGTATTCTATCATTTAAGGACAATCAGGAGGTTGTTCTGTAAGTAGTAATTATTTTCCCTGAACCCTGAAATGTGCCGTGACCGTGAAAGCCTTATTTCACTAGTTGCCTGATGTGATTTCAGGTGCTGTTGTCATTCACTTAAATTCTGACTCGACCTGGTGGTTTTCAGGACCCTGTTGGCTTGAAACACAATGCTGTCGCCCCTGAGGGGTGAAGTGTCACATCACAGAGCTAGTATGCAAAATCAATGCAAAAGATCCCCAATACATCAATCACTCTGATCCACACGTCTTCATTTAGCAATGTGGGATAATGGGATTTAATCTACATCAATACTTAACCATTCATTTTCTCATCTCTTCTTCCAGTTCAGAGTCGCGGGGGAGCCAGAGCCCATCCTGGCAAGCAAGAGACACAAGGCAGGGTACACCCTGGATAGTACGCCCGTCCAGTGCAGGACAGACAGATACAAACCTTCAAGCACACAGGCCCAATTGTTCCAGCAGCCAATTAACAACCAGTATGGTTTTTGGACTGTGGGAGGAAACCAGAGCACCCAGAGGAAACCCACGTGGACACAGGGAGAACATACAAGCTCAGGTAGGACCCGAGGTTCGGAACTGAGCCTAGGAAAGGCCCTGGCACTGTGAGGCAGAAATGTTAACCACTGCACCACCCTGCCGCCCCCAAAACTATAAATTAACAGAGGCCAGCTGACAGCTTCCTAGAAAGAGAGATGAGATTCTTTTTGAAGGACCAGGGCTGAGAAGACGAATCAGGCATTCCCTTTCAAAACAGGAATGTAATCATCATCACCAAGGAGGACCGACGTACCAAAACCACCCCAAACAAGCTGGAGGCTCCAAAGCAGCCTGTTGCACAAACATGCAGACCAACGGGCACAGAGTACCCATCATAATGAACACACAGTCCTAGAACTTGGCAAACAAAGAGGCTGAAGACCAGGCAGATCTTCAGACGTATCCACAGAGGCTCTGTCAAAGAGTGCCCAAGAAGTGGTCTGTGCCCCGTAGGAAAACTACAGGATAGTTCCCAGAAATGGGAGGCCAGAGGCCTCATAGGTAAGTCAGATAGTATCCGTGGTCCATTGGTCTATTCTTAGAGAGGGCACAGAGATTCTGCCACTAAACATGACAAACAGGCAGCCTGCCTGCTGAATGTGTCCTATTCAGAGAATCATTGCCCATGCCTGCACAGGGCGGAAAAGATGTGGTGGTGGGAGTGTGACAGGGCTCTCAGTCCGAGGCACCCCAGAGAAAGAAGGTTGGATTGGGCTGCAGGCAGGCCCACGACCGGTCAGGCGCGATATGAAGAGAGGAGTCTACAACCCTGCGGCTAGAGGTGACGGCCAGCAACAAAGAGTTGTCATAGGTACCAAGGAGCTGTTGTGACTCGGCAATTCGAAAGAAGCTTGTATCAAGGCACTCAAGACCACAGGAAGGTACGTACTGAAAAGGAACTGAAGGTCTATCAGTTGGGCAGAGACTCCAAGTTCCCTGAAAAGAATAGATGCAAAATACACTTCGAGGTTAGGAGGAGCTTCCCCATCATCTCACAGAGACCGCAGGTGCCAAAGAGACATGACAAAAGGATGGGTTCAGGCTCCAAGTCATACATCACGACACTAAGAAAGGCTTCCTTTATCAAAGGGCCAGATCCTTCAGGGGCTTCACAGATGGCTCCTGACACTGACAAGACATTCATCAACATGGACAACAAGGTCTCCAAGGGTACTACTTCCTTTTTTATAGTCCAATTCTATTACATATACATATTTTGAAAATTATTTTTGGGAGAAACATATCTTACTATTATGTGGTGGATATTTAGTATTTTTTTAAATATTTTTAAAGCAATGTATTGTTTGTAAAACAAATATCAAGAGAGAACAAAAAAACAAAACCAATGAGCAACTTCCTTCTGCTTTTTAACTCATTTTATATTTTTAGTGGAAGTTCGCTTTCTGTGTGATTTTGTCATTTCATTTTTTAAGGCTCTATAAAAATGTTGTGGTTAAATAGCATCATTAAATTAGTCTAAAATTTAAATGGAGGTGGTTCTAACAGCTTCTCTGACAGTTCTGACTGACAAAGTGATCCCTTAGGAATTACGAATGTCTTTGTTGTAATAAGCATTTTATATGGCTAGACTCAGCAGTCACAGGGGAGACTCTCCATTATGTTAAGGTGGTCTATGGATGCTTAGTAGTTAACTTGTTAATCACAGGGGAAACTGATTTTTACTCTCCGATTTACAGTGCCAAATGGTGGTTTATTATTGGGACAGAAAAGGATCAATTCACAACCTGACATTCCTCATGCTGTCTGGAAAAAAAAACCCAATCCATTTCCTTCCATTCAACACTTTTACGAATCTTTCAGCTGTTGAGCTGACCCCTGTGGTGTTCCTTGAAAAAAATACTAGCAAAGTAGAAAAACAAATCTACAAGTTAAAAAGGGACAGTCAATTGACTTCTGCTGTTACAGATTCTAAAAAAGCAAATGCTTTTTTATAACACATTTAAAGCAATCAACACAAACCAGTTAAACTCACAATGAAAAATATGAAATATGAAAAAAAACTTTCTAAAGTTATATAAAACATTGTTATGCAGATTGCGGGGAAGGATATAGATATTGCCATTGCATGAATTGTTCTTACCTGATTGAAACAGCAAGACCTCTTTGTTAAGCACCTAGTGAACATTATACTTAAAATACTTTTCACTAGAAAGATTACAGAATAATATCTGATGAAAAAAACTATCTCACTAGATTAGGTTAATCTGATTATATTTGATAAATTACTGGAATGGTTATCTTATGTTCAACTAAAATAAACCATTACTAAATAACAGTAACCTTTACAGTTAAAAATAATTTTCTTGGTCAAAAGCACACCAAGAACTGCTTATTATTGGGAGTTACGACTGTAACTACATTATATTTTTTTCCTTGTCTTTCCTTTAATCATTTTGAATCAGATTCTGAGTAAATGTAAGGATAGAAAAGATAATTTTATTTAAGCTTTTTCTACATTCAATAAAAACTTTTAAAAGCATAACAGTTTTATGATGGAATATAGTTCAAAACCATTTTTTTCTGACTTTCTTGTCTGTCTACAATAAATACATTTGTGAATAAACAAAAAACATTAATGCTGCAGTGATCGAAAATATATTAAAACCAATTTTATAAAGATATAAAAAACAACAATGATTAATACAGAACACTGACAGCAAGCATATTGGGTATGTAACCATAATATTGTCTGTTTGAATACCTATTGAATGAGACAGGCAAAATATTGATGAAAAAAACTGTTTGTTTATTTTATACATATCGTAAACAGTAAACATGGGAGCATGTTTTTCCCATAGCGTTTTTTGCAAGGCCTCCATTCGAAGTATAATATTAATATGCAAGTTGCCAAGGAAACTGCATGTTTTTTCTCAAGAAATCCCACAATAGAATCTGTGATATACTGCAGTAAAGGACCCTTGTTAAAAGTACAGAGCACCTGATGAGGGCCTTTAAAATGACTAACACTGACAAATATAAACAGTTTATAACCACTACCCCTTTTTCGAAGAAAACAAAAGCAGCTTTGAGAGCTTGCATGGGTAACAAAAGAGAAATGAATTAAATACAATTTCCCCCATTTAATCCTAGCCTAGCTGAACGGTTGAAATTCTCATTCATTTGAATTAGATCCAAAATGCATAAGGTGTCCAGACATTAAAACATTCTGAAAGTGCTGAAAGTGTTAAATCATGCAAACATTGAAATGGTTCTGTAATAGCAGATTCCTTGTTGTCTTTCTAGAAATAGCTAGACTAGGTCTGTGGATCAGTTGGCTACTAGCCACAAAACAGGCTGGATGGGCAAAGAATATCTTCTCCTCATGTGCAGCTTTTATGTTCTTATTGTCCTGGTGTAGATACTGTGTTTCTCTGGTGAGACAGAAAGACTTTGAAGATATTTTAGGCTTACTACATGTACATCTCCTGTGTTATTACGTACAGTATGTACTCACAGAAACAAAACAATGCTGAAGAGTCTGTGGCGAACAGATTTGTGGTTTAAAAAGTTTTGCACCTAGAGAGTTTGTTTTTCCTGACTGAAGCAGGAGAATACAGGCAATTGGCACATCTTATTATGGAAACAATAGCATTGTTGAAATGGAAATATCATTGAAATAGTATTTATTGCTCTCTTAGCACTTTACTGAAAGAGAAGCTTTAATTGTAAAAAAGATTGAAAACTTTTATACATGACATTTAGTATGTATATAGAGTCAGTTGAATGAAGGTATATCAGGTTCAGTGAGATGTCAGGCAAATTAATTTGTTTAATCATTTTAAACACATGACATCACTTTTCTCCATATTGTGTTTAACACTATACTTGTACTCTATACAGTCTTTGACCTTAAATTAAAAGTTGTATGATTTCATGATCACAAAATCTTTAGTCTTTCAAATCAAAGATGAATGCAGCAATTAGTTTAATTGCATTTGAATCAGACCATTTTTTTTAATTTACTCATTTGAATGCATTTTTTATCCTCTTGAAAAACAGGTGTCCTCATTAAAAGGTTATTTAAAGTAGCAAGCTTGAAGCTAACTTGTGAAATATAAATGGAAAAAAGTTTGAGTCACTGCTTTAATGAAAATTCTTCGAATTCATTATTGATTATTGCTGTGTGTGTAGGAAGACACTAGTGCGGTTCCCTCATTATGTCATGCTTTCCTGTGTTTTCTGCAATGCCCTAGGCTCAGTCAAACTTTACCAGTAATTCTGTTTTTATACATAAAAACTTGGGCAGGTCTGTTTGATGGTTCGTGTCGCGATTCTGTAGTTTCAATATCTTATCATCACACTATCTTATAATCTCACACAACCCGCCAAGCTCTTGTTCTAACAATCCTACCATGTAATGTGCTGTGATTTATCTATGATATCATGAAATGCATCGAGTCCTCTCAGGTTTCGTGTTCTAACACATTCTGCTCAAACAATCTGAATACCAGGAATGCCAACATGATAAAATCAAAATCTTAACCACAGGGAGTTTTCCTTAAAAGACAAAATTACCTCCAAAGATACTCTATGAAAACACAAAAAACATGTTACTGCCATAGCAACCCCCAAATCTTCTCTCTTGCACAACATATAATTGAAACAAACTGTTTCATGCCTCTGCAATACCAGTAGGGGGAAAATACCCAATAGAAAACCACTCACTACTTCACAGCTAAGCATCCAATCCCATCAGGTGCTTCCACTATGCTATTTTTTTCCATGATACGAAGGCTTATCTGCTTTCATATATCTGCTATTCAAACCACAGCATTAAAGTAAAAAATGATTTACAAGCATTTTAATTTTTCCAATAAATCGCTGATGACTGAGCAAAATAAATATGGCATCATACTATTGATATTTGATGCTGGCTTGGCTGTTAGGACAAGCCCTGGTTTGGCCTCATTTTGAACTGGGCGTTTCAGCCTTAAGAGGAATAAAATGTGGATGATTTCAGTAGCTTTGGGTATTACTTTCAGGCTTACAGTTGAAAACTCTCAGCTTGTTTTGGAAATGTAATAATAATAGATGGGGAAATAAACATTCAAACACCATAAATAAGCAAACTTCAAAAAATAAAATATGGTTAAAATGTGGAGTTGTGCCACAGTGCAAGTAGTACAAGAATTAGCTTCTGTTTGTTCCTTTAAAATGAAAATATTCAAGTTAATTGTTCCTTACCAAATCTTTTATATAATAATGATACTGTAATTATCTTAATTGTAGCTCTTGATGTGGCATAGTATACTCAATATATAAATGAAAGACAAAAATGTTGCATTAATAATCCTATGGTTCCAACATCCAAAGCATGCATATTATACAAAAGACTGGTTAAAATTGAGACTGAAATGCTTTTTACTACATATATAAAACACAAGCAATACTAATGAATGTACAAAAAAACAGTACATATCTGTCCAATATCAAGGTACCTTTTATGATGACAAATGTTTGCAAATGCTTGTGTCAGTGACACTGTACATGAAATGATACAAATGCAAAATACAAAAATCTTGTGATAGATTAAATTCACAATCCACTGAGCATAACTTTAATTATCTATTATTGTGTCCCTGCAGCTGATCAACACTGTGAGGAAGGTCATGTTCCTTCAGCCTGTGAAATTTCATTTCATTTGAATCTCAAGTGGCAATTTCTTTTACTTGTTTCCATCTTTTGTTAAGTTACTGCCTTCATTTAAAACAATTATTATATAGATAGTCTATGGATAGTTCCTTAAACAAATAACTTAGTTTTAATGTGTATTCTATAATATAGAAAAATCTGCAATATATTTATTTGCATATATACTATGAGAACATGTATCATAGTCACATATTTTTGTGATAAGGGTTTTAATTAATTCTCCTTTGATTATTTTGTTAGCCTAATAATTTAATTACCTGTGTAATTGTAATACTTCAAAAGTAGGCTCTGGTGTGATTTACAGGTAACTGTACCTATAATGAAGTGAATGTCATGTTTCATCAATGGTAAAAGACCTTGATAAAAGCCTACAGATGTCTAATTTAGAATATAATTACGAGAAGTGTTTTATTAACTGCGTTAAGTGTTTAATTAACTACTGCCATTGGAATAAAACCCAGAAGACACAAAGCCCTCCAGGAACTGAGTTTCTTGCCTAGATGAAAAATGACCAAACCATATTGTAAGGAACAGCCTGGTGAAGACATTGGACCAACAAGTGGATCAACATGACCCAAGTGACCACCTCATACTTGTGATATTTTTTGTGCTCATGGGCTCTGACATATAGAACAGACAGCCACTTTATTATTTATTGATTATTGATTATTTTGCAAGCATTCTTTTTTGGTAGCAAGGGAGTTTTGGAATAAACAGAAGAATATCTCAATTGTAGTTGATTTAAAAATGTTAATTATTGAATTAAATTTGTGCATTATGATATGGCTAATTTGGAGGAATATGCTCACTCTGTGATAGGAAATTCATAGGTTCTACTTTTATTACTTATACTGTATATAGATTGTATTGTTTTTTGTGTTGACATGAATGTAAAACCTCAATGCTGAATGCAAACTTAAAGACAACACAAAGGAACTTGAAAAGATGAATGCTTAGCATAACAAAATAAAATTACATCAATGGTTTACAGCACAAACCAGAACTTCTGTCATCACTAGCATAATACAAATGTTAAATGGAAATAGGCATTCAACATTGAATCAAGGAGATAAAAAAGATTTCAAAAACGTTTGGCAAAAGATTTCAGGAGCAACCAAGATTAGAATAACAGAAGAAATGTCTTTGGAAGAATCTTGGGAAGGTCTTCATCTTCAGCAGCAGATCAGCAAAGACTGGATGATATTTACTGTATGTGTATGTTTTGTTTCAAACATCATCAAGCAAGTGAAGAATGGTTGTGTTCACAACCTGAAACACGTGCTGGACTCCTAGTGTTTTTTTGGAGTTCTTTTCTCTTATTCTGCACTTTTGAACATTAAGCAATTTATCATACATCTAAACATCAGCCTCGTTATCGGGCACATTCCCCACATTTCTACTCAAACTCGAGTGTAAAATACACATTACTTATGTCAGAAGCAATTACAAGGATTGATTTTTGTATTAAAACGCGATATCTGTGCGCTTTCAGATGAGTTCAAATGCCGTGGTTGGGCAAATACACACCAGTGACCATGCACTGCAGCTACATAAACGCCAAAGGTTAAAATCAGAAAACCGGCCTTCCCGTTACGGCTTTCTAACCATAACAGTTGTAAAGCTCAAAAGAGATGTCCAACTAATGGGATGGAAAAAGAAGAAGTTTATATCACTGCATATGTTTTATTTTCTTTAAAATACATATGTTCTAACACTCTCACTGAGGCGGTAGCCATTTTGACCCCCTTACTGGATTCACGACACTGGACTTACGGAAATCTGCACAGAAACCGCAGCAAATCTGACCAAGTTGGGCGTCTGCGTGAATTCAGGCGGAGACACTCACGCTGCAAATCTGCACAGCCGCGCAGCTTCTTCAGAGGAACTGCGCTGGAGCAGCTGCGAATTCAAAACAACAGAGGAGGGCGGTCTGACAAAGAGAGCTCACCGGACCGCCTACCAGCCTCATTCCACCTGCTAGCGCCACCTAGGCAGGGGGTGAGAAACGCCACCGAATTGTGCCATTAATATGCGAGTTGATGACGTGACAATGCAAATGTTGTGAAACACCGTCTCAAATTGTATTTACAAAAATGTAGATTCTTAAACTCGGTTGTTTATTGCCTTCTGGGAAAATTGCCCTTGGTGTGAGTGTTTGTCTGTCTGGCCTGCAATGGATTGGCGTCCTGTCCAGGGTATATCCTGCCTCGCGTCTGTTGCTTGCCAACTCCACTGTGACCTTGAATTGGAAGAATCAGAAAATGAGTGGAATTTTATAGTGGCCCAGTATTATGAAATTCCTGTTCACGGCCAGAGATTTTTATGTTAAATAGGACAAATATCTACTTTCCAGTAAGCACCATTCAATTAGAAATGGAAATACACAAATATTAATAGCCGTGCCAGTCACAAAGAGGACAGCACCCCTGTACAGATACAGCAGGTAACATATCTTAGCTCTGTTGACCCAAAGGATCCCCAACCACTTTGCCTTCTTTATGGCAATGGTTCCACTTCATCCAAATCTTGCAAACAGTGCTACGGGATCTTTAAATGGCCTAGTACTCCGGACCACAGTTTAGTGTCCTATTCCGGACACCATTTCCAGTACCGTGCAGTGTCTTCGTTGAACAGTCTGGGGCCGCGGTTTGAGAATGTTTCTCCAGAGGGAGGAGCGCCACCTACTGGTCCACTGACGCCACTTGGAGAAGCAGCCGTGTTCTGCTTTGAGGGCCCCCCTTCTAGTACCGATAAGCCTTGCTCAGGCTCTGAGATCTGACTAAAGGTGGTTGTTGTTGTTTTTTTTTAAAACAACAACTTTCAATTAGAAAGATGTTTCTGGATTAGATTAATCTGCAAAATGCTATTGTTTGCAGTGTGTGGTACATTTATTTAATAAGAACCTTCTGAAACTAAATTTAAACTGCAGAGCAAACAACTAAAGGTCAGGAGTAATTTAATGCAACTGGCAACTGTCATTCAGATGATGAGGCAGCAGATGCAGTATAGCATTCATCCGCCCCCAGTACAAGACTCCAGTCTGCACAAGAGCTTTACTGTTGTGGTGTCACCACATGTTGCTTTGCTTGTTGGTTCACTATTGAGTTGGACCTGAAATGTGCCCTATTCATCCAGTCGTCCATTTTCAGAGTTGCAGGGGAGCCAGAGCCTATCCCGACAGGCAGTGGGTGCAATTATTATGAACCATCATTATCTTTACACAGAGGTCGTAGTATGTTTGTACAGAGTTTGTACAATTTACCCAACCGATTTACAGAATCCAATACATTTGAATCATCACCGTATCAGCTGTTATGTTCTGAAAGGAATTTGAATTATTTGCAGTGTGTCCGTCCGTTTGACTGTTGTACGCATTTTCAAATAAACGATACCTTAACTCGGCGTACCCTGCACATAATGGACTTAACACGTGTCCTGCGTGTGACAAACAGTGACAGAGAGTAACCTAGTACACCTGTTGTCATCAATCATTCAGAAACAGACCGCTGGAGTGACACGGTGCGACATTTGGCTCAACACGTGTGTCGTGTGGCAGCTCCGCTCTCGTTTGCTCTGGCCTTGTTCAGTTTGTAGTCTCTTCTGGTGCGATCGCTCGTCCTCTGCTGTTGAGAAAATGTAATGCAATCGCACATCAAGAACTTTGGAGTAAACCTCAGGAAACACATCCCCCATCATTCACTTTATCAATTTTAAATAAATCACACTTTCTTCAACATTAATTATTTAAATATAGCAAGGCGCCACTTTTCAATCTGAAAGCTATGCATGCGACATTCAATATCTTTCAGAGGTGTGTTTTTGTGATTTACTTCAATCCAAACTCGGAATGACTATAGTGAGTTTTGAAACAGAATTTTCACCAATCACCATTGAACAACCATGGTGAAATAAAAGGTTGTTTTCCTGTTCCACTGCTGTATCTTTGACTGTCAGTAGGGCTAAAATGCTGTTTTTTAATGTTGCAATTAACATCTGTCCCTGTTATCCAAATAACTGTTTTAATTAAGCAATTAAAATTAAATTAGAGGCCCACCCCTCTTCAAAATGTGCAAAATACTTTTTTCGTTTTTTTAACTTTTTATTTAAACAACAAAAGAAAATACAATACAAACAAGAGTACATATAACATATCAAAAACATCGTCAGGGGTACATACTACAATACAAATACACATTATGGCAAAAGTTTAAACAGGGTAAATAAGCTCCGCACCGCTTTCATGTTTTTACATTTCGAAATAAGCCTGTAAATACGCCTTTACATCTATTTTAAAATCTTCAAACACAGGACTCTTCCCAGACCATTTCACTTTGTGTATATAATAACGTGCCAATATAATAATTAAGCCCATTACAAACGATATTTTCATATTATTTCTTATCTTATCATAAGTTTAACATAACGTCTATTTCTTTAAAAATAATATCAATATTAGGCTCTTTTTTAATATGTTTGAAAATTAATTAAAAAACTAAAAATCAGTCCAAAAATGTTTTACCATAGGACATAAACAAAATAAATGTTGAATAGTTTCAGAGCTACTTTCACAAAAAAACACAATAATCATCTATATTAATTTAAAATCGCTGCACAACCAGGGTCTTCACTGGGTAAATACGATTAATTATTTTATATGATACATCCTTAACCTTATTATTTACACAATATTTATTTGACATCATCAAGTGCAAAAGACTTTTCACTTCCAGTCTTATTTTGGGGGCCACGTGATTAATTTTCCTGACATCATCGCGAAGTTGCGTTCTTCACAGCTACGCGAGAAGTGATTGCGTCATACGCTCGCCAAGCGAGTCCCGCTTCGCTGCTGGAGGCAGTTATAGAGACGCCATTTTAGCAGAGCTTGTGTTTGAACAAGGGGAGAGGCACCCTAGCTATGCAAAGAGTTTTTATTTTATTTTTTTAAATCGCAGACTACGCCTCCTACGTTGTTTGTTGTTGGTTCTCTGTTTTAAATTTAGAAATAATGTCTGCAGAAGGAGCGACTGACCAGGTACGTTTTTATGGTGGATAGGTAACTGTTTTTATCGCAGACATGGCCGGGGCCTGCATGCTTTAAATCCAGGTACTTCATAGATCCGAATCACGCGAGCACACCACGATCGTTTTGGGTTGGCTTGGGGAAAAAAAACACAGTGTCTCAGTGGACAATAGTGCGGTCTCCATTTCCCGTTGTTAAGAGCGTAAGAGCAACAGATGTTTTCTTCGGGGGAAGTCTCATTAAATATTGGCTTGTTAATCAGGAATCTCAGCCTGTTCTGCACGTTGCAGTTCTAACGCAAGTATCTATTCTAGTTTTTTTTTTCAAATAATGACTGAAATCGTAATTTTTGTCAGCCATTCTTATTCATCCAGAAAGGGGGATAAACGTTGCTGCACAGGCCGCGACGATTCGGTCTGCCCTGTGAACAGATTTTCCTTGGCGGAAATACTGAGATGTTTTCTTCCTGAAACGTTCAAACAACGCCCAGTGTGGTTCACGTAATCCATTTATAAAATATCACAGGACTTCTTTTGACCAGGCGCGATTTTAGTTCAATGCCCAGTGCTTTTGTACTGGATTTGCCCCTTTCTGCCTTTGTTTTGCCACTATGGTCGGGCGAATGCACATGGAAGAGTTTTACAGCTCGTAGTTTTGATTTTTGAGAATTCATTGTCTCAAAGAAACTTTATTCCAGTAGTTACGGGCACGTTTAGTTTTCAAGTCTTGAATACACCCTTTTTCAGTTTGGTTAACTATTTCTGCAAGCTAATTGAATGGTCATATTTGATGGTAAAGTAGTGGTGTGGGGGTATTGTCAAACTTTTTTTTTTACTGACATTACACGAATGTCTGGCGTTTTGCGTATGAGGTCCGATACTTTTTGTTCTGTTTCAAACCGGGACATAGAATCATGCCTGCGAACAAAATCTGGTGTTTTTAGTGTTTTATCTTATGCATGGTAAAACCTAAATTGTCCCATGATTGGTAGGTAGCGTTTTCTCTCCATCATAGTCTCCTCTAGGTTTGCCAGGTGGTGCATCAAACCTCTGCAGTTACTTGCTGGAAGATGTGACTGGCTTTATGAAATGTGTGTATCAGGAAGCACAAAAGTAACATACTGCTTGCTAATCAGAAGGTCGCCCTTTAAACTGTGTGGAGGCTGACATGAAAAGCTGTTTCCCTGTTCCTTCATTGCATGTGTTGCAATAATGTGCTTTGTTCGTTTGTCGTTTAAACTCTTCCAGGCTGCAGAGTATATCCCCGAGAAGGTGAAGAAAGCTGAAAAGAAGTTGGAAGAAAATCCATATGACCTTGACGCATGGAGCATTCTGATACGAGAAGCCCAGGTTTAGTGACACAGGATTACATTTCCTTATAACTGGGGTAATGGGAATGGGGTGATAATGAGGGAGGCATGAGGGGTCATCTTATGGGGAAAACTGTGGTTCCACATAATGTACATATTGGAGGACTGCAATTTTTTTGTGAAAAATGTAAATTGTTTAAATGGTTTCTACTTTTTAGAACCAACCTATAGACAAAGCAAGGAAGACATATGAACGACTTGTCACCCAGTTCCCAAGTTCTGGCAGATTCTGGAAACTTTACATTGAAGCTGAGGTTAATAAGTTTAATTTTCTTCTACACTATACGTGTGCGTGTGTGTGTGTGTGTGTGCGCCTAAAAACAGCATCGGCACTGTGAATTTCACACTATGATTACAGCCTAAAATAAGTTCACATCCAACATTTTAACAAACTGGGAAGTAAATTTTAACCCTTTTTTTCAGCAGCAGACTGTAAATGTTCCACAGGTTTATACGATTTTCACAAGTATATTGGGACAAATGCACATTGTTGCATGTTGGATCTGCAACAGCATTAAAACTATTTTAATGGTATTGGAGTGCTTTAGCCTTTTATTTACTTGTCGTCTCAATTTATTGCCTCCTGTGTCATTTCTTTGAGCTCATTTTGTTTTTGTTCATATTTTAATATGTAGTTTAGACAGAAATTTACTAGACGTTAAAACCTTTTGTAAAATTCACTTTACATTTGCAAAATGAAATATTTGCAGCTTACAGGCATTGTAGTTATTACATGATTCATGTTTAAATAATTTTGCTGTAACTTTCCCAACATGTCATTGCCACAGTACTCCAAATGTCTTTTGTTTTCGTAGTTACAGTAAATTGACATAGCTGACTTAAATTCTAGATGGTGACCTTTTATTATTTTAGCTTTTGTTGCACAGTTTTCCTTCTGCAACCACTTTAACTTGGATTGAAACTTTGAAGATGAGTGTTGTTTATTGAGGTGCCCCTTATTTTGAAAACGATATCTTCTGCTCTTGCCGTGTAGTGCACTTCACTAAAATGTTCGTAGAATGTCAAGTTTTATATACCTATGTGTTATAGGGTCAAAAAGATATTTACAGAAATTGGAAGGATTATTTTTATAACAATAGGATAGCGTTCAACAAACCAAAGATGGGTCAAAAGCTGGTGAGAGTTCAGGCTTATTTATAATTTAACTGTTGTTCAGATAAACAGAACTTATACTCTTTAAAGCTGATTAACACCCTTAGAGCAATGAAAAAAATGGTTTTGGGCCTTAATGAGCGTTAGATGGTTATTTAATTGAGTTTGATTGACACCCATCACTGCAGCCTCATTGACAATTCTCCATGCACTCCATAGTCTTTCTTGAAGCCGGACTTCTGAATTCTTGTGGATGATGCCTTCTTAGAGCCCCAATGCAATGAAGAAGCCACTTTTCTCATTGTGACAAATATCCTTGGCTTCCTGGTCACCTCAATATAAAAAAATCTGCAGCTTCATCCTCTCTGACATGCGCTCTGTTCCTTTGACCTCTTCGTCGCTCTTCTCTCTCATCAAGAAAGATGAGTCAAAGAATACTGATCCCTCAGCCCCTTTACTTGTATTTTAACCCGACAATCTTGCAACTTTAGCCTAGAGTTTGTTTTTCATGATTGCAGTTTTGCCACCTCCAGTATAAATGAGACATGAAGATTACACAACTGTTTTTTTTGTAATACAGTAATTACAAGTTTAAGTAGGGATGCTCAGTCTTCCTGGACTTGACTATATTTCACTAAACGGGGATCCTGTGAAGCCTTATTGACTTTCTTTTATAAGAAAGTTGGCATTTGGAAAATCGGATACAAATCTTAACGTGGATTAGTGTTGTGGGTTGTGGACTCCCAACTGGATGTTTATAGGTTCATGTTCCAGTTGGTGCACTGCTCTTGTAGTTTAAGCAAGATATTTTATTTGGAATGATTTGGGGAAAAAATACCTAGTTGTATAAATGGGTTTAAAAATACCAATTGGGATAAAAGCATCAGCTAAATTACTAAATTGTGACAGCTGGATAGGTGTTTTCTACTACTGTATTGCCATATTTATTGTAAGCAAGGGTAAGGCAGGAATCTGTTGAAATTGTAAGCACTTAAATATGATTAGACATTTCCATATTCAGTCTGGTTTTAATTAACTTTGCATGTTTTCCCCTTTAAAAATAACTTGTGGGGATATAATGTACATTTTTATTTTTATTATTTTGCTCACACCTTTATTTTTAGACCAAAGTTCGTTTACTTTCTTCACTTATTTCCTTAATTTGTCCAATGGATCCCTGCTGAAAGTGACGACTGCAAACCTTAATTTTAATGCTTTATTTAAACAAATCACTTCTAGTTTTGTTTCTTTCATTGTAAAGTTTCAGGCTAAATGTTCTTAACACCAACATTTTCAAAGTCACACATGAAAGTATAATTAAATGCACTTGAGATTTGGTACATAGATGGTCTTTAATTTATAAGATGTCTTAAAGGTTATGTACAATAACTTGACCAAGTTTGGAATTTCTCTCCAGGACAGCCCAAAGGATTCTCACACCTCCTTAATGTGTAATTTACTAAGGTGAGTGAGCATTTGAACAAGATGTTGATTACCTGCACAGATCTAAAGAATTTTAGCTTGTATTACTGGTGCTGTCATTAGTAACTAAGTTAAAACTGTGTGAAGACTTTGTAAAATGTTAAACTTAAAATGAGGTTTTACAGTTCTGTGTTTTGGGTTGAGCAGTAAAAACGTGAGGGTGAAGTGTGCTCTGTTAAGTAGGGTACAGACAAGCACACTTATACCTATTTGCAGTGTCAATTTCCAGAGTTTAAGTACAATTCATTTCAATGTTCAAGATTATAATGCGATTCTTATTGGTCAGGTTGACCACTTTTATTTGCTATTTATCTGTATACAATTCCATTTAGAAGGTGATGCTTTGCAAGGCAAACCCCTTCTGATCTTGATTCAAATAAAATTTATATATGTACAATTTAGCAACTACCAAAGTATTACTGGGGTTAGTTTATTTTGGTGAAGTTATCAATTGAGTGTGCAGCAGTGACCACAGTGGCATGCCAGGCATATGTGAGCTTTCAGTTTGATGGGCGAGAGCTCCATATGTCTGTCATCTGATGCTTTATCTCTGCCTTTGCTGCTGTGGTTTTGCTGCATGAGGTATAGTGGATGGCCTGTCGAAACCAGTTCTAAAGGGTGCAAATCTTGATTCTGTTTCTCCTGCAAGTGTGAAGATTTTATCAGTAGGGATGTGGCAACTTTAGTCTATCTAGCGTAGTTTGTAGCTAAGTGAATCAAAAAAACTTTTTTAGCTATTTCTTGACACAACTCAGATTTTGATCCACAGCCACTTGGTTGGGAAGTATAGTCCAGATACCCAGAACTTTGTAAGAAATCCTTCCTATTTTGTGTCCTGCTTTATTCCCTTTACTTTCTGATTGTGTTCCCCTGTACATGTTTTCACTTCTCAGTTTGAAACAGTCCCTGTGGGTGACCTTTCCTGTAATGTATTGGATTTTATATACTGAACCAAATCGTCTCCTTTCTTCTGAACTGAAGATAATTTATTTTAAGTAATATGTATATGACAATCCATGTACACCAGGAATCTTTTTTGTTGCTCTTTGAACTCTGTCCAAGGGCTCTATCTTCATTGTGATATAGCACACCAACCTGAGCCTTGTTCTAAATGCATTGTAAAGCAGTTCCACACTTTGTTGTGTAGCCAAACTTAGTTCTTTCACAAATTGATTTGATAAGGAAATAAGTACACTGATCCCTTTTGTGTTATTTCCTGCAGTTTAAAATCACCCATTAGATGTGTACAAGTTCCAATTAGATCATTTTGCACTTGTCAACATTATTTTTCTAATTGAGTGTCTGATACATGAGTTGTCTTCTTGCTATTGTTTCTGTATTTGCTGCTGCTTTTTATGTATCACCTGAAAATTTAACTAGTCTCACTATACCAGAATGCAAGTAGTTTTTTGTTAAATTTGCCTTACGAAAATCTTTATGGAAATTGTTGTAAGCTTTACTGTTAATCATTTTTACTTTCTCAAAGAATTAGAAATTAAACAAGGCATTCCCCTTCAAAATCCATGCAGTATAACTCACAATTGTTTATGTAACTTTACCAGTTAGAAAATCAAGACTACTTTTTCATTGTTGGGTTTTGTGTGTGTTTTAATGAATTGTTGATTGGCTTTGCCATCAGGCCTTATGCTATAATTTAAAACCTTGCTCACACCTCTAGAAGCTCAGTGTTTGTTAAACTAAAATGGCTCAATACAGATGGGAGCTTCATCTATAACATGCAACATGATTTTGACATCTCTTATAACCTGTGTGAAATGCTCCTTTGTTACTGTTCATTCTATAAACTTTACTTTTGTAATCACAGTTTCATTTTTTACTAATAAGGTGAAATATACAAGGCTTCTCAGATTATATCATAATCAAAGTTGTTTATACTTATGCAGCAATATATGATGTTATTCAAAACTTTGTGGATTAAATCATTGATTCACCTTGACCATATTAGCTGCTATGCAATGCATCACAATTTCCAGCATGCAGGCAGAGCTGGGAATGTGCAGATGCTTCATGAGCTGGTCTTGCTTCAATGTAGTCATACCGTTAAAAGCAAAAGTTAATAATAACAGTGGCTTTTCTGCCTAATCACTCTTACTGGGTAGCAAACATTATTGCTGATATTTTTTTAGCAGTAAAATGATTAAAGCAAATGGCTATCTTTAATATTGTAGTAATATCATAATGTATTATCATCCCATCCCCATGTGACTGTGAGACGAGTTGATTAGAAATTGAACCTCACAAACTGGGATAAGAGGGGGGGGAGGGGCAAAGATTATTAGAAATTTTAAATTACATTTTTTTTTCCAATTAAGGATTTATTGGAGCCTAAGTGACAAACGTGGATGAAAGTACCTTGTGCATAATTATATATTTTGAACCTTACCATACTTAATAGCAAAACAGAATGGTTCGCCGTTTTGGGTCGATTTTAAATACCCAAGATTAGAATTTCTTTAGATTAGATTGTCAATTTCTTAAATAGCACTTATTCCAATAGATAAAGCTACAGCTGTGGTACTGTTTTCGGTCAAATGCTTTTAAGTGAAGAATCAAAGTTGCGAATAGCAGTGCAATGTCATTTTTTACATTAGATTTTTGGCATTCACATTAAGATTTATTTTTACTTTTATTTGAAGAGATAAGGTTAAATACCCTTATGTAGGAGGCCTGTTTCAGGTCCCGGTGCTAGTGGGGTGATGTGGTTTTAGTAGTGAGAGCAGTGTTCTGTTTTCATGGTTTGGTCTAATCTTTTCCTCCCCAACCTCTCATCTGGGTGTTGCCTCAGAACCGTTCCTGTGAGCAGCCTTTAGCACAGCTGTGATCACCCCATGGTGTCTGTTAAAGAGAGGGAATTCTGTATATTCTTGTGCTGCTCTACATATGCTAACCTAAATTCACTTTCTACAATTCCTGAACGTTTTGAAAGCAAGTCCCATTGTTTAAAGAGGTCAGCCAAATCAAATATTTGTGAAAGAAGTGGGGGAGCATTGTGTGGGAATCTGTCATGTTGTCATGTTAAGTGTAGTGTTTCATCTGGGTCTCAGTGGGATACTGAGCAACACTAAAGCAGTTTCCTTGAAGCATAGCTTTTGTACAGCCCTTCATATTAATGAAACAAAGTAACCCCCCCCCAGTTACTGGCTTAGTATGATTTTTAATACATTCCTTCTTTTGTCCCTACACTTAATGTGTATGTTGTCCAGAATGGACAACTTACATTTGATGGATTCATGACAGATGTGTGTAATGGAGGGCAAGGCAATTCATCATGAATTGGCAAGCAACTTAACTGAAGGAAACTCAGATTGGCATGGTGTTTGTTTACATGCTTGATCTCTACATCTCACGTATTTTACATTTTTGATCACAGCCAGAAAGAAGGTGTGAATATTGAAAGTTATGTCCACATAACTCCAGTACTAAGCACCTAGGTAGTAACTATATTCTCCTATGTTCTTTACATGTTTGGGCCAGCATGAACTACCGGTAAAGTAAAAATTGCCCATACTAATAATGATCTGGATATGTGTTTTTTCTTCCTGTATGTATCATTGTTTGTGCAGCAAGACATATTTATAAATATCTGTAATAAAGGATGATTTGATAAATTCTGTATTTTCATTTTTGGATCTGTTTCTTTTTTACTTTATGGAATTTAGAGGTGGTTATATAAGAAAGTAGTCAGCACTCTCCATAGCATTTAAATTAGTGGTGTGTTCGACAGCCCCAGTGCCTCTTCACTGCCTTCTTCACATTTTGAAATGTCTAATAATCCCCTAGGCATAACCTGTTATACAGTTTTAACACTATATGTGATGAGTATTACACTGCAGAATACTGTAGTTCATGTGTAAATGTTGAATTTCTAGTCAATTAAAATTGTAAACTTGTTTCCTAATCATTCATGTTAATCTAGTGTTTGTAACTACAAATTGAGTAACTTAAGGAAATATTTCTTCTGCTTCTGCGAGTTGCAGACTTTATTTTAAAACAAGGTTTGTTACTGCCATTCTCGATGAAAGGCAAAATGATTGTGGTTGACTGAGCATGCATTATAATTACATTGTTTTTAAGTTATGGTAGCTACAGCACAGACCATAATTGCTTCTTTCCTGTTCAGAGTGAAGTGACGCACTTATAGCCATTAACTGTTCGGTCCTGGAGTTTTTTGTCCTATTTTCTTTTTAAATGAGTGTACAAAATCTGCAGTAAATGTACCATCCAGATTATCTCCCAAAGTCGGCTTTTTAGCCGATGATAGTATCACATTAGCCATTTTATGTTTGGGTCTTAGTAGAAACCTTTTCTTAAGGACAAAAGCATGAATCGTTTAGATCTCAATGCAGAGATGCATTTGCTTTATTTTAAGCTCTCCACTGAAAGATGGTTTTCTCCCATTTTCTTCAAGAGAATTTAAGAACGGTCTTTTCCGGGCGAAACAAGTAATTTAATGTTTAACAATGGATTTCTATGAAATTTTTTAAACATTTTGCTAAGTGTATAAAAAGATTCAAGCAACAAAAGGAAATCTTGGTTCAATTACTTTTATAATAGTTTTTACTAATATCAGTACTGTAATTAAATAACTGTAAACTGTATAAACAATGTATAGATCAGAATCCTGGTCATCCTGTGTATAAGCCAGTGTTATTTTAATTTCAATTATTTATGTTTGGACTTATTGTAATAGTATTTCACTAGACAAAAATATTACTAAAGTTGTATACCGTTCTGTTCATAGTTGTTCGAAACAAGAATTATTTTGATTTACTAATTATTTTGCATCCTAGCTCAGATAACCTTTTTTCCATAATATCTAAGTTACAAGTTTTTCTTGACATACTGAGACTTGTGTGTTGTGTGATAACTTAGGATACTTGCATCTTAAATGTGTTGATCTTTCTGAAAATACTATGTATACTAGTATTTTTATATAAATATAAAGTATGTTATATAAATATTTAAACTAGTTCAGGTGGGTAGCTGCATCAGCGTGCGTAGGCTGCAGAGGAACAAGTTGATAGGTTTATTCCATGCTGAAAAGAGAAGAAAGGAACAATGTTTCAGCTGTGGAGCCTTCTTCAGGTGCAACAGCCGAAACATTGTTCCTTTCTTCTCTTTTCAGCATGGAATAAAGCTATTAAATATTAGAATTATAAAGTATTATACTGTATATAAAATATAGAAATACTAATATAAAGCAGATCAAATGGGTATACCATTTCAGGATTTAGGAGCCACTCGCACACACTTCACATCTGAAACATTTCCTACTATAATGCGATGTAAAGGAAACAAATTTGATTGCCAGCACACGTGACAAGTTTCCCATTGATGTGTGTAATACATTTTTAAAAACAAATAGTTCACTATCTTTAGCTGTTGTAAGCACCCTCCAGTTTAACCTTCTGAGAAAAAGGAACATCAGACAACTTCTTTAACCCTGTCTGTATTATAGAGGAGACTAGTCAGTTCAAGTATGCTAGGATATTGGTGAATTTGGAGCTTAAATGCAGAATAAAAATATTGTTCCACCAATCTCTGTACTCAGTTTGCACACAATTAAAAGTACAGTACTGACAGCTTTCATTCAGTGCTGCTAAACTGCATTTTCATTTGTCCAAAGTACCACTGTGGTACATTGAAAACTGATTTATCTTAGTAGTTAAGTATGGTGAATGAGCTGAGGATACCAGTATTTTCAGATTTTACATTATTTGGACTTTTGTACTTGATTTATTACAGTAATAAAGGAATTGTATCAATCTGGTTAACATCTTAAATTTGAACTTTGTGGACAGTCTCAAGGCTGTCGGATGTGCCGTACCACAATGTATCACCGAGACCCTAAAGAAGGCACTAACACAATCACAGTGAATGAAATGAAAATGAGCCTTGGAGTTTAAGAAAAATGCTAATCTGAGTGAGATTGCTGCAGGTCCCCAGTGCACTAGAAATAAATACAGGTGTAAACTACACAATTGTGTTTGTGTCAGCTGCCATGGAAGTATGGCATGCTGTGAATTGTCCCCCAAACCCTCTCTAGCCTGTCCCTAGATAAATATTTCATTTATGTGTATATACACGTCTGCACGTCAAGTTAAGAATAATCTGTGGTTTCAGATTTGTCTGTTAAGAGGCAATGGAGGAGTTTTCTGCAGTGTAAACTTCTCTCAATAGTAATTATTTCCCGATTCCAGTGAGGTAGGGTGATGACGGTTTTGGTATTTGACCCTTTTTCTTATCTTGGAAACCAAGATAAGACATCACGACAGCTTTTCGACCTCTAGGGATGGTCAATAATAGTGATGATGATTTTTAGTTATCACTTATTCTGTGTGGATCATCATTACAATCATTATTATTGGCTGAATACCAAGATATGGACTGTTACATTTCACAGACGTAATCACATTTTAAACTGTTGCTACTTGGTCAGGTTGACATTTTTTTCCGTAGACGTTACTGAGTGTTGAAGATTTAATAGGCAAATAGTCACTTTTGGTTTAGACTCATTTGTTAAACACTTTGAATTAATGTGCTGTTGTACATAAGGTTCAGTTGCTCCTAGAATGAGGATCGCACAGACAGTTCAGAACATCTAGGTCAATCTGTGACCTGATAAGTACCACTTAATGGGTGCAAGGGTAACTTTGCTTTTCATCTTAATCATTCTGGGTAATGCACAGCTATGATTGGTGTTTTCAGTGTTAAAATAATACAAAACATTGTAATAATTCCATTACATTTGTAATCAAGTAATTTAAAATTGCGTGAAAAGGGGTAGCTGCCACAGTTCAGAGGTTAAGCAGTCCTTGTAGATTGTTACAAGATTCTCTTGGGTCTGTTACATCATAGTAATCCATTATTCATAATCCAGCAAGCAGACTGGTTACCTTATAAATTATGCATATATAGCAGTCATCAAATGAAGTATTGATGTTTTTATGGGAAAATATTTTTATTTGAACTCTTTTGACACACTGATAAAATGTTTTAAAAGTAATTTTCGGGAGTCCTTGTCTTCCATAGTTTTCTCTTTATTGAAACCTTGGTCTTGTAACATCGGTGAAGCCCTGGACATGTGTTTTGATTGACAGCATCAAACATGATTCAGCATTTTTAGAATGACTCAAAAGTAGAATTCTCTTTGGCCAAAGACACACCAAAAGAAACATTATTTCTGCTGCAGATCTTTCGAAGGTCTTGAGAAGTGAACTATGTAGGCTCTCTTATGATGTTTAATGCAATGGACTTGGTCCAGCATATTGATGGCTTCTTCTGCAGTTCATTGTCTTGTGCCAGTGTGGAGCAGTGATGACCACACTGCAAGCTCAAAGTTGCTCAGTAGGGGGCACTGTAGTACAACAAGCCCAGGATGCCAAGGACACTACGTCCATCTAAACCTTGTGGCACTTAGCGGGTTTTGTACTGCCTCTTGGAAAATCCCTCATAGACAGTGAATGACTGCTGATAACTACAGAATAAATCTATCATGAAAATATTTCCGTTAATTATATCTGATACATTTTTGCCAAATTCATCACCCCTGTTAAACAATGACTTAAACCATTTTTCCATCGAAGCTGTAATTTCAAATATGGTCATTTGGAGAGTTTATCATCTTTGTGGGTTTAAAGACCTTGTGTGTGTGTTATAAACCCTAAATTTGTCCTTTTTTTTTTCTTTGGTCTTTTGGTGTGATCTGCTGGAGTACAAAATTATGTAATTTAAGATATTCCAAAAATAATTATTTTTTTTGTCTATACATGTGAGACAATACAATATGCTTTTAGATAAACTAAGTTTTATTATTTGGCTTAAGTTAAAACCCTCTTTCTCTTGGGTTACCTGGCATTATACCCTTTGCAGTCTCTAAAAGACATATAAAGCACTGCATTTGTGAGCTGGGCCATCAGTTTAAAATTCTGTGTGGCACTGGGTTAAATGAGACTCACTCACACAGCTGCATTCTTTAGGATGCCTCATTGCACAGGGAAGACACAAAGCTGATTTGTGATACCCTTGATCAGCAGGTGCCTTTAATAGACAGAACATTGAATTTTATTCGCACTCCTAACCCAACTGGAGTCACTCAGTTGTTAGTCGGCCTAGCTCACTGCTGGAAGCCCTGTGTCGCAGGGAGCAGGGGGCCAGTGCCTGCCGTCCGCTGACCCGCCCACCTGTCGGAGTCTTTCATCACTCAACACGCTGCGCGCCGCTCAGTGCCTGACAGCACCGCTTGGAGGAGCGGTGTGTTCCTTACTGATGCCACTGCAGGATTGCAGGTGCCAGCCGGATCTCAGGAGCTCCTGGCGTGCGGAAAGCCGAGGAAGCTGTCAGGTCCACCCCGCCCAGCCTCAGCGGAGCTGCTGCTCAGGGGGATCGCGATCACAGTAAGCTGGTGATCTAGCCCAGGGCAGGATGCGAATCATCTGGACCAATCTGTGTGCCTTAAGTTGTCAAGCTACTTAGGGGCATCTGTCCACCATATTGAAATAACACTGGCTGGTAAATGAAATGCATTTTTGCATGTTTTTGTTTTTTAAATCTGAGTAAGGTGTTTAACATGGAGTAAAAATTACCTCTAAAAATGCCAGACATCTGAATAATCAGTGTGAATGTAAAGTAAGTCAGCCTTTTTGAAACACGGTTTCATAACTATTTGTGCACTTTTTAGGGAAAATGGGAAATATGGTTTTACAGTGTGCATTTAAATAAAATTACATATTTACTCCTTAATGGGGTTTGGCCAGAACATGTTCTCTACCCCACTCTGCTGACAGGTTCATTTTCCTAGTTTCATGGTCACCAAGGTAAGCTTCCAGTGGAATTACCTTAACCCTTGATCAGTGCTTCATTTTTCTTTTGCTTACATGTGTTCAGGTAATACTGCTGTGGGTTGTCAAAATTGTATCTGAACACTTAGTTTTACCTCTGTGACCTAAAAATATTTGATCTTTTTAAGCATTAAAATTCAGCTTTTTGACTGGATGACTTTCAATTTCTTAATTTGCTCTACAATATCAATACTTTGACCTGAGCTATCGGACCTGAAAAGTAACTGTTGACTTCTACATGATTAAAAACTACATTGTTACAATAAAGCGGAACACCATCAACAATGTGTAATAATTGATGCTGTTAGACTACTTGACTTTTCAAAGAGCAGACAAATAATTATACACAGATGCAGACTTGTGAGAGGAGGATGTGCACATTTTAAGAAATATAAATAAGTTTTTGCAGGTTGTTTTACCTGCATTAAAGCTGAAAAGTTAAGCATACCAAAAGGCAAACTTATCCTACCATGCCCCATTAAAAGTAAGACTTGACATGATGTCTTAGTGAGAAGTTTTCTTGTCCAATTCCTTAAAAGTTTTAAAAATTAATTCTGTAGATTAAGATGCTATAATAAAATCAGGAGCATAATCTTAAAATTAATTTAAATTGAAAATCTTAAATATATGAGTGTTTTACATTTTAAAAAGAAATTCAGACTAAAATTCAAAACCAGGATCTTTAAGGCAGATTGATTTTTCTGAACTTCTAAATGGGATATCGCAACTAACATTTAACATGCATTAGTTCTGCATGTAGAACTCCACAGAGAAAAACGTCCCACAAACATGGGATTAAGAGTAATCCTGCTGGTGTGGTTTCAGGTGATCTCAATTATCCTGTTTCCATGCCACACATTTTCAGATGCAGCAAACAATTTTGTTTGTAATTGGTGCATGCAATGCAATCCATCAAACTTGTTTTTTTTTTCTTAAAAAGGAAAGATGGTTTTGTCAAGAAGATTGAGCTGCAATAAAAAAAACTGCTCTCATCATAATCTGCTGTAGTTTTTGAATGCAAGCTGGACCAGAAAATGTTGTTCAGCGGAGTTCATGAATACGTCTTTCAGATGTATTTCTAGAGCCAGAAGGAATGATTGCATCTTCGATGAGAGACAATTGCATTTATCTATTGTAAAAGAAGTTTAAAGCACTGACATTTTTGCAGATATATATTTGTTCCACATATGACACAAAATTAAGGTCCATATCAGAACTCTCTCTGATGTATTTGGAACTTTACATGCTGTTGGAAAGTTTTAGGGTTCAAGCACCAACAAAGAGAATCTTCCCCCTTGGAGATTTTAAACCAAAAAAAGATATATATGATTTTTTTACTGATAATGAAAGTTGTGAGTTAATGCTCCAAAAATGTTGGTAAATTATCTTGTGTGGACTTCACTTTGTTGATCCTAAGGCTGTTGTCAGCATGACTGTGTGGGTGTCCTGTTAAATTGTGCCTTGTTTATAACTGAATTATTGATGAGAAATTAACAATAAGTTGTCTGTTTACAGATCAAGGCTAAAAACTATGACAAAGTGGAAAAGGTGAGTCGCAAATTTTGGCATTTGAGTCTGCATAAAAGCCACACAAGATAAATGATTGAAACTGAAAGAATGACTTGTAAATAGGTTGACGTCCCTAAAAGTTTGTATGAAAAAGCTGTATAAGATGTGTATAACACATTGCAAATAAGGTACAAATAAAACAAAATAGTCATTTTAGAGCTTCTAAAAAGATCCTAATTTTTAAAAAATGTATTCTTATTTTCATTTGTAGAGAAAAACAGGCGAAGAGTACAGGGCCGGGTAAAAATGCTTAGTTCTGCCTTACCAAAACACCGTGCAAGTTGAAGTGCTCACGTAAGCATCTTGAGCATAGGCTTCAGCAAAACTCTTGGCTTCATTGCAGATTGTACTTTCCTGCACAAATCAGTACATTTTAAAATGCTCTTGTCTGTCAAGGTCCTTGTGGACTGATAGAATTTAGGCTTACCTGTTCATTCCTGTCAACCCTGAAGGGTGACTCTGTAGGGAGTCAGTGAGATGCTTCAGTGGCACTCTTCCAGATTGCTGCTGCTCATCTCTGGGAAGTCAGGACTTGCCCTTAAGAGTGCTTGCCTTAAGTCTGCGTTAGCTTTTTTTATGGCTTGTGCCTGTGAGGAGTTTCATTAAGTTTCTGGTTTGGATGCATTGAACACCTGACACCTTCTGCTGTTCACTGAATTCTCTCCTGGGGATTGTTGGCTTTAAACAATGCAAAACCACACTGTTGGTTGACGTTAACCACTTTCATATTCTGATTAGTCATGGAGAGCAAGAACTGGTGCAAAAATCAATTCACCATTTAGTCAGTCATAAGTGTCTTTGTTTTTTATTTCTTTTCAATAGCTGTTTCAGAGATGTCTCATGAAAGTGTTGCACATCGACCTGTGGAAGTGTTACCTTTCCTATGTGCGGGAAACCAAAGGCAAACTGCCAAGTTACAAGTAAGACTGCTTTCTCCCTGTAGGGACTGAGTCGCCTTAACATTTTTGATGAATTGATCAATTTAAAATTCTTGGCAGCTATAGAAAATTGTAATTGTGAATATTCTAAATGTACCAATCCTCTCCAACATTAATTTTTAAAAATACTGACCATTTTAATGGAAATTGCCGTATTTGTTTCAATATATATTTAGAGAAAAATACTTTTCTTGAAAACTAAGATTTATATAAATCTACATAATGAATGAGACATGGCAAACAAACACGACTGAGTTACAAATGGTGGTGCATTGTGCTGAATAGTTCATTTTTATTCCAGGGAGAAAATGGCACAGGCTTACGACTTTGCTTTGGATAAGATTGGAATGGAGATTATGTCCTATCAGGTACATAACCGAATCGGATCATTTTAGAGCCGCACTCTTTGTATATTAAGCTCTAACTCAAAAATTATAATGTCTCAATTTTTCAGATCTGGGTGGATTACATCAATTTTCTAAAAGGAGTGTAAGTATCCACTTAAGTTTTATTTTCTTAGCATTTTTCTGTATCGTAAAGCCTCATTTAAGATGTACAATTCCTCCCATTTTTGTCCAGTGAAGCTGTGGGGTCCTATGCAGAGAACCAGAGAATAACAGCTGTCCGTCGCGTCTACCAGAGGGGTTGTGTCAATCCCATGATCAACATTGAACAGTTGTGGAGAGATTATAACAAGTATGAAGAGGTGAGAAGTGAGAACTCTTTGATCATGCATACTCTGGAATATATGAAAATGGCACCAGGTAAAGAATAACAATCAAGGATCTTGTTGATTTTAAAATGGATTTTTGTAATGGATAAGGCCTCATGGATTAGCTAACCTTTTCCTAGTTATTTTTTGCGTCATGCCAAGGACTTTGTTTTTTCACAGCTTTAAATGTATGAAACATATATTGATTTATGTTTGTTTTTTTTGTTTTTCACAGGGCATCAATGTACATTTAGCTAAAAAAATGATTGAGGACCGCAGCAGAGACTATATGAATGCCAGAAGAGTAGCAAAGGTGAGTTTTCTTACATCTTTGTGACATATTCCATCCATCCATAATCTAACCCCTTCTTCCAGTTCGGAGTCTTGGGGAGCCGGAGCCTATCCCAGCAAGCCACGGGTGCAAGGCAGGATACACTCTGGACAGGACAGACACACAGGCATGCACAAACTCACACCAGGGCCAGTTTTCCCAGAAGCCAGTAAAATTCCACTATGGATTGGACTGCTGGGGGAAATCCACACAAACACAATGAGAACATTCGGCTGTGAGGCAGGAATGCCAACCACTGTGCCACTGTGCTGTCTTGTGACACGTTCTATGTAGGTAAAATTGAATGTGATTGAATCTAATGTCTAAAATTCATTTTAAAATTTTAATGTTGAGTGTTCCTAAGGAAATCCACTTGTGTCCACTTTTACCAGACATCTACCAATTTTAGAAAGTTTTCTATAATTGGAAAATAGATATATTACAAGAACTCAAAGCTTTAAAGATGTTTTTTTTATTTGAAAATAAACTCTTTGTTCATTGTTTTGCTGTGTGGAACAGAAAATCTGTCTGGTTAGGATTGTGTGCCAAAACAGCTATTTGGCATATGACAAGATTCTTTGTCAAGGATAACATTCACTCTTTATTCGTTTAGTAAGTACAGTCAGTACACAAACATAATGAGTACTCCTCTCTGTCTGGACAATGTGAGGTGTGTTGGTGTTGTAACTCCTCCTCAGTGGCCATGAACGTCACGTGGTGAAAACAGGGCTGGTAAGGCTCCAGTTCTCTTCCACAGGAGTACGAGACGGTCATGAAGGGTCTGGATCGAAACGCGCCGTCGGTCCCGCCTCAGAACTCCCCTCAAGAGGCCCAGCAGGTGGAGATGTGGAAGAAGTACATCCAGTGGGAGAAGAGCAACCCCCTGCGGACCGAGGACCAAACTCTCATCACCAAGAGAGGTGGCTTCAATAAACTTAACACCTTCGCTCTCGCTGCATTCAAAGTCCTGCGCTTGCTGTGTCTGTGTGATGCACTGAGACTCTGGACTGTCCATCTTTTCTAAAGCACTGACAACCTCATGAATAATATTTAACCAAGCAAAATAATGAGTTTCCCCCCCCCCCCCCCCCTCCACTGGATCAGCTTTAAGATAATAATGTACAATGTGATGACAATGATTAATATTAAAATCACAGGAACAGGAACATCCTTTCCAAAGAAACAAGAGGCTGTATGGATATGTCTACAGTGTGTTCAAAGGGCTGTGCTCTTTTGTAAATTAATGGAACTTTGTTTGAAAATCCGATTTTCTTCTCTTGCAGTCATGTTTGCCTATGAGCAGTGTCTGCTGGTGCTGGGGCATCACCCTGATATTTGGTATGAAGCTGCTCAGTACCTAGAGCAATCCAGCAAGCTGCTCGCAGAAAAGGGGGTATGAGCTTCCTTTTCCTTTGTAACATTCTGCACCTACAGATGCATCCTGGGAGTACCCACTACACAAGGAAGCAATTGTAAAATACACATACTTGGACAAAAACAGCTTGTGTCAACCCTGGGACAAAGGAAATAGAATATTAAAAATAAACAATTATCTCCAACACAAAATCTTTACAGCATAAGAGTCAGCAGGGGATTTTCACAAGTTCTTTAAGAATTAAAGCTAATCTTTTTTTTCTTAAAAGCATTTGGGGAGGAAGTTCTTCACATTCAGCTGCAATATATAGATTTGTCACAAGCTTCATGGGTTAAAAATGTTCACAAGTAAGATCTCAGAAAATGTAAGATGGTGATTTTCTTAGTCAAATAAAGGAATTTAATCTTTTTGTCAACTCTCCTGCAGGACATGAACAACGCAAAGCTGTTCAGCGATGAAGCTGCTAATATTTACGAGAGAGCCATTGGGTCACTGTTGAAGAAAAACATGCTGCTATATTTTTCCTTTGCAGATTATGAGGAGGTGAGTTTTTTAATCTACATTTAAGAAGAAAAATGGGGTTTTCAGTTACAAACGTTCTTACTACAGAAATCGACGTGCTTTCCCTGTGTATTTTCCAGAGTCGAATGAAATATGAAAAGGTGCACAGCATATATAACCGCCTCTTGGCAATAGAAGACATTGATCCAACATTGGTGAGTTTTAGTAGCGGCACCTCATCTTTTCAATGGGATGAAGACCCCATAACAGAAACGACATATTTCTGAACTCTTTCATGTTTGCAATGTATTTCATATCCTTTATGGATTCAAATGTATAATAATTTATAACAACCAGAAGAAATATATTTTTAAAAAGCTGGAGGCAGCAGTCATCATTGCTGTTCTCCGTTTTCTATTAAAGGTGCGGTTCGTTAGTGTTTTCATTTTAATTTGTTTCTGAATTTCAAAAAATCAAATGGGTAATTAACCTACAGTATGCGTTTTTTCAATGGTGTAGCTTAAAAAAACTCCAGTGTAGAGTGAGGAGGTTAGATGTGCGCAGTTTGGTCAGGCAAATAGCCAAATAAGTTATGTTGTGTCTTGCAATATATTGAATAGCTTTCGCCAATGGCTGTTAATTTGCCCTTTTATCTGCTGTTGCAGGTTTACATTCAGTATATGAAGTTTGCAAGGAGGGCTGAAGGTATCAAATCAGGCAGAATGATCTTCAAGAAAGCCCGAGAAGACATTAGGACTCGGCATCATGTCTATGTGTCTGCTGCACTCATGGAGTACTACTGCAGCAAGGTCAGTGGTGCTCCTGGACTTTCCACATAGATCTCCAGGTCTCTTGAAGACCGCCCAAGGGCCCACTGTTATATACTTCTCATGAAGAGCAATGATATTAAATGCAAAGTTTAATGTAAGCCTATGTTTATTTCTAAAAATGTCTTTTCACACAGGACAAATCAGTGGCCTTTAAAATTTTCGAGCTGGGTTTGAAGAAATATGGAGACATACCTGAATATATATTGGCATATATTGATTACCTGTCTCATCTCAATGGTAGGTACAAAACTGCTGAAGAACAGAGCAACGTTTATTTTAAGGTCTATGTTTTTTTAACATGCATTGCAAAAGTATCACGTTCTGGATATTAAAAATAATACTGAACAAAGAGTTACATTTAATTTTGGCATTGTTAGCTTTAGTGGAAATTATAACAGTATTGCCAGAAGAGCAGAATTTGAGTCAGTTTAGCGGTGATGATGATGATGATGATGCTGCTAATAAAAACAGGTGTTAAGTGTATGGGGGGGTGTTCAGATATTGTGACAGTAAATAGAGGGTGTAGCAGTGTCTGTCGCCCAATAGGAAACCCAAAGTATTGAACTGAGAGTTCTTTAATGTTATATCTCACTATGAACATATACAATAATGAATGAGAAATCGGTTTCTCATTTCTTTCATCATTTTTTTGCAGAGGATAACAATACCAGAGTTTTGTTTGAACGTGTTTTAACATCAGGAAATCTGTCACCTGAGAAATCAGGGTAAGTGAATGTAGTGTTTACTATTTAGTTTATTTTTTTCTTTGAGAAAATGCAGTTCCTCAGCTGGATTTATCTGTGTGTTTTTCAGAGAAATCTGGGCTCGATTTCTAGCTTTTGAGAGCAATATTGGAGACTTGGCCAGTATCCTGAAGGTGGAGCGAAGAAGGTTTACAGCTTTCAAGGAGGAGTATGAAGGGAAAGAGACAGCCCTGCTAGTGGACAGATACAAGTTCATGGACCTGTACCCCTGCTCTGCCAGTGAACTGAAGGCTCTGGGATATAAGGTTTGTAGTGTGTTGTCATCCTAGACTGAATGAAGTAGAAAAATGTGCTTCAATATGACATGTTTCTACATCCATCCATTTTCTAAATGCTAATTCCAGTTCAGGGTTGTGGGGAAGCCAGAGACTTTCTAGCAAGCAATGGGCGCAAGGCTGGGTACACCCTGGATGGGACACAAGTTTATCACAGGACAGACACACTCACTCACACAAGGACCAGTTTTCCCAGAAGTCAATTAACATAACTAACTGTGGAAGGAAACCCATGCAAACATAGGGAAAACATACAAACTCCACACAGATAGCACCCCAAGTCTGGAATTTAACCCAGGGCCCCACTACTGCGAGGCAGCAGTGTCAACCACTGCTCCACCACGCTGTCTATGTCTTTACGTCTCAAATTGAAATGTTGCTTATTAGCATGGATCTTAGACTACATTATCATTTTTATAACATCTGACCTACTCTTGGCAATAGAACAGTTCTGTAGCAGAGTTTTCACATTCCCAGCGACACTGACACTTGACAGACTAAATCTTACCAAGTATGATGATGATTAGTGCTGTGCCAGTGTGATCACTGGAAACAGGGGGGAAAAGGATTCGCTTGCTGTTTGTGAATCAATAAAACTTTTTTCAATCTTTGAGGGAGAAGAACAATAACTGACATGTGTATTGCAGGATGTCTCGCGTGCCAAATTCGCATCTCTGATTCCTGAGGCTGTAGTGGCTCCTTCCATTGTGCCTGTGCTGAAAGATGAAGCGGACCGCAAGCCCGAGTATCCAAAACCAGACACGAACCAGATGATCCCGTTTCAGCCCCGGCACCTAGCCCGTGAGTTGGGGGTTACACTTCCCTTTACGTTTCCTTTGGATTTTTGATTTTAAAATGAGAAGAAATTGCAGAGTGTGGTATCCGCCTGGAGAGTGTCCGTCTGCTCAGCAGGGAAGTCACGGCAGCAGTGCGTGTGATGAGCTGTACTCAAGGGTACAGCCCCTTCTGGGGTGTGAACCCACAAGCCATTGGCTGGGAGTCCAGAGCCTCTTCCGCCAAACTGCATCATGGCAGTGATGTTCAAGATCCACTGGGAGTCAGCTGCTACACCAGTTTTGGGAAGACTGACATTATTGTCCACAATACTGTTCTAGCAGTATACAATGGGAACATAAACCGATTCTTTAACCTAAGTATTAAGTTAATTACAGAAATAATTCCAAAATAGAAAACCTTTGCTAAGTGGTATCCGAGCCAATTTTTTTTTACCTATTTCCTCTTTACAATTTATAGCCTCTCTTGTGTCTCGTTACTGTTTTCAAAGATCTGTTTCAAGAATTCAGAGAGTAAAACATTATTAATTGAGAAATAATGGGAATTAAACTTTTAAGTATTTTCATTAGAAAACTTTAGGATGTTTTAAACATTTTGTCATCGGCACTCTGCATGATATCTAGAATGTTCATGTCTCTTGTGAATTCCTCAGCAGGGATTACAGTTGATTTGTATTTTCATCTTGCTGTTTATTTGTTGTATTGTACTCAATTTCTAACACTGTACTTCTTGTTTTCATTATGTTGTGTAGCCTTATATATATCCCTCGTTTTGATGTCCTGTGACTTAGTTCCAGATGACTGAAGCCTTTATACCGTATTTTACAAATTGTGTTTCATTTAACTTCTCTAAAAGAAAGGCACTTCCTGAACAAAGTGACTATTAAAAGCCATCTCACCTGTGAACACCTTTCACCTCCAGCCCCAGGGCTACACCCTGTGCCAGGTGGAGTCTTCCCAGTACCCCCCGCTGCGGTGATTCTCATGAAACTGCTGCCACCTCCCACCTGCTTCACGGTCAGTAGCACTGCCAGACCCTGCACAAGCACTGACGCTCCCAGCACACACAGCTCTTCTTCCAGGGGCAGACAACACTGTCATTGCTATTGAAGAGAAGCTAGACGAACGAAGTCCAGGGGGGAGGGGGGAAAAGATGGATGTTGTTTGCACATGGGCAAGTGCTTTGTTCTTGGACAGTAGTATAAAACCCTTCCTTTGCTTGAAGTGTAAAGGTGCCAGGAACCGTAGGTTTCGGCAGGCGTTTGATTAGTTGTTGCTGTCTGTTTTACGTTTAGGGTCCATTCGTCCAAGTGGATGATTTAATGGAGGCCTTCAGAAGATGTAAACTTCCAGAAAGTAAGTCCAGTGCTGCACTGTGGTGTTTGCTTTGCTGACTCATTCATGAAGGTAAAGGTGTGTTAGTTAAGGCCCATACTTCTGGGCTGACCAACAGATATCAAGCATCTTGTAAAAAGGGGGATTATGCCTGCATGTGATAGTAAGTTTTTTTTTTCCTAGAGAGACTGTTCTTAAAATGACTGGGTTGTTTATAGGTATGACTAACTTTTTTGTTGTTCTCAAAAAGCTGTTGATGCTGCTGTGGAACTCATCACCGGCAGGCAGCCTGAGTTAGCGAGTGAAGGGAACGGGCCAGTAGAGAACAACGCAGTGATCAACAAAGCGCTGAAGAGGCCAAACGCCGACTCCGATGATGAGGAGGAAAAGGGGGCCATTGCACCTCCTGTACATGACATCTACAGAGCTCGGCAGCAGAAGAGAATCCGATGAGCTGCCCAGGGGGTATCCTTCAGTGAGAAAGACTCTTAGGCACTAGAGGATATTTCATTCTCTCTCACCGTGACCTCGCAGGACTCTTGTTTCGCTGGGGAGTTTAAAAAAAGATTGTGCCTCTTCCAAAGCAAGTGGGCTCAAGAGGAGACACACAAGGGATATCTTGTGTGAGAATGTAACTGTACAGTTGCTTTTCTGAGTTCTTTGGGTTCTTTAAGAGGTAAACGTGACAAAAACGCAGATTCAGCTTAATTCTGTATGCTGTTTAATGCACCATATAAAGTCTTGTGTTTTGTTTTTTAACAGTTTTATTTTAAAAAACTGAGTGGCTTATACTGTACAGATTTTAATTACAAACCTTAATTTGACATACAATGTTTTGAGTTTGCCATGTCTAGGTCCAGTATTTATGGCAAAATTGAGTCATTCTGTTTTGTAGTCAAAGCAAACAAATTTCCAACAAATAAAAAGGCGAAAAATAAAGCTTTGGGTTGGAAGTATTTTATTTGAGTAAAGCTGCAACAAAGCCACATTGGTATTACATAAGCAAAAAAATTAATTCCTGTAAATAACTATCAAATAACATACCTCACCTACATTGTAGATGAACACTCTAAAAAACATTTGAGCCTTTTGCCAGCTTTCAAACTATGTGCAAAAAAGACATAAAAATGGCACACAGTGCCCACTTAAATTTGTGTTTTGCCTTTCTAAAAATTATTTCCTATACATATTGGAAATCAAAAAATGGATTCTAACTCTTAAAGAAAAATATTCCAAATTCCCAGTCTAAACCATCTTTCTTTTAAAATTATAATGCTGTTCTAAAACCATTAGAAAAAATTCTGCCTATGCCTGTATGGAAGTATGGAATCAAAACTACATTAAATATGAGCAATTTTAAGAAAATCACCATGATGTAAAGTAGCACAATTCATAAAATGCATAAGCTATTTAAGTTTTCAAAGTTGGTATAGCTAGGTTGGTTTGTATAAAGATAACTGTCCACAGATACAGATTCTATTTCACTGCAAGCCATATATGATGCTTTAATTACAAGCTTGCTAAGTATAGGTCACAAGACGTTTTGTAATAGGTTACAATAAAGATCTTTCAGGCTTAAAGCTGTGAATTTTATGTGGGTTTGAAACGAAGAGTACAAGACGTTTTCACCTGCAGTGCAGAAGTAGTGCCAGGAACACCAGCCAGCAGCAATAGCCATGAATATTGTTTTACTTTACTTATTGTACTGTCGAGAAATGTTTTAACCAGTGCACACTTCTTTGAACTTTTAACCTTGAGATGTGATTAATGATAAAAAGGCCATTTTGAGACTGTAATTCAGGAATTTAAAGATTTATAAACGATCAATACATTAAATAAGGTAATCTCTAACCAAAGTTTTGTAAATTTGGTAAACAAATCCGCACATCTTAAAGAGACAAAATTCATTTTATATCTTATTCTGTAGTTGACCTGATACATTTTCAGTCTTTGGGAATTACCTTGGAGAAACACCGGAAAATTAATTTTACTGATTTTTAACAGTATTCCTGCTGTTCTTATAGTAAACTACTTCATGAAATGTTCACCGTGATGGAAAAGTAGCAGCATCTTTAATCGGTACTATTGTCCAAGACCTCTTCATCTCTAAGGGTGAATTCTCTTCTAAACCAGACAGGATAATTCAGCATCTGTAGGGGTTTTCCAGTTGTCAGTTTTTCAATTGCTAATCTAATATTATTTATTATTAAGTCACAGTGTAAGACTGATAGTAAAGAAATAATTCCACGAAGTAAAAACATTCTGCTGCTTTGCTTAATATAGCACACTCACAGACAAATGATCCCTGCTCCAGTTTATTTTGTAAAATGCATAATATCCAGATATTTTTTTCTTTCTGTGAAAGTGTTAAATTATAAAGGAAGCTGATGAGATAGTAGCTCTGTGTATTGTTAACCATTTTTTTTTAAATAATAGTTTCACTTGAAGAATAATTAAAAGTCAAACGAAAATATCAAAATGCAGCTGCATGGTTACATTTTACAATTAAAGTGGCCAAATACTGAACAGGACTGATTAAATTTGAGATCTACGGCCTTGGGGCAGGAGCACTGTTTAACCTAACATATACAGTTATTGTTCATCATTGTCCTGTTAGTTGTCTGGTGGCTGGAGGATGATCTACCTCACTGAATATCTCTCTGAGGATCTTATCATAGTATGGGGAAAAGACCATTTTGTTGTAGTTAACCAGGCGGCTGAATTTCACAGCTATTTCCTCCATTTCTTTCTGAATGGGGACCAGACCCCCTGGTACAACAGGGCTGGATTTCTGATGGCTAGACTCAAGGTAGCCCATTAGGAATGTCTGAATGCGGGAATCTGGAAAAAAAGAAACATATTTAGCATAAAGAACATATTTTAAAAAAACTTCATAGCTAGCAATCATCTTGGCAACATGAATTGATTTTGATACCTCTGTGCTGTGTAAAGCACGGTACTTTAAATCAACTGATCAGTCATCTAGGCACTTTTAAGAGCCTCTTTTATTACCTCCATCTAGTTAAGTGCTTTTATTTTTTTAAATTAGGCAAATAGCTAGTAGGAATAAGTAAGGGGAATTTGACTTTACTTAGCACTACCTCAAAGATTATTAATCTAATGGCCATAAAGAGACCAGATGCAAAAGACGAGATAATTATGTGACGGGCAAGACATGAGGGTCTAAAAACATTAGCATCATAGTCTGTATTATATTACTACAAATATACAAACCAAAGAACAGCAGGGTGGGAGAAGACCTTAAATTTTAATTTTCAGGCAGTTAAATAAAAAGTCTGAAACATGTTACTATGTTCTTGGTTGTTTGGTCACTGTCCTGATGTTCTTTGCTGCAATCAGAACAAGATTTGATCTAAAAAGGAAACCCCTGGCATTTCAAAGAGTAATGAAACTGTTACCGATGAGTTTGCGGATGGAATTGTCTGGATTTTTCACGGCTTCAATCTGTCCTTTCAGCACAGTTTCCCTGTCAGCAGAAAACGGGGTGAAGCCATGCTGGGCCAGGCAGCTATTAACCTCCACACAGATCTTCTCTCCAACCGTAGCAAAGGCCTCGCTGGCATTAAAAGAACTTGCAGGAAAAAAAGGAAATGGGGCAATTAATAAAAACTTTGGGGTTTAATTCAAGAATAAAAGCTGTCTTTCAAATGTTTTTCTGGTTACGTGGAACACCAACACTGCTCTCATGGGTAGCGGACTGAAGAACCTGTAAAAGGCATTCTTCATGTAAAAGGAACTGAAATGCACTGCCAGCATTTTATTTAGGGTACTGCAGCACTGGATATACAGTATATGCGCTTTTCATAGCAACCACTAGAGAGCATTCCCATCCTGGATACAGTGAACAAAATATACCATATACCATGTATTATTTATCTTTCCTGTATGCAAATGTGAAAGATAAAGTTTAGAGTGTGGCTGGCTCTCATCGCTGCAAAACTGCATTTTTATGTACTTGATCAGAAGATTTTTGCCAATCAATCATGAGTTGAAGCACTGTGTGCATTAAATTCAGTTCTGATTTGGCTCTCAGTGAAGCTGGTATCCCTTAAATTATACTCCTTACATCACACCAGTCTATGTCATCATACCTACAGTGTAGTTCAGCTCTTAAACATCATAAACATCCCTGTCCACACTGATGGACTGGATACCTTTGTATGTGGACTTCAGCGTGGAAATGTGATGGACTGTGATTTTGCATACCTGTTTTTCCAAGAACGCTGTGACTAGTGAAAGGTTGGATTAATGAGGCAAAAATGTTACGCTTCTTAGCTTCTCTTAGCCTAAGGCAGTTTTAGGTATAAACATTGTTTACAGTTTTCAGAAGGAAATAAAAGCCAAGACTATTTTGTTAGAGGAACTGAAGAATGGAAAGAGAATGTTAAAATAAAGGCCAGTGTTTCAAGGTGAAACGAGACACACAACATGAACAAGGGACCACATTATGTTTTAAGTAAAGGTCATAGATAACATTTTGTGTCAATAACTATGAAGTCTGTACATGGTGATGTCAAACAACATCTTAATTCCTGGAAGCTTTGAGTAGTAGATACATTTTTTTTAATAAGGCTATAAAATAGTGCTCAAACTTGGAATAAGCAACTCTTGTGCTTTAATAATGTCATTAATAAGCCCATAACCCATCTGATGCATGAAAAAGGAAAAAAAAAGGATCTGTATGAAATCACTTACGGGTCATGCATTCCTGTCAGGAGCACCTTAACAGTGCTTTTCAGCTTTTCAGCAAACCCAGGGAGGCCGGAGATAGCAGCCCCAGCAATGTTGTATGTGATCAGCATCACTGCCGCTATTCCTGTCAGTTGCTCCAGGTCCATCTGCATCTCTTGAAACCGAGTCTCGTCCATTAACATTGTCTGGCAAAGAGAGGGATGTTTTTAACCCATGAGGTCGATTCCCACAGAGCCCAGAGACACGCGACAGTCACTGCAACCCTACCGTAAAGCAGTACGTGCTTGAAAACGTCGGGTGTGCATCACTGAAATGGAAAAAAAAAAACGACAAATGCAAAACAAAGGAGGGCGGTGCATTGGTTTAAGAAGGCCAACCCAAGGTCGAGAGGCAGGAGAAGGAGAACAGTTTGCAGGTGACCTACCTCGGGGAAAGGCGAGCGAGTGTGGTCCCACTTGAGCAGGCGCAGGTACGCCTGGTTGTGCACCGTGAGGGGGGACAGAGCGGGGGCCCTGAGGCCTGCCGCCCCTGCGCAGGGAGGGCTGGCCTCTGCTTCCACATTGACGAGAGCGTTTGCTGCATCCTGGAGCCACTTCTGAGTAAAGTCCAGGGAGTCTGGAGAAAGCCGAGCTTATTACTCTGCAGGTCAACATCTCTGAGGGGTCGTCTCATCACACTAGAGACACTCTTTAGGGCTTAAGCTTTTGAGAAGGCCACATGCAAACTACTGAGTAATGTCACGTATTGTATGTTATTTGATTAGGTGCCTAAAGTGGAAAGGTTTTATCAGGAAACTAAAACTTGCCTGTGGTATCAATCACACCAGTCACTGTAAACTCAATTAGTAATAAAATCCCTACAGTGTAATCAAGAATGTAATCTTTTAAGAATCTCATTTTCCATACAAAGATGAGTATGTATAACACACCTATTAAAATACAAAGCTGTTAATAAAAGATTAATGACATTCTTATGTATGTTACAGGCAAGTGCCACTCACTCCAAAGGCTTGTGAAAGAACAATTTTAAACAAGGGAAGTTACTCACTGGGTTGTTTTTCAATGAATTCCTGGAATTTCTTCCTCTCGTACTCAACAGACTGCTGCATTAAATGTGGTCTAATGCTGCTTACTGCAAAATTAGCCATATCAATCTTCATTAAATCCATTACTGAGAAAATGGCCCTGAAAGACACAGAACACATCTATAGTATCTGTAACCTTATGTCTCTTTAGAAAACCCCTACAGGAGGCAATACCAGAAAGAAATACAAATGCTTCTCTCTTTACAACCACTGGAGACTATACAGAATATTTTAAGTACAACTTAACCATTCAAATATAATCTTTAAAGATTCCAATTTCTTTACTATAAAACAGAATACGACAGAGGTTGTCAAATAAGTGTCTCAAACTCTCCTAATATGGGCTTTTCAAAATACTGTCGCCAAGCTTTTGTATTCACGTTTCCTTCAATGCTTAGTAACTACATCTTTAATAATACCAGTTTAATTCCACAAAAGTAGCTCATACATACAGTGGTTATTAATGCAACCATACTCATAAGATCAAAATTAGGCATGACGGATTATAGTCAACTTTCACGTGCACGTTCTCCCGTACTTGAACAGAGGAACAATGGCAGTGATGTCACGCAGCTTTTTGATCTCCTCGTCTCGAGCTGGGGCGCACAGGGTCCCCATCATGCTGATCACAAACTCCGCCACCTTGTTGATGTCCAGGGCTCCGTTTTCTGCCTCTTGCCTGATCAGCTCCAGGTCCAGAACCTCGTTAATCTGATTACGCAGGCGGCTGTGGCCAGGCAACAGGAACGACAGGAGAGTCTAGGCACAGAGACGCAATCTTTCAGCAAACCGGACTGGCGACACATTGAAAGGGTTGTGGTTCGGGATAATTAACAAAGCAGAGAAAAAAAAACACGTCTCGTTGATAACGCTGCTGTGGTCTCACGTCAAAACTCAGTCAAGCAGCTCATCAATACTGACTTAAAAAACAATGTGTCCAGTTTGATGATCTGAAGTAGTAAATAAACTTAGAAAAACCATGGTAGCTATACAGTTCCAGTTTGTCTAGCTACGTGATTGAAAATATACAATTTTTCCTTCAAGACAAATGTAATGTTTTCTACTCCTCCAAACTACCTGGCCATGGTGGGACTATAACTTAACACTACCCAAAAAATGTACATTTTTCAACAAATGAAAAAACTAATAGCAAATAGTACTTATATTACCCGGGAAAGGACATGTTATACAACCTTGGCACAGGAATGCATTCATAGACACTGGACACATTGTGTGCTGTACTGTATAAATACATGCCATAACTAATCCTGACTGGTGTAATCTTTGTGAAGACCTACAGATATGTTTAAAAATGCAGTGCTTGACATTCCCAGAAAATGTATTACTTTTTGAATTACAGTAAACTGGCAGATTTACATTTTAAATTCAGACATTTATCACAGACTGCAATCAAAACAGCAAAGCACAAGGGAGAAGAATGAAGTAAGGTACAGGATCTGCAGCCATTCTTCACGGAAATTCAAAAGCCAGCAAAGGTGCGTTTAAGGGCCACATCACTTTCACATCTCCATTTAATTTCCTCAGGCGTAAGTGTAACCAGCTGAGGCGTCAGCCACTGTGATCTACTTTCTGCTTTGCTAAAACAAGGTACTTGAATCAAACCTTTTCTGTTCTGGAGAACACAATGCACAACTGAGAATTACTGCTCTATCTTCTCTCTGCACACAGACTTGCTACCAGCATTCTTTCCCTCACTTCTTCCCCTGTCCATTAAGCCCATTTTCCCCTCTCAAAGCAGTTGCATCTATAAACGATGCAGAAACACTAAGACAAGCTTACCGCAAACAGGAAAAATATGAATCATTTCAATGTAATTCAGAAATTGAAAGTTATTTTTGTTATTCTGTAAATCATGGTGTAGTTTCTTGTCCTTAAAACATCAAAACCAACAAACAGGATTTTTTTAAAATATCAATCTGTTTTACAGGACCAGTACCCCAGCTCTCACCTCCTTGATCTCTCCCAGCAGTCTGATTGCGTGGTCATATGTGGGAGGATCTTCGCTCAGCTGCGCTTCAAGGCAGTCCCAGAACGCTTTGTGTACGATCTCTCGCACCCTTTTCTCTAAACTAGTCACCCAAACAAGAAAAAAACAAACAATTTCCTCTCATTAAACCAAGTCATATTTCTGACAATTGGCTAAAACTAAACTCAGGTTTGCCGCTGAGTTTCAGCATTTCTGAACAAGATTCAGATGAGAAACCCTGAAGCGATAACAATGTGATACAGGGCACGTGGTCATATATGAAGGGCTTTACTTGTTCCCCAGACAAAATGGAGTCTCTTACCTGCCCTCTGTCAAGTGTGAGGGCTTCACCTGGAACCCACCATTCACCACAATCTCATGGGCCAGGGCCATGTTGGTCACACCTTTGGCTGTCTCCATCAGCTCCTCCACTGACACAAATCGGGGAGGACTGGCTGTAGCAGGGAAAGAAAATCTGTTTTTTTTTCTTTACAATGCCTTAGGGCAACACATACTGTAGATCATTTAAGGAAATAACACTCACAGAATATTTTAGGAAAGGAAACTGATTATGGGCAGCCTCACAGCGCTAAGGCCCTGGGTTCAACTCCAGATCTGGGGTGCCATCTGTGTGGAGTTTGTATGTTTTCCCCATGCTCCTGTGGGTTCCCTTCAGGTCCTCAGGCCTCCTCCCACAGTCCAAATACATACTGGTATGTCAATTGGCTGCTGGGAAAATCGTCCCTCGTATGAGTGTGGTCATGTCTGTGTTTGCCCTGCGATGAATCCTCATTATTGTGTCCCCTCCCTCCTGCAGAAGTACAGGCACTGGTGCGCTCTATACCAGGGTGCATATGGTGGCCCAACGCCCTTACCAGTGATTTTACATGGCTGTCCCCGTTATATGTTGATCAAACTCACAGACTAGTGTGCATATCTGTTAAAACAGCGTGCCCGCCCTGTGAGACCTACACGGTAGACTGCCGCCCCCGTGGGGGCTGGGGGTGCGCTGTCGCACCCTCTTCCTCAGAGACTCTTCTGAAGGGTCCAGGCTCTCTGCACGGTTCCTCGTCTCACTGGGATCATCCAGCTTGTCCTCCCCAGATGTCGGCTTGTCCGAGTCATGAGACATGCTTCTCCCAGCGCTCGTTAGACAATCAGCTGAAGATACAGTATCTCCCTAGAGGCAGACCAAAACCTGCAGTCAACAGCAACACCCTTTTGCCCTTTACCGTCTTACATGTTTCCCCGTGCTTGTTAGACATTTTCATGTTTAACCACTGGATTATAAATCACTATTTCACTATAATATTTCACCCAGACAAGCTTGAACATAAAAAACAGTTCTGAGCATTTCTTGTTTTGTTTTTTTGTGTTTGCAGTGCTGTTTGATATACTGAGAGAAAGGTGTAGTTTGTTGAACAAAATTCTTCCATCTTAATGTCAAAACAACTTTTGCTTAAGCAGATGTCTACAGTTTACAGCTAAAGGTTTGTTTTTTTCCGTATAGCCTATGACAAAATGAAATAAAAAATGAATTAATTGTAAAAAAGGAAGGTTTTATTTCTTTCTTAATTTTAAGAAGCATCCTACTAAAGATCAGGTAGAACGCCATAGTTCTTGAGTCACACAGTGAAGTAACCGAAGGATCCGCTGAAATGAAACCAGAAGATGTTGGTATTCCTAAAAAGGCTTCCAAACATCTGCAGCTGGAACACTGCTCCAAAGGATCAAGGACCCCAGTATTTCAGCACGTCTAAGTTTTAATGCATTTTTCCCCAAGAGCACGCACAACATTTGATCCCAAACCACAACACACTGCCATCATCATTCAGCAATGACTGGCACTTATTGGTACTTCCGCCTTCGTACAAAGTTGTGCACTTGCATGCTGAGCTGTGAAGTGGGGAAGCAGAAGAATGATGGAGGGGCTGACAAGCACCACCTGCACTGTGAGTGAACTGAAGGCTTTGCGCGGAGAACACTGTCAATAACAAATGACAGCTCTGCTGGCTGACGGCATGCAACAGGTGAAGCTAACCTGAAACTGAAGTCCACTGTCGAGACCAAAAACAACTGGACCACAAAATTCCTGCTACCACTGCACTCATGAAATTAGCCTTAGGTTATCATCTTGGGTATCTAGCCTTGCTAAAGCTTTCTTGCAGGAATCAGGACAAAAAATAGCTGACTTTGAACAATTAGACAAATAACATTGCTGCAAACATCTGGAAGCCAACTTCCTGTCATGCATTAGCTGTCTCTACTTGACAAATGCAGTTTATACAGGGCATTGTGTTCTGAATAAAGTGTTTGTGACATACGTACAGTACATTCCTTCGGCCTGTTCCAAGAACAGGAACAAAGCTCTGACAAAGGAGCTCAATTGAAAAAAAACCCAAACATTTCTGCAGTTCAGAAGTTTCCCCCTACTCAAAATCGAGCATCCGACAAGCACAGTGAATTTAAATGAGAGATTAATTTCCTGTTGCATTCCAGTTGGCCTCATGAAGGGACTTCTGAAGGAACTTAAATCAATCCTTCAGAACTTAAATGGAACCAAGATACCTAAAATATAGCTCTCCAGTGCCTCACCTTGTTTTTTTGAGCAGGAATACCAATAAGTAGGACGGCATATAGCCCATGCTTCCTACAGTATCAGAATTATTACCCTGTATAAGGAATTAAGAAACCCCCGATGGGAATTCATTGTAAGCCACAATACCCACAGAAGACAGGTTCTTGGCAGTTACACTTGGAACACTGCTGTGACTTGTGGATAAATCTAATCTTATCCTATAATATTTTATGGATTATTTAGATTTCTTTTTCAGCCGTTGATATGTTTAGCTGTAAACGACTGACTGAATCAGTGCCATCTGGGTGAGCAACGGTAAAAATAATCAATTTAGGAATGCATACATAAGGTATACATTGCTAATTAAAATAGTAATTCACAAAAATGGCAAAAAAGGATTCACAACAGTATATGATACATTTTGTTTAGCTGGAGGACGCGTTTAATCCAACAATGCGCCATGTTATTCGATTACTATAATATGTATATGCAGAATGAATGCCAAATATAAAAAAAACGAATACATCGTTAAATCCAACATCACAGACAAAGATGAAAACACGCACCTGCTCGTTCTCCTCCGGTTTTCAGTGAAAAATGGAATCAGCTAAAAATAACTGCAATACGGAGTTAAATTGTAATAACGTCCTTGGCCTTTGCAACCAAAGAATATGGTGCGCCTTTAGATTTCGCTGGAAATAAAGTGCTCTAGAAAGAATAAGATTCTTCCAGAATCAAACGAATACAGCCGGTATAATATAGGAAATTATCGTGCACGCCACCTCCCAGCTCAAACAGACGACGCTGCCATCTCTATTTACGGAAATGATGTTCCTACAGTCGGCACGGCTACATGGGAATTGTAGTTTTGTTTTTGGTTCTTCGACTTTCTTTCCTGTTCAGAGGTCGCGCACTTGCAAGAGAACTACAACTTCTGGTAGGCGTCTTTAAAACGATGCTGGGATTAAATTCCAGACTTTCCCCCCCCCTCAACGCCCTCCCAGTCGTAGTTACTGTGCTGGGAATGTGACAGTCGTCGATATTATCTGTGCAACAGCTCCCTTAACCCGATCTTAAAATAAGTCCTTGAATATCGTCGGAAAAGAGGATTCCTCTTTCCTGCATGTGTTTTTCTTTATACGGGAATCAACTGGCGACCTCAAGCGGCAGATCCGTTTTTATTTTACTTTGCGCAGAACGCGGAAACGACAATTCCATTGACGAAGTCCTGCACTGGTTCGAATGGCAATTCCCAGATTTGAAAGCTTACTATAAAGCATTCAATTGCATCTGGTGTAGATCAGTATTAAATGTTCTTTAAGTTTGTTTAATGGTAATATACTGCAGTGCGATTGTGCGTTCTCCACCCTGCTATTATCCCTGGCGAATTGACATTCAGATAGCTTTTGTCATTCTGATTCGGCTACAAAGAGATGTATTCATAAGCGCAGGAAATGCAGAACTTTTGACCTTGGAAACAGACGGACATGTGGATTTCACGTCTGGTGGGGAAAAAAAAAAGTCCAAATCATTTATAACACTAAAAATAATCGTTCGTATAGCTGGAGTTTTTGGTCTCCAAGGAGACCACTAACAGGCAAAGATTAGAGGAAGATGCAATCTAATATGAAGATAGCAGTTCTAAAATGCAAAATCATTTCCCCTGCAGAATAAAATGCCAAGTATTTTGAAGTGCAGCTTGAATTTATTGAAACCAAAATGCCAATATTTAATGACTGTGGCACGCATATCGAATGGCTTGAGTCACTACGTGGGGAAAAAAAAAAAAAAATGAACTGTTAGGACCAAAAAGTCAAATTAAGATGAAACAGCAGTGTAAAAATTAGAATACTTTATTCTGATAATTTAAACATTTACATAGCTGTAAATACAAGACATATACAGAGTTTTACAATACAAAGTGGCGCAGTTACATACAGACATTAGGTGCTCGGTTTCCAAAATATTGTATAAAAATGTCAGGATGGCTTTTGTAAAACTGACCCAGGACACGTTTCTTCTCTTTTGTGGAAAGCTTTGGGTTTTCGTGGATCGTTCTGAGCAAGACCCACAGCTCATCCTTTGTGGTTTTTAACGTGGTTTCAGAGTAGGCCTGGCTCGAGACCCTCTGACAGAAAGTGGAGCCTGAGAACAGGGGGAGAGAAAATAGGTTACTAGGGTCCTATTTAAATTGTGCAGGTGCCTTTATCTGACAGGCCCCTTTTTAAAAAAAGTGACTTACATTTGCATGGCTGTCAGTTTTACTCAAGCAACTCAGGTGAAGTACTCAGGGGGGACAGCAGTGCTCCACTCTCCATACTTGAGTTCCCAGTATCTAGTTATAGTTCATGTGCTTTACATGTAATATGTAACCACTCTGCCCCTTTCAGATTTTTGTGAGGAGTTTCCATCTAGAAAAAGTTTTACAGATCCTGTTTGTCTTAACCCTGCGTTGATTGGCAAAATAAACAAATACCTGTAGCCTGGTCAGGGTCTTTCCCACGTACAAGACAAGCCAGCTTATCACTGACAAGCTTGTGCAAAGATCCTGGAATCTGAAACACGCATGAAGAGAACAATTGGGGATTAACGTTTGTATAGGTATATGGCCTACGAAATGGCAGCCAACTCCACAATTCAGTTTAAAGTGTAAATGCCTTGAGTCAGAAACAAGAATGCAAATATTTAACAAATTCTTAAATGCTTAGCTAGAGCACAACAGGGAAGTCATTCGATTTCCAATCACACCATGGTTTTGCTGGCACTGTAAACATTCCAGATAGCCGCCATACAAGAATGTGGTTTATGAATTCCCATTCAAGTTCAAGGACACCGTTTGCCTCTAGGAATTATGTAGATCCCAAGTCAAACAAGCTTGTTTGAACACAACGCCTTGCATGGTTTTTACAGCAGATGGTACAAAGGCTTCCCATATTGTTTAGGAAATGGTTTCTCATTCAGTATTTCAGAATCCTTACCTTAAACGCATCTTTTTGATTGTCAAGTAGAAACAGCACAAGAAGGTCCACCTTCCCCTTTGCTAGATTTTTACTGGAGACAATGGCCTTGGTAAACGACCTTTTAACAGCCATTCTGTTCTCAACCTGCAAGAAAAGCAATCTAAGTATTAATGTAGGTTCAATAATTCTGAGAAGGTATGTAATAAGAAACGTTAGGAGATTAATGAAGGAACCATGCTAACAACTGTTTAAGTTTAAATACTCTTGAGCAAAACTTTCTCCTGGCAATGAAAGAGATACAATTGCAATAGGGGACGTTTTTGCTCATTTTGTGTCAATTTAAGATGATTAGTGCTCATTTTCAAGGAGCACAACACTTACTTTTCCCATCAACATTTTTTTTTTTTAAGTGCAGCAAGCATCCAGGCTAGTTTGAAGCAAAAAAAGACTTGACATGCAAGCTGCTCATTTCTACTTGTACCTCTCTGTGCAATCGGAATTCACTGGGATCAGCAGCTGCAGCCATGAAGCACAGCAGTCTCCTCAGCTCCTCTCTGCTGCGTGGATCTAGCAGCTTCAAGCAGAGCTGTAGAGCCTCCAGGGCATGAGCCGATTTGCCATTTACTGAAGAGAGAATCGATCATCCCAACATCAGACAAAAGGCACGCATGAGTTTAAGGTATACATCCAGTCACAAGAATAAAGTTACCATTTGCCATTTACACACACCGATTTCCACACTTTAGGTAGAAGGAATATTCTACAAGCATTAACTGTTCACATCTGTCACATCTCTCAGCAATTAGCTATAGCTTTCAGTACCTCTTCATTAGTAGGGAATCTGAAGGACAAGGTCAGAAAAAATAAAAGCCGTGTTATTCAGTTCATCTCACCAGCCTCTCAAATGCAAACAGATATGAGGAGGATTGTGTCACTTTATATCCCCCGACTTAGTTGAATAAACTAATTTTGAGGGATGTATACAAACCATATAGATAAAAGAGTTTGCTCTGAGCTTTCACACACATTACAAGACCAGCTAGCAGTAAAAGTAGAAAGTTTAATTAATCTCAAAGAGGACTCAATCAACAGGAACTTAACAAAAACTGGTCCAAGTGCCTAGCTGATTTCAGAGCAACATTGTGCACAAGACTGGTTTAGTTCTGCTACAAAAATGGAAAACTTCTTTACAAATCCTAGTTGGTCACAAAAAAAGATGCAGAGACTCTCAAGCAGCAGTGCTCAGAATTGCAGTTGATTCTTTTGGCTCAGATATTAACCATAAACCCCCAAGTCAACCACAGACCAGGGATGTCTAGCCTTTTAGAAAAATGGGGATTCAGTCTCATCCAGTCCGGAAGGATTCTGACTCAGTCCCTCAGAGAGGTTAAAAAGTGAAGTGAACCTGCAGGCCAGACTGGAGAAGATCCTCCCATGCAGGAGGGAAGAAAATCATCCATGCACATCTTACAATCAGATTGGTCAAGTATTCAGCACAAAGCTAGCCGAGGTGCATGTTTTTCACTGCCGTTTTTAAACCCTTTGTCAACTGGATATAAATCAGTGGAATTAAAATGAATACTAAACATACAACCGCAGTTCAGAGTTGGAATAAATGGTTACCAAGGAGCTCAGCAATTCCTGTGTGTATATCAAACAAATGGTTGGTGAGGAGGGGCTCCCGGTTGTTTTGGTTGTAGTGTTTCACAATGGTGTCGTATAGCAGTCTCTTGCATTGCTGGGTTCCCTCGGAGCATTTTGGCAGACTCCTGCTCACGTCCACAACCATCTGATCCGGCAGGAACTCCAGACAGTCCACCGCCGCTGACAGCCAGTCGTCAGCCCTGCGACACAGGTGGGGATTCATGTTTGAAAGGCAGCAAGTGCCAAATACATTCTTTTTTTTTTTTGAGCAAGAAGGAAGTTGTAACCACCCTTTCAGCTTCGGGACATTCATGAATACATCACTGCGCACTACAAAGTTATTTTGCGTCTGGCTGCAATGTGTGCTTGGGCATTCATAAGCCATCAACCCTAAACAAGCGGAACTTAAAAAAAAAAAATGTTGACCAAGTAGAAGAAAAGCAGATGCCAAAACCTTACTGGGACCAAATGATTAGGATGGAATAAATGAGAGTAAACAGTTTCAACAAATTCCGCAAAGCATCCGTTGGCCGACGACGTACTGAGAGTCACCGAAAGCCTTCAGGATCTCCCGGTCCAGGTAGTTGCTGGTGAAAAGCAGGCTGGGCTCGCCGTCCTCGCGGTCTGCGCTCCCGGCTGGCAGCTCGTGAGCTCTGCCCTCCAGCAGGGCGTCCAGCAGGGGCAGCTCCACGAGCTGCAGCAGTCGCAGGAGGGTCTGCTCGTGCCACACCTCGTTAACCACTGGCGGGGGGAGGGAGACAGCCGTCAGACACGGTCAGAGCAAAGCCTCTCCGAGAGGGCAAGTCGGTACCTGCGGACCGAGCTAGTGAAATAAATACTGTGGAGGAGCCATATTCAGGCTCTCTCAGCAGGTGACGGATTAAGCATTTCAGGATTTCTGTGCCAGAGGGCAGAAGGCTGGTGCTACAGAGGGTCAGAGCATTAGGTCTTCAACATATTATAGATTAAACACGACCCCCCTGCCCCACACACTTCATACTTAACACACTGTACTTTCAGAAGTGTGTGTTCCGCAATTAACCTTACTATTGCTTTGCTAGACAACAGATCTAGTTGTTCAAATTTGCAAAACAAATGATCGCATGTTATTTTAGAATTATTAAAACCTTAATTTAACAGCAAGTTTGATGCAATGGTATACCAAAGTGGAACCAAGATCCAATACTTACCATTCTGAGGCAATCCAAGATTTATTTTGATTTGAGATGGATTTGCAGGACTCAGGTTTAAGTTATCCAGGAGGTCTTCTAAGGATCTGTCCGTTTTGATGGGTGTGGCTGAAGAATACACAATTTCCTCTGTTCTGTAAATCATAAAATCCAGAGTACAGCTTTAATTTTGAAAGATTTACCAAAGTTTCATTTTCAAACATGGCTATGAACTCCAACAGACCGAGAAGCGATTGTTCTAGTATCAAAACAATTCCCACCCCGAAAATGAAAGTTACATTTCATATACTTTTTTAATCAGATTTGATTAAAAAAAAATCTTAAAGCCTCTCACTAAATAACATGTACACACCAAACCTTGCATTTTGCGCCTTCAAAATTAAAACCTTAAGAGCAAGCCAATACAATATCAAGAGTTCCTTTCCTGTTGCGATAGACCTGCAGGACCTAAAACAGACCTGTTCCTAATTCACATACAGTAGTTGTCATAACCACCTAATTGTAGCCTGAAAATTTCTAAACCTAACTCAAGGGAAGCACATTTTTGTTGAGGATAACTAACATTTCATATTTAAGTTAGCATTGTAAAACAAACTGCATAAGGTTAAGGAAGATCCTTTATTTTAGCACCACCCTGCAGTGGATCCATTATCCTTTGGCTTTTTCCTCTTTGCATTTGAAAGAGAAATTTGGTCTGTCTTAGCTCCATTGGAAAGGGAATTTAAATCTAGTGAAAGAAACCAGCACCGAAAGGTTTTAAAGCCATTAAACACTCAGGCCCCCACCTCTACATAGTGGTGTGCCAATATTTCAATGTGTTCAGAAAAGATTTAACAAAGGAACATCCATATTCAAACATGCACAAAGAGTAATGCATTTTAAAAGTGTTAAGCAATCCAATCAAGTTACACTAGTCGGTAAAGGTGAAAAGAGAGAGTTGTCAGTTTCTGAGCTTGTTACATAAGTTTAAGTGGAGGAAGTCCAACAAGGGATGTCCTCTGACTTGTAAACATTCTGCACTGAGTTTCTGCAGCTGACTTCAGCTTAAATATTGAAGCAACCAATTGTTTTTGAAAGAACAATCTATCTATACACAACACGTCAATAAGGGATTCCCCCCAAGACTAACAGAAAGCCACAAAAAAAAAAGAACAATTTATTCCTCAGTCACACTACAGCGGCGATAATGTACCTGCCGCAGGGCCGGTTGAACAAAGTTCGCTGATAAGGAGAGCCTCCATTTTCAACACTGTCCGCCGTCAGGCTCGGAGAGTTCAAAAACCTGTACAAGCTGCAGCTGCTGTCCTCAAAGGCCGCCCGTTTTTTCTCTTTGCCAAACACCTTGGTGTCAACACCCTCGAAAACCTTGTAGTCCATGAGGGCCTGGCACACACGCACCACTTTCACTCGGGGGATTTCGGCGTCCCCGAAGAACTTGTTCTGCACAACGTGGGCCAGGATCACGTCGACCGCTTCGGAGCCCACGAAGCAGTCGTTGTGGTACTTCAGGTTGTGACGTCGCCTTTTCACCTCCACGCGAGACTGAAGGTGCTTTATGATGCTGCTCCAAATAAACGTGGCTCGGAACGGCTTGTTCTCCATCCTGTGAGTTGCTGTAAAAAGGAAAAGTGCTCAAATAAAGATCTGTGGAGAGGCCATGTTTAAGTGTCCTTTACCCCCCTCTGTGTGGTACAGCAACAACAACTGAATATTCAATAGCTCTGGCACAAATTTGCTTATGACTTCATTAAACAAGTCAAATCATTACACTTGATGAGTTGCTAATTTTAAAGACCCTTTTTTCACATGCAGTCCAATACAATGATTTAACTGTTTGGAGATCTCTCAGGGTTTTTCATCTGGTTCTTCAATGGGGTGGGCTGCATCCCACATCAGAGACTCCCTGCACATGCTGATATAATTACTCTGACCCACCCTCCATTTGGGATGGATTCTCATCAATGGGTGGCTTGATTTCAAGTTTGCAATTGTTGGCCTGTTTATGAAAGTACTTTCTTCTGCCACTAAAGAAAGTTGGAGTCTCTGGAAATCTAGATGTGGCACATTTATCCAAAATGATTTGTGGATGTGCTTGTTTTTTTTCCCTTAAAGAAACAAAGAAAACAGTTCAGTAAGCAAATGATTATATTAACTCTTCAGATAGCGAGGAGGGTTTTAAACCTAGAGCTCATTCTAGTAAAATTTAACTCCATTTTTGAGAGGTATCTGGATCTATATCAAAACGAAATGTAAGCGGAAGTAAAAAATGCAACTCCATTTTATCAGAAATTAACTAGCGGCCTTATATTGATAATGGTCTGCCTTCACAAATGGTATTTGCATAAACTGGGGATTTCAGAATGTTGAAATACCTGTGGCCGTAAGAAACATGAACTGCATACAGTTGATACAATGAATGTTGAAATATTACGTTGCACCCTCATTCTTCCAAAGTAAATCCAGACCTCTGTTTGCTTAAACCAAAAACCCCACACAAGTAAACTGTAAAAAAAAAAAAAGTACCTTGAGCTGCCTTTTACTACAAATTGTACAGGAACTTGAAAGTCATTACTGAAGCATCTACTATCAGCTTCCATCGAGAGGATTTTAGAAAAGTGTTTATAATCCCACTAAATTTAAAATATTTCCCCAAGGGGACAACAGTGCAGGTGTTGATAGCTCTTGTCAATACCTGCTAGCTAGCATTCCCCACCCCCCAAACGTGTAAAAAAAAAAAATGTAGAGGAACAGGTCCAAGAGGCTGTCCACAGTTTTCCTGATCAGCAATATCTGAGGGGGTGGGGCAGCAAAGTATCCATAATGTTGACAAAAGCCACCATCTTTCAACAGCATCCACTGCACTTTTAACAGGTGGGAGAGAAACCAAAGGCTCCTTCCTACCAGAAAGGGCAGGGAACCATTTCATTTTCCAAATTAACCATCTCTGATAAGTTAAAAAAAAAAACTTCCTTTGTAGCTTGGAATTCACACATTTTAAAGACACGAAGGTCCAGTTGTAGTAGCTGGGAGATGTAAAAAAAGCCACATTTCTCCAAAACATGTTCCAAGAGCCAGTAACTTCAAAATCAGGGGGTTTATGAGCAAAGACCTTTCCACACAAACATTAGGTGAGAAAAAGAGAGGAGGGAAGGTCAAAACCCCTTCTTAAGTCCAGATACACAGTGGGAGATGCAACAGCCATCTGGACACTCAATATGGGGGTCTAAACTCACTGCTATAATCTGCCCCCTTACAGTCTGATCCAGTCGTCGTCTGGGCTCTACATTATAATCGTTCACTTCACGCTAATCACCCCACAGGGACAAGAAAAATACATCTAAAGGTCTAGTCTTTTTTACGGAGGTGGGGAGGGCGCAGAGCGAGCCTCCCCCCCTAAAAAGAGATAAGAATCCACTAGGGGTCGATTCTGCTCTGTCAGGGGCAACACACTGACTGGTGTTTGCCCAACAGAAGTGTAAATAATCACTAAGGGAACAGTTTAACAGCATCGTCGATCCCTGAGGAACATAATGCCGATTTGGTTAGATCTAATATACTAACTGGAGCATTCCTGCTAGAACTAATGCAAATAGATGTGAAAACCCAGTTCCCGGGCATTCGATATGTATACACAAATGGAACAAGTAAAGGTTTATTCCATGCTTAAAAGAGAAGAAAAAACAACGTTTCGGCTGTGGGGTCTTCATTATGTATACACAATGTGTCACGAAAACAAATGACACGCGACACTGGCCTGTGCGTGTCATTCTGTCCCTCACGCACAGCCTTCCACGAAGTTTAACACCCATTTTTTTTTCTTCGAAAAGCAAGGCTTTCCGTTAAGTTTTCCCCAAAGTGCCAGCGAGTCACGTTGTTGCCAGATTTTAACGAAACGGTTGAGCAATATTTTGCGTGATACTGGGAACCGCAAGGAAGCAGGGAGAAAGAAACTGTGTACGGCTGGCTAAAGTGATGAACTCACTCGTAATCCGCGAAAGATACCCAGTAATCGGAGGTCTTTATAAACTCCAGTCAGACTGCATTCTGCACGCCATCTGTACGGGACTTTCCGTTTTCCCATTTTCTAATGCTTCTGAATTCTATCGTCTTCAAATTTGATTGCTATTCTTTTTCTGGGACAACCCGACTACTACAACAAGAAAAAAAAAAAGATGCAAGCACGATAACGCTTCAAGGCGGGGAACGAATTAATGACAGAAGTTGAGCTATTTATTTAGCTTTTGGAAAACGTAGCAAATTAACATTGACATTCTTCTGCCACTAACGCCATCGATGAGCTGCACGCCTGGATAGTATCCCCCCAAGAAACGCGCTCAAGAACTCCAACAAGCGATTGTGTATGGTCGCTTCCAGCTGTACTGTACAAATAACTCAGGTTTCCAGTTTTGGCACCAATAAAAAAAAAGCTGCGGTGGAGTCAACGCCTTATTTAAGTTATTTTTCGACACAAAGAAAAGAATGCTAAAACCTGTGGGTTACAACTCTGGCGATTATGTTCAAATCTCAAAGAGTCATAAAATGTAGTCAACAACAGCTCATAATCGTCCTCTCGAAACTATCACCCCCCCCAAAAAAAAAAATCACGACAAGGACACAAACGCCGATTTGCTTTTAAACGGAGTCAAAACCGACAAACCAGCGTACAAATGTATGGAGACATAACATGTAAGAAAGTAGAACACCCGTCCAAATCACAAGAAATTTGAATTTAAAAACAGCGATAACGACAACTAAAGAAAACGAAATACGTGAGCCTACAAAACAGATGTTAACGCTGAAGTACTGGAAAAAAAAAGTTTCCCTGCTCAGAAATTGCATTAAACCAAAATAAGTGGTGTTTAATTATTAATGAAAACCCAGTATAGGATCGCCTTTTGGAAGTCTACAGCCATCAGTGCGATCACGCCTATTGTCAAACCAGCAAAATGTGATTTACCTGGTGGTCTGTGCATTGGGCTGAAGATCGCTGCAGAGAGATTCAAAGACGCCGCTTTCTCCCTCACTGTAGCCATAACTCTGCAGCAGCAGCTCCACTTTCTCAATTCGTACTGGAGCGGTGACGTAACAGCGGAGTCAACCCCAAAGCCTCCACCTCTTATTCACATCGCAGGTGTCACTAAGCAAATTAGTCATCAAGCGGCGTTTCACTGGCAATCGACCACAGTGATAATCTGTTTGCCGTCCCTTATACCGTGTGACATGGCAAACCGTTTGTCGCTAGTTTCTTGTACCTTTTTGTTTTACTATTGCTGGACTACCTTAAGGATTGATCCTCGGAGATCAACAGCCCAGCACGCTTTACAGGGAATTCAAACTCCTCAATGACTAAAACATGGAAACACTCGTAATTTCTACAATTTAAGTCAATAAACAATGCAATAAACTAATTAAAGGTTCTGGCTAAATTTAGATCAATTCTATTGCAGGGAATTCATAAATTATCCGTAAGTCTATCTATTTAAATGTGTTCATTTTTAATAATTTACATTTGCATTGTTATTAATATGTTATTTTTTCAACTGAGATTTTAACATTAATCCGCGTCTAATATTTCGATTGACCTGTTTTAAATAAAAACATTAAGACAAAACTGCTCTTGGTCCGAAATTGGGAACCGAAAGGGAATACATATCAGATAGAGAACAGAAAACATTTTTTTCGCACAGAGCCGTGGGCATCTGGATCGGACTTCCCGACCCTGTGGCGTCTGAGCTCTTTTAAGAAATGGTTGGTCGAAATTATAGATTGACTTAGGTACGACACTACCATACAAGCAATGTGGTCCAAATGACCTCCCCTTGCGATCTTTCCAGCATTCCCGTGTCCTTGTCCAGCTGTAGACTTGTGTGTCTTGGACAATTTGGGGGATAGACGCATTTGGAATGAAGCTTCTCTCCTCTGGCAGCCATGAATCCAAGCACTGCATGCCCACACCAGCGTGCATGTGGAGTCGTTACCTCTGTGTGCCAGGGGGAACCTGTTTATAGTGAAATATGGGTCACAGTCAAACCTGAACAGCGTGACAATGGAATCTCACGGCACATACTGTAGGTGCCTTTACATTTTCTATGGCTGGTAAAAGTATATGTATGTTTCGTATGAACAGTAGTGCTCAAGCACACCATAGTTCCCCTACCAGGTCTTTATTCCTCTAATTAATTGATTTAATTAATCCATTATATTTTTAATTGTCTCATTAAATTATAGAAGATCATGGCATGGTGGCTGTCACATCCTGGAGAAGGAATCCTGCTTGGAGTGGAGTTTGCATGTCATTGAGTTTTCTATGGATAATGCTGTTTCCTTACACAGCACAAAGACATGCTACACTATGTAGGTTCTTCTGTAAATTGTTCTCCAATATGCATGTATGTGTGCTCCCTGTGATGGACTGGTATCCAAACAAGGATGTATCTTGCCTTGTGTCCATTGTCTGATGGGCTTCAGTTCACTTTGACTTCATTATGGTCCATTATGGATGAAATGGAAAATGGATGGATGGAATTGTAGAAGACTTAGAACAGCGATAGATGGTTTACAAAATAAAATGACCAGGTTTTGGTTTAAATGGCTGGAACAGATTATGGTAATTTTAATACACAATATCATTTTGCAAGATACAGTACACTAAATAGGGTTGACTCAAATATATTGCACTGGATGTTTGGTTTAATTGTTCCTAGTAAAATAAAAGTATTTAAGTGCAAGGTAGGCTCTGGGCTAAAAAGTTAGTCATTTGTTAGAGTTACAAAATTAGAAGGGGTAGCACAAAACATTCACTGTGCAAAGTCTAATTTCTATCTGCCACCTGTGTAAACATTCCTGTTGAACCAAGACAACTACCTTTTAGGATTGTCATTGATGACGAGCAATGGATACAAAACATAAAGATCTGATTTTACATTGACCATTGTTTTTGTTCAAGAATAGCACTGCACGTGATTTGAAAGCAGTCATCCATGAAAATGGGGTGGCAGAGGAATGAAAATATGTTTTTCAAAAATACATTTTGCAAACCAGCCAAACAGGTTGAACACTTTCTGCGCTTCCTGGTTAAGTCCATAATTTACTGTCACCTTACTACAACAAAAGGTCCTGAGTTATGGCTGCAAATGTGCTTTGTAATAGAAACTACCACACCTTCTCTGAGTAATGAGACAGTAAGAGCATACATGCAGTAACAAAGACTAATGTGATAATGTTCACTATCCCCTGGTATTAATAGTTCTTTTTAAATATATGATAACAAATAGTTGTTCTAAAATGTAATTAGAGAGGTGTGACTTCATCAGATTGAAAGATTCAGAAGAATTTAAGAAAACTGAGATGAAATGAGACTCATCTGTAGTAAGAATCATCTGTTATTCCCTCAATGAAAAAAGCCATACAATTTAAAGTTGTTTTAGGACACTTAATGCTTCCTCGTCTGGGTTGTCCTGTTTTATCATCAGTTCATTTACAGCTTTGCATACTGTCTAAAACTCCAGGTACCTCAAAGGTTTGTCACAAGGGACCTTGTATGAGTGGTACCCAAAGAGAGTTTTTAAGGCTTTGGAGTCAGAGGTTTTCAATGCCAGAACAGAAAACATTTCTCTTTTACACCTGAGCAGATTTTTATTTCTGCACTTCTTAATGCAGCACCCAAAGATCTGGCACTTGACACATCTCATCACACTCAGCACTTCAGCTTTCTTTTCGTCAATTCGCTGTCTTCTTCAAGTGTGTCCTCACCCCTGACACATGCCAGGCTCGTAACATGGACATATATGTCGCACCTTTCAGATGTACATTTACAGTTTAAATTCGAAAGTCCTTGTTGGAACTCTTTTTTTCACAAGCAAATGGTGAGGAATAATTTTATTGAAATTATCAGCTAAGTGTCAAAAGAAACAGCGGCAGGGGGCCAAGATTCATTTAAAGGTTTGTGGGTGGAATAACCTAAACATTCGTATCATCGAAGCCAGATGAGTTCCCAGGCCAGTAAGATACTAGACATCTGACAGTCTAAATGGCTGAATGCCCTCATCCTGTTTGTGATTATTTCTTATGATCAGTTTATGCACTCAATTGAATGGTGTTTTCCCTTTAAAAATGAAGGAAGCTGAAGTGAAGGCTTCCTAAATGAATACAAAACACACTCAGTTCTCAGTTCGGGGAGCTTCCTGCTCATCAAGGAAGACGAGATAAGAGTTTGTGTGAATATGTTATAGTTGATAAAACTTTGAAATGTTGTAAACCTCCTGGGGAACACACGTCGATATTAGAGCTTTCCAGCTGTAATGATATATTAGCAATAATCAAAAAAGGCAGAAAAGTTTACGCAACCTTGTCTTGAGGCCCTAAAGTTCAGGAGATTGGGTTTCAATTGGAAGAATGGTGAAGTAAGGAATAAACAAAATTCCATGTTGACTGCACCAAGTGAAACGTACAATGGGATTCTTAGTTCGGGCCCACTTGCAAAGATATGTGAAAAATATTAATATTCATGTATCTCTTTCCACCATAACCCAGACATTTGTGTTTAACAAATATGCAGTGATTTTTTTTCCAACAAATATACTGCCTTGAATTCTTAACTCCAACTTAAATGGAAATTTTGATAGACTATGAACAGTGCTTTCATTTATTCATGTGTGTTAGACAACAGACGTGCTTTTGTAGAGGGAATCCGAAACGTCTGCCACATTGTGCTCAACATATTTTCTTCAATAGCCCAGTACAATTTAAGGATTTCAAAGAGAACAATGCACATTTTGAATATGCTGGACCCAAATAAGCCCATTTTCTAAATTTGCTTTGGAGAGCTCAAAACCGATGTTACAAGGCAGCTTTCCTACAATGGTATATTTTCGATTTTCAGCCCATGAAGATACCTGGCTTAGAAAGAAAAGGGAAGAAAGGGGGAAATAGTTACTTCATTGCCAGTCTGATACATATTCAATAATATAAGGGAAATTATTTTAAAACAATGCCTGCTGTTAAGACTGTAATTAAATCAAGATATCATAAAAATCTAAAAATGGACAACGTGTAACTAAGAATTATAAATTGCTACACCCAAATGAAACTGATTTTCACACAAAAAAGTAGATGATTTCTTGAACCAGAACATTTCGAAATACGATACCTAATCCTCTTTCTTTAGTAAACTCAAAATATCATGGCTGGCAGGTTATGAAGGCAAAGGTCTAAGTGAAGGTTAAAGGAAGGGCGAAAAGAGTAATCAGGGTTGGAACAGAATGATTTCTAACATACAGTACAGTGACGTAAAGCACAGATGAGTTAGAATTTCACAGAGAAGATCAACTCAAATATTTAGTTTTAATGAAAATCACAGAATTCCCTATGTGTAGTTAGAAGTAGGCAACTGTAATAAATACAATATTTTTCTCAACAGGAATAGGGAACATTTGCTAATAAATTGTTGCATAGTGCTCTTGGTCAAAAGTAGCTTTTGTTATTTCAGTACACACTGTATTGCTGTGCAGTGCTTTGTTTTGTCTGTGATTACACAACAATGGAAAAAGCACAGCTGGAGCAAGACATTGAAAATATCTAAATCGCCTAATAGACGTTTGCTTTTAAACTTTTTGAAAGTTTTAAAAATTGTCACTTTAATGTGATAATTTCAAGGCTGCTGGGTGCTGTAAAGGCTTGAACTGTCTTTATATTATCGTACATTTATTAGGTCAGATTAAGTCTTAATCCTCATTGACTTTTAAAGTAGCTATTGTCTCCTTCTCAGTAAACATTCTTTCATTTATAAATTAAATCACACATTATTGCAACTCACTAATTTCTCAAGGACCAAATCATTTTTCAAGATAAAAATAAAAAATATCTCTATTTTTGGTTTTAAAAACCCAGGATCTTATTTGGTGCAAGTAAATGTACTTTCATTTGTAAATACTTACAAATACTTACAAGCATAACTATTACATTTTGTCCCATCATCATATGATGTGCAAAATGTCACAGATTTGTTTTCAAAAGCTAACTGGTCAGGTGTGAAAAGATAAGACAATTCTGCTTGTTATTTATTTTAACAAGGTGCAAGCTCATGTACTTTTCTCTTGGACCACAAAGCAAAATCATTTGTGCAGTAACTTATCATTCTAAAAACAAAGCAAGAGCGAGCCATCAAACATTGTTGCAAGACCTTTGAAATGAGTTATCACAGCACTCTCTATTTCAGACATACTCATTCCACTGTTAACTGACTTTTGTAAATAGGCAATAATAAATCCAGGTATGTAAGCAGTATTTAAGACAAAGCACAATGTCAGTTTAAAATCTGAAAAATAAAAAAAAACCTTTTCAAATTTAAATTGCCAAATATATTTGTTTTACCCAGCCCAATTTTGGAATAGTCAGTTATGTGCTTTTCACTTCTCTGCTACAAATGCCACAACCATCCAGGTGGATACTGCACATTGGTGGTGGAGGAAGAGAGTTCCCATTACATGTAAAGCGCTTTGAGTGGAGTGTCCAGAAAAGCACTATATAAGTGTAAGTAATTATTATTATTATTATTATTATTATTATTATTATTATTATTATTATTATTATTATTATTAACCTCCCAGGGAACTGAATAAGTGCAAGCAAACTTTCGAGTTTCTTGTCTCTTAACATGTCCAAGGTAGCACAGCCCCATGCAGAAGGTCCTGTACTGACCAGAGGAGAGCCTGGAGGAGTCTGACGAGAGCTCTCAGTGACACCCAGCCCATTGCACATTGCCACTTGGGCAATAATCCCAGTCATAGTCAGTGACATGACCCAGGCTCGGACCTGTAACACCTGGATCACAGAGCTCAGTCTGCACTCAGGTAAGCAATTCTTTACCAGTTGAGTCACTAAGGAGGCTCCAAAAACTTTGTTTTAGAAAGAACCTTTCAAGCCAATTACCTTAAATTATGAGCCATTTATTTCACGTTTTGACTAACATGCTATTTACTAACATACTTAAATCATCTTCTTCCTTAACACCAGAATTAAGATGAGCATTTTAGTAACTCTAGTTCTAACATTTTGCCTTTCTGTGTCATTTGAGGGTTGCTGACTTTTCCCAGCATTCATAGAGAGATTTCCATGCTTTTTCCTCTGGGCTTCTTCAGCAGTTTGGTCTTCATTGCTCTTTTGCCCAGGCAAATTGCTGTCTTCTGTTTTTTTCATCTTCAGAGAGGAAGTCAAGTCTTCTTGTTCAGTGACAATGAATTCAAGAGCTGCTTTCACTATAATCTTCACTAGTTGCTGTATCTGCGGCACCTGCTGACTGCGAGGCTCTGTGTAGACAGCTCATATCACTAGGGGGCACTTTTCTTATCTGTTGCTACTCTGTGACATTATGTTTGCCGACTCCCATTGTGGCATTTCCTGTAAAATTGAAGCATGTGAAATAAGGCTCCACTGGAAAGGCAGATTAGCAATTTCAACAAAAAGAACACATAACAGCCATTCAAATAGAAAATAACCAAAAACTATTACACCTCAGAAACTTCCAAAAAGTATTTTTTGCAAAAAAAGTAATTTAAAATCCCTTGCAGGCAAAAAAAAAATGGAAAGTACAGTCAGCCACCTTTCCAATTGTGTACATACTTTCTTGAATTTTTTGCCCAGTCCAAACTATTTGTTTTGTCAAGTTTCTTTTTAAAATCTTCCTCCTACGCTTTATTAAATTTAGACACAACATACTTTCCACATACCATTACAAATTTATATACCTTCCAAAGTGGGTTCATGTGTTGGAAAGGTCTTACATGGTACAACGTCATATGAATAAGGCATCTCCATCTTTTGTAAGATATTGGGAAGCTGTGGTATGAATTCAAAGACAACAGGAGTTGTTTTGTGCTGTTTTTCTCCTTCTTGATTTGCCCGTTCCAGTGTTCCAAGGTATGGTGCAGGTTGTGGGAAGGCTGGAATAAAATAAGTCACTGGCCAAGCTAACGGTAGAACAGATCCAGAGATGGAGCTCTGCCACTGCACTGGAAAGAGGTTATTGGGGTAAAAGACCTTTGAAGTTGGAAATGGTGCTTGACTCAATGACTCTTGACTGGGAGTTTGTAGTAAAGGCATCATTGGAGAATGTGGCAACATTGTCACATTCTGTGGTCTGTTAACATAGCAGGGAGATGGTGCAATTAAGCTGGGTTGCTTTGTTGTGTGAATAAATTGGTATGCTGTTGGCACAGCTGCTTGGGTCTATAAAAAAAGAAAAAAAACAAGAATTACTCTAATCAGTATTTTAAGAGACAAATCCCTTCTACTTCAAAATATCTGCTGTGATACAAAGCCTGGCTTTTGAGCTGGGCTCCCCAGATGAAGGATCGATGTTTTTTTTCCACTGCATTGTTTGCATGTTCACAAAATGTGCAAATCTCTTAAGAGCCAGACCTCTTTATGAATAAAAGAGTCTCTATATTTACCATTAAAAAATGGTAGAATACTATGCCTTAAATATAATAGGATAAATATTTAATTCTTGTTACATATTTGCTCATGAAGTTATGCATTAAAAAGTATTTTTCTTTTTTCTCAAAGCACACAAATTGTTTCAGTAATTTTCTTTTTTTATAGCACAGAGGCGCAACAGCAGAACATGGTCAGATACCCTGTAAAATACACCCTGTGGAAGACATTATCAGCAGTAACTCATAAAACAGAATGACTCCTTGCCTGTCTTTGGACACAAAGCTCTGCAACATCCTTTTTGTATGTTTTTTTGTGATATCTCCTGGGATTGACTTCTTCATTTAGTAATTTTAACACATTCCTTTCTGCAGCCTTCTTTGGTGTTGAGCGCCTCTTTCTCTTCTCTGGTTTGCCTTTGATCATGTCCATTGTGAACTCCTCTTCGTCGCTGTCTGATTGCTCCTCAGGGAAATACTTCCGCATGGCCTTGTGGAAGCACTGTTTCACAGAAGATGCCATCAGGGTGTACTCTTAGAGAGGAGGAGGATAATCAAGACATTGGGTTTGGCACCTCAAAGCTGGCTGCTATATATGTACTGTATCACCTGTAAAACGCATACCGCTTTTCCCAGGATACAGCTCATCCTCTTTAAAAATCAGGCCAAAATCTGCTACAAAGTCATCTGTGGTCTTGTATCGCTTATGAATGAGATTATCCTCAATGGTCAAAAGGTCCATCGGAGCCTGTTTCAGAAAATACGAACTAATCTGAACCAAAACTAACAAAAAATGAAAAACATATCCATCCATCTGAAGCCAGTTATTTCTGGCAAAGGTTGTGGCAAACTTAAAGCAACCAGGGTGCTGGATGGGGTCACACTCTGACTGGGAAGCTAGTCCATTGCAGGGCAGACAAGCACACAGGGACAATTAAGAAACAGCAGTCAACCTGGCAGGCCAGACTTATTTTTGGAATATAGAAGGAAACCAAAGTAGCTAGTGAAAACCCATGCACCCATGAGGTATTAAGGACCAGTGCTAATCACCACACCACGTGTCAATAAAAAAGTATGAAATGATAAAATATGGATAATTCACCGATTCACTTTCTGTCTTTAAATTTACTATTCCTAAATTGCAGCCTTTAAAAAAGGTTAAAGTTAAGAAAATGAACCTACCATGAATGGCTGGCAAATGAATCACTGTTACCTTAATATTTTTGTGGTAGCCAGGTAAATCTTCCTTTACAGGATCCGTAAATGGCCATAAGTCCGCATGGTTCTTAACTGTTTCCAGAACTAGATTGCAAAGAATATAGACTTGGTTATTGAAAACCTAAAAAATCAAATATATTGCTAAAACCAGACTCGTTAGGATTCACATATTTTCAATTTCCTCATGATGCCCAAGAGAGAGCCCTCACTATGATTTCAACTGTGAGTTTAGCCCACCATTACTGTACTCTACTACAATCAGGAATTACATCATTAATTGAGGTCTGGTGTATAAATAGAATATTACAATCATGGCTAATAGGAGATTTTATTATTAATCCAATCTGTGTTATAACTTTATAGTTAAACATTTCTAAAGCAATCTATTAATTTCCAGCATATATTTACTTACTCTCCTTGGGGAGCGACCCAGTACAATATAGAAAGAAGAAAACACTTACCTTTGAACATGGAGATGTATTCCTCATTGTCTGAATAATCACTGAAAAATAAACATTTAAATGTAAAAAAAGAAAACAATTATGGCATCATAGCAGATGTTTCAAAAGATCAATATTTTAAAAAAGGGAAAAGTAACAGCATATGAGTAAATTAAACCTTAAATGTAACTGCTTGTTCTAATTTTAGAAGTTAGACACAGAGGTACGGAATGCACTAGTGAGGAGCAAATATAAAAATGTATACATACATATTACAAGTCCTTTCTTATATTTAAGGCTTCTGATTATTCAAACTATATGCTATAATTTAAAAAGGATTATAAGGGCATGAGATCAATATTGTATCTGAATCTAAGAAAATTGTATATTTCAGTTGATGAAGTCCTACATTATGATATTATTAAAGGGGATTCATATCTTATGTAAGTGTTCTGTTTTTGCTGCTCAGCGAATATGTGATAAACTCCATCTTTGGCAGCTCCCAGCTCAGCCTTTATTTAAGGTGACTTAAATATATATTTACTAAGTAAGTGGGGTGTTGTAGCATCTTGCTGAGGAGTGTGTAATTAATATCAATGCTAGTGATCTTCTAGTTTATGGAATGTTCACACCATAAGACATTAGAAAATCTCCTTGTATGCTGCAGTCTTTCCAACAATCAAGAGAGCTGGCAGGATTTGTGTGAATATGACTTTTGAGTATCTTTGAAAGGATGCACAGAAAGAAATGTTTTGTTTCCTTCCAGCTTTTTGTATTTGGATCCTTTATGGTTTCCTATCTGAGTAGATCATGTTTACCTGTGGAGATCCAGGTGCTCTTCTTTTTTTCTCTTCTCAGAAGAAGGCTCTTTGCACACAACCGAGGTATGTTTCTGATATTTTTTCAGTTTCCCTGTCAGTGACAGATGCAAAATGCGAACTGTGTCAAATACATATAATTCAAGGAACTAGGGTTGTACATTGAGGTTTACCTTTTCCTGTTGGATTTTCTCTCTGCTTCAAAGGTCCTGCACTTTCCTCTTTGGTAATACATTCACGACTGCCTCTTCCACCATCTTTTGTTTTTAAAAGCAGAACATTCTTTTCCTGAAAAACACCAGACTTCAAACATTTATCTTTACAATTTCTCAAAAACAAAAATGGAAAATGTCTCGAATTAAGTAAATATCCATGCTTGTCTAACCTCATTGAGTCTGTTTATGACACTGATAGGAAAAAAATGACTCCTGATTTCTGCCTAAATAGTTTACAACTGAAACTGAATGAGACTACAGTAGTAAAGTAAATAAGTACTGTACTTTAATGAAAGCAATGTTAGCCAGCAATGTAATCAATCATTAATCCACCTACATGTGTCTCCTGCTTTTTCTGAATGCACTCAGACATTCTTCTTGGTTGGGTGAGTACCTCTTTCTTTTCCTAGGTGTAACACAATGTAATTAAGAAAATGAGAGACTCAAAGGTATACTTTGAATGATGGTACACTCCAGTGTTTTGTTAAGAGCAAACCACATCACATTGTACATGCATGGGAACACAAAATCCAATTCACTCTTCATGCCAATTGAGAACTAAGACCTTTTCCAGCAACAGAAAGGGTATGAGGACTGCGAATACTCTCCTCCAAAATGTCCAGACAACACACTGCAGTGCTAGCTCAGCAGCACACTACAGGAGCTGATGACAAGAGTTCTATCTTATCCATCATTTACTCAAACTCAATGGACCCTGATGAAGATGGGCCAGCTGTGTGCTCTAGCTTCTGGATTCCCAGACTTTGCTGGCAAATGTGTGGACTTAACTCTTGACTCTAAGAAAGTGCCTTTACTCATTGGATCACTCTGCAACTCTTTATTCAGGTGCTGGGTGACATGATATCACTGTTTATTGTTGGACACAAAAGGCCCTTCTTACCTTCTGAGTGCTTAAGTGTCCAATTTGAGGAATCAGAGTTTGAACGAGGGTTTTGTAGAGTTCTTGCTCTCTCCGATACGCGCTTCCCCTGAATGTTGCGGCCAAATCCTTCCAGTCTTCCAAACGTTCACACACAAGGGACCAAGTGCTCATATACTCAGATTGTGCACACAGGGTCAACATTCCTAATAATTACAAAATAAAAAAGGAACATAATCCAAAACACAAAGGGAATGTGGCTGGAAAAAAATACACTATTAAAAGAGACACTACAAGTCAGGTTAAGAACTGAAAAGAAATAACGGTACATTATAATTTGACAGTTATTCTTCAAATCTGAACTTCTTACTCTTATTACTGATCTCAGGAAATCTCTCATTTTCTCCCCCTTCAAGTCTGTGGCAGTCTTCGTTTTTCTTCAGCCTACTTCTAGAATAAAGCAGCACTATGATTAACAAATCCAGGTAACGTCTTAGATTATTTCAAATACTTAGAGACTTAAGATTCCTTGACCACACTAATGCTTATACGAATATGCTAGTTACATCATCTCTAGTGAAGAGTAGAAAAAATGATGTAAGAATTGACATGGCGCAATGGTTAGAATTGGCATGGCGTAATGTTTTTGGTGTCCTCGTTGATGGTGTTCTATATAATGTAAAAGCAGTATTTGAAATACTATACCCTGTTTTTTTCTTTTTGCTCTTTTTTGAATATTGTGCTCTTTCATTTTGCCTTAAGGTCTTCACTTTGCATTTCCTTGACTTCCTGAAAAAAAAAATATCAACAAGAAATCTTTGTGAAACAAAAAGTAGTAAGAGGCTTAGTGAGAAAATGCTTCTGTATAATCAATGTCAGCATTTCAGGTATGGTGTGGTACAGACGTCAAAAACAACATGCTACAGCAAGTCTGAATCCTCATTATTTATTATTTGCAATTTAAAATTTTAGTTTCAATTCCACCAATGTCAAAATCTTAATTGATCCTTTACAACACGAGCAGTGATACTTATTGAGATTAGTTATAGCTCATTAAAGCCATGTTTCTGTACCTAACAGCTAACAAGCTGCTGTTCTGTCACAGTGGACTGATTAAAAAATGATCTAACACAATAAAAGTTATCACCATCCGATGCAGCTAAATTTCTAAGGAATATGACGATAGTATATACAGGTACATACATTCTATAAAATATATTGTCATTAACAATATAGCATCATTCATTTTAGCAAAATGATTTAAAATATATACTGTACATATTCTTACACAGACTTTAATCTATGTCTTCTAAGGAAAATTGTGCTTTTACATAAATTCCTTTTTTTTCTTCACTGTCTCGGCTAGGCTTGTCCTTCTTTTCTGCTTTACTCTGTTCAGTGGAGGCTCTTCCTTGTACAGTCTAGTTTCACAGAAGTACCAGTACAGGGTGCCATTTCTGTCTTCACCAACGGGGTCGACACGCAAGCTGTCTGCTGCAAATGCCTGCAAAGCACAATGACAAAGGCCCTCCAAGATACTTCCCCTAGAGACAACCTCCATATTGGCTATAAAGGAAGCTGCTGAGTTTGTGGCCATAAATATACAACAATCTGGTCAGTGTCCAGAATGCCCAAGTATACAAAATATACCCATGTACTACACAATATTCGTTTTAAGCCACCATTAAATCTTTTTTGTAAAAGGATATTTCAGCTTCGGAACACAGTGGGTGATCCAATGGTTCTTAGGCAATGGTTCTCATCCTTAGATTGTAAGTTTTTTCTTTAATTGATTAGATTGTAACTTCCTACCTTTAATTGATCAGTGACATCAGGAGCGTCCATTCGGTACACACAGAGTCTGAGCAGTATCTGCACGATAGACTTTGCAGAGAGATCTCTGAAACTTTTCTCCTTCAGCGGGTTAACCAGCCCATCTTCCAGCTCCCAGCGATACCACACAATGTCCTTCAGGTACGAGTGGAAGTTTTCTCTACTGATGCAATGGAAAGGAAAAAATAGACCTTCACTGGGGTTTTGCTTTCATGGAAGGTAAAAAAAAAGGTTCTAATAAAAAATAATGCTAAAAAATCATACCAGTAATTTACCTTATATCCTGGCGCTGATAGCACCCTTTGAGAAGATGCAATAGAAGCACTTCTAAAAACTCCCAGTTTTCAGCCAGCAAAGCTTCCTCGAGTACCTGCAGTACATTGTGTGATATTAATGTAAAAAATATATATTTTAATGTTTAGCTTTCAGGTTGTGGGATTACAATCTTTTATCTTCAGGGTTGCTCTAGGCAGGGCAACATCCTAACGAGACTGCTTGTACAACAAGACCTCATTTGCTTGGGGATGTCTGTCAGTAATAGTAAAGTGCACTGTTTTTTTTTAAAAGGTGACATGCGAAAGTTATCAGTTACTTACAACAGATACTGTAAGGACAATCTGGGAATAATGAATAGTTACTCTCAAAACATATTGGTCATTTTTTCTCGTTAAGTAAATGTTGTACCAAAACGGTTAAGAAGTGCACAAAAATAAACAATTTGTAGAAATTCCACCAATTGTTCACAAAAGCTGAGCTACTACGAGATCAACAGACTGTCGACAGAATTCGATAAAAAGATCTAAATTTAATAACACCAGCGTACCTCGATTTCAAAAGCCGGGATAACAAAAACATCACGAAACAGCTGACAATAATGGGCTACTGCAGGTATCTCCCACCAGGATCTTAAAATCTCAAGGGAAACGCAAGATTGTACTGCTGATTCACTCATGTCTTTCTCTCTTTCTCTCGTTTGTCTTTAACGACCAGTATTACTTCAAACCAGATAACGGAATTCGGATGCCACAGCAACCGAACCGAAAGGCACGATACAGCAGTCGCGCAGAAAGTCGTGTGGCGTTTATTCCTAAATAAAGCTGGAGTCGCCAAGACGCACAGGTTTTCCGTAAGGATTTTAGCTTTTCAAAAAAAGTGATTCTTAGACTTTATCTTCACCCCGTCCAAAAACTGATAAACGTACAAAACCCACGAAACGTTTTACATAACATAACATCACTTTATTAGCCCTATACAATTTCTTGCATTAGAAATCCGTCTTTTCGCCACAAACGTTGTCAAAAATATATTTATTTAACTATTCGTTTGCAATTGTAAACCATTAGTAAATGCATCATTTCTTACTGGATAAGACATCGGAATCCATAGAATTCGAAATATTAAGAAGCGCATCTTATGAAACAGCTTCAACGTTCCCGAAACATTAGAGACATTTAAAATGTGTTTAGAAAACAACCGCTAAATTCTTGTACTTTTATTACAGATATGCATATAGCCTAAAACATAGTAGTCCGTGACCTACCTCAATCTTAAATTGCATCAATTTAGCAGTCTCCAGTATTTTGTATACACTCCTATTGCAGTACTGTACGCCTTTTTGTGTTGTTTACATTTGTATACTCGTTCTCTTCAGCAATAATGAAAAAGAGCAGCTATGTCTGATTTACATGAGCAGGTATGCATAGTAAATGTTAGGATTAAACAATTCATTACAAATCAGAAGGAAAAGGAATGTTTTCGGTGTAAGAGGAAGATTGAATGAGATTAATTTCAAAGATTTACAGCAGCACTGCATGTTTTCATTCAGATCTCTAAACTAAGATCGATACGATGGGTTGTTTGTGGTTAGGTGATAAAATAGTGAGTGTCCCACCTGAGAAATGAAATTAAGGGCTGGACTTTTTGCATTACTTTTTGTTTTAGAAAAACACGTCCCAAGTCGCTGGAATTCACTCCCTGCAGAAGAGCAGTTTGGAAGCAGGTGCTATCACGGATGCCATACACGGTAATAGTGAATGACGTAATTCCAGAAGACTGGTGTGAAAGCTCTCTTTCTGGCATTCTGGGCGAGAAGCAACCACTGGGAAGGAGTCACGCTCTTGTCTACCCCTGACAAAATCTGTGGAACAATCTCCCCGAGAGCACTTTTGGGACCCCTAATTCCAAGATAAGGCAAAGAGCAAGCAGGTTTTAAGCAGACAGAGGATGTACAGGCTAGCTGCTCGTACAGTGAAACATTATAGAGCATGGAGTCTGAAATGGAATTCACACTTCTACATCAGATTTACAGAAAGAAGTTTGACTGTACACTGTGACAGCTGGTGGATGATTCTCCAAATCTATGGAATTCCAAGTAAGACTGTCAGCCTCTATGCGCAAATCTACAAACATCAGCCATGTTGGATTGGTTTCAAGTGATGTCTGGACTGCAGCAGGCCTGCATCTCATGCCCCCGCCTTTATTTCTTCTCACCATTGGTTGGGTTATGCAGCAATCATGAGACCGTCCCGGTGGAACACAGAAGCAGAACCTTTTTACTTTTAGAAGTCCTTAATTTTGTTCCCGATTCTGCTATCATCTCTTCAAACTACACCCATCTCCAGGATAAGTCTGACCTAATAGGATTGTAGGAAAAATAGACTGGTCTGCACACAAAAAAGAAGAAAACATGAGACATGAGCATGAGCATAAATCAACAACACCCCCAATTACCATTGAAGCAGAAGTGGTAGGGGTATGTTCTAACTTCTTTGGTAGCTTTATTAGTAATGTCAACAATGCCAAGAAGGACATCAAGGCCAGACTGAACAAAGCTTAAGTTGCTCTTGGCAGATTCTGTACCATCTGGAAGGTCAAAACATGCAGTCTTAAGACCAGAATGAGAACTTAGTCTAATTTTCCAAATGAGAGATGCACCAAGACATAACATGTCAACCAAAGTTGTTCATAATGGTTGGCGACCATTGGTTGCCATAATGGTTGCAAGACTTGTAACATCTACTGGCTAAATGAAATTTCTAATGAGGACCTGTATAAGAAGACTGGATTTCTGGACTTGGAGACGAGAAGCACAGTCATTCAGATTAAGACTCGCTGGTCTCAAAAACATACTAAGAATGTTCCAAGATCGAATACCAAAGGTTTCTCTAAGCTGGTCACCAGCTGAGTGACGTAAACAGGGCAGAAGAAAAACAACATGGAGCAGGGTTGTGGTGACTGAACTGGAAGATCTCAGGCTTACACAAGGTGTGGCACACTCCACAGCGCAAGACAGGGCTCCTGTATCACATGGGACCAGCAGGATAAGTCATCTAGAATGCGATGAAGCTGACAAAGTCCAATACCTTCAAATACTACTGAGAGGATCTGGACAAACAACCACAACCTCAGTGTCCTCGTTTAGTAGGAAATTTATTTTCATGTATCAGAAAATAATTGCAGTGTGTAACACAGCTACACTTGAAAAGCAAAACTAGTCAAATACTGTATGCATATTCTGGTTAACATTGAAGCAAACTTGTATTAACAAAGAAAGGAGATTACCTCAAGATATATAGTATACAATATGTAATCAACATATAAATGTATAGGGATTTTTTTCTTGAATCCATGAAAAGTGTATTACAAAGATACATGAAACAAATTCAACCACAATATTTTCTTCTGTGAAAAATACAACTATTAGTGAGATAAAATGTACATTTGTAAAGAAAACAGTATAAAGGCAAATTCTTTTCGCTTTTATTCAAACAGAGAAAATAGTTAAGGTCATTGCATTTCATTACAATAAAATATGTCACAAAAAGCAGTATTAGGATTGCACCAACTCCGTGTTCAGACTTATAACCATTGTTATAATAAAAGGAGTCTTTAAAGCAAAAAAGTTGTTTTCTATATTATGTCAATTTCTTTCTTTAAAAGAATGTAATGACACACTGGCTCTCTTTACAAAATTTACAATATTCTATATAAATTTGGCGCTCCATTATAGAAATGGATGTTTTAATATATATTTATACTGTATATAATTACCCCCACCATTTTATAATTATTTCTTAATGACTGTCTAGAGGCAAAAAAATATTAAAGCGTTTACTCTTTTCTGATTTAAAGTGTTTTGATTCCTATGCTAGTAAATCGGTTCATACCTAGGGCTTGTTTTGCCACTTGATCTGTCACACATGTCCTACAAAAAAAGCATGTTACCGAAAAAGGATTACAAAGTAGAAAATTTATTTTTTCAAAAATGTTGGCCAGCATAAAATACATGACTTCTCATATTAAACAGAGCAACGGCAAACTCTGTTCTTCAGCACCATGTGCAGCATATCCATTATTGAAGCGAAAATGCCCACTTATAAGAGCTTGCCTGGCATTGCAGAATGCCAACATTACATTTCATTATATCTGTATTGTACATCATTAGTGCTTCACAAGTGTTTATTTAAGAACGTGACTTCGAAAGAACAACCAAGTTTTCTTCTACCCACCCCCACCCCGTCCTGCTATAAACAGGTCTGCTGTACTTGTGTCAGAAGTTCACCAAACTTATCAAAGAGACTTTCTACCCATCTGGCATTTTTCATACAGAGCTGTACAGTCTCCTCCTGCCCCAGATCCTCCTCGCTCTGTTTCTGAAGCGCTGCAATCTGGGGAAAGAAACGTGCAATAGATTTGACTCGCTTTCAAAAAAGGCAAAAGGAAGATAGAACTACAGTACACTGGTCAACTGCTCAGAACATACCTTTCCAGAATGTGCAAAATTGTACCCTTTTAAAAAAAGGTATATGCTCACAGCCTTATCCCTAAAGCTAATAATCACTGCTGCGATTAACAAAACTCCACTAACATTGCAAGAGTACACCCAGTGTTTGTAATTGTCATGAACTTTTATAGACTAAATGCTATAAATTAGAAGATCATTTTATCCAAGGAGGACATGGAAAATATGACATTTTGGGGTTACGTGTCCATGCTTTTGTAAAGAGAATAGAAACATCAACATAAAATACATGCAAATATCTAAAATGTTTAAAATTCCAATTACCTCCAGGGAAAACAAAGACACTGAAGCACAGCAGTGTTTGCAGCAGATTTATCCTAGAATTCCACATAGCATAAAAGTGGCAAGGAAAAAAACCTTTGATATGAATATGAAGTGTTGTCTAAAAAGAGTTAAAAAAAATCTTTCCAGTTTTTCTTCTGGGCAAATACCTCAAGGAAAAAGAACACTATACTTACCTCATCTTTACACATAAGGTACGTGTGATATTTGTAATGTTGGAGTGAATGGTATAATGAAAACCAGTGGGTTTTTTCCTTGTCCACAGTATATTCCTATAAAACAGGTTGAAGAAATATTTTATAGAGAGGTTATTGGTGCCTACTAAGATCTTCAGAAAAACTACTTTCGGAATCCTGCTCTGTATGCACTGCGGTGAAAACTACTCCAAAGTGAGCACTGTTTTTGCAATTGTTGTTCCCTAGGCTAGGAAAAAGCTGGCATGTTAAGGGAAAAAATATTAAGGCCAAGAAATTAAGTTGTAAACACATAAAAATCATCCCTCAAGTATTGTGTAGAATACAAACATAATTTAGCGTAATTAAACGCTAAATTACAGTAAGCGGTGCTTGGGCAATTTGTCATTTTCACTGGTAGGAAAACAAATTAAAAACAGGGGTTTCATTGCTTATCATAGACACCACCTAGTGGTCAATTTTATTTTTTCTTTGTTCTCTCTTACATATCAAGACAAAAGCTGGTCACAACATTACACGGTGCAGCATAGATTTGATGAAAATTAGCTTTTAATGTGTCACGTGTTGAAATTCTTGCCCTTTTGCAATCTTTTTACAGCTTTTATCTTTTAAATTACACCCTGACCTAAAATACATTTTATGTTTAGTGACAATCAGACATTTGCAGTCCCTTCAACATTGGTTGAATTGTAGATGTTTCTGGAAAAGAAGCTAGCCTGTGAAAGCTATATAAAAACTAAACGCTTTCCTAAAACATTTGGATTTCACGGACACATAATATAACTAAGGTATGTTACCAGTATATATCTGGTTTTCAGGAAACAAGAATTAGAGGAAATTTTATTTAACTCTCAGTTTCTGAAAATTGTTCTGAAAATATTTCCAAGCTTCTATAAGGTTATTTTATAAACTTGAAATGAAGTGTTTATAACTTACTTTAGTAAACTGTACATGACTTACTAGTGGTAATTTGCTGGAGGTTTTGGTTGGCCTCAGAGTTTTCTTGTTGTAAGCTTTCCCACTTAATCGGACTTTTAAAGAAGAAGTTTCTCCATCCTTTTTCATGTCCGTTACTACTGATAATTCTGGAAAGCTGTCCAATGCATTCTGAAAGAGAAACAGCACAAGAGCACAAAGTTATCCATGTTTGGCATCCTAATTTGGAATAAATGTATCTTTTTAGGTTTGTCTACAGTGTGCTAGACAGTATAGAATATTTAAAACCTAACTAGAAATTACAATAGAAAATATGCAATAGTAAATTCAAAGGGCAGACCTCTGGATGTATGCTAAAGGCTTATGAAATGGCAGAAAACGAATGTTCAACTCCAGTCCACTCCGGAGTTTTCCGAATTTCAAAATTCAATACCTTGAACAGCTGTCCAACTCGAAGTTTGGGAAGCAGTCTCCTTCTGTTATCAGTGATCATACCATCAACTCTTTTCATGTGTGGAAGAAGCAGTTCATCTGAAGAACATTCAGAGAAAAATAAGTCAGATAGTCTGAAAGTAACTTTATGGAAATGTCCACTGGTTCAATGTCATTCCACAGAGATGTATTTTCTGCCAGACACTTGACATTATTAATCCAAAGTCATTCATTAATGTTTTCCCCATCACACAAACTGGACTTGCAAGGTAACATAAAATTAAGATACGTTAAATATTTCTAACCCAAAGAAATTACTTTCCTTACAAAACTACAAGTTCAAAAGTTTCAGTTTTCTTTGTACATCTTGGACATTACAAGCAGATTTAGTTTTGAATAAACCTTCCAAGTCTGAGAACTTAAAACAAATGTCACGCTCTCTCATAATCGGTGCTCACCGCTCTCTTTTTCCAGTGCTTCCATCATATCAGCGTCCAGCGCGACACTGATTAACAGCTCCACATAGCTTTTGAAAGTCTCTTTCATGGTCCTGGTGTTCAAAAAACGAGTAGCGAAGGGAACTGGAGGAGTAAACTCTGAAATACAAATATCAGGAGACATTGTTTCCAACATTAAAAGCAGCTGGGGAGAGGCAGTAAATTCAGAGCCTTCAAGATTAGATAAATTCTCTTTTACTTGGCGCTTATGCCCTGACACAACAGTCCTTTCACTTTAACACTTAAGAAAATGTGTAATGGGAACTCTTTTCTTCCAGAATTAAAGGCCTTACTGAATTGAGCAGTCCATATTCATCACAGAGACCACAAAAAAAAGACACGTACACTTGACAAAAAAAAACTAACAAGGATTTCTTTATTAAAGCAGGAAGAAAAGAAAAATCCAGAGGATCCCGGAAACCCTCAGGATTCAGCGCTAAAAAAAAACAGAAGGAGAAGAGCTGAGCGAAGCTGGTGGGAGAAGCAGCACTGTGATGACTCACCGTCGTCTTCGCTGACGGCTTCAGGAGAAGACTCGGAGGGGGATGAGGAAAACTCCTCTTTCCATTTTTTCCGCTTTTTGGGTGGCGGCTCCGCCTTGACCTTCGGCTGTTTTGCCTTGGGCTTGGCCGCGGAGCCTTTGCTCGAGGTGGGCTTGGGGGCCGCTTGATCGGAGGCCGGGGCAGAAACCGATCTGCTGCTGAGCACCGATTTGGACTGGCCGCCCCTGAGAAGAGCAGCAGGGAAGAAAAAAGGTGTGCTCATTACCCAAGATAGAACAATATCATCTGAGGCACTGGTGCATCGTTCTTTTAGATTAATTTAAAACAAACAAAGAAAAAAAGACTTGGGGCAGGAGGGACAGAACAGCTTGTTTTACAGTGGATGTGCCAGATTTGTTAATGCTGGCAGTTTGAGGATTTAAAATATCCAATCGAAAGTCCATTTCAGGATTGAGGATAATCCACCCACTGAAAATCCCACCTGCTCCTAAATGACACATGGGCATTACCAAAGGCTGGTGGGGCTTAACACCTGTCAGGGTTGTGAATGACATCAAATCTTACATCTTTCATCTTCCAGCTACAAGCTATGGGTGATTAAAATAAGAGCAGGCAAGCATGGCGGACACAATGTTCTCTTTGACTTTCATACCTCACTGAATGCATTGGTTTGCACCTTGGCTTCCTGTTGCAGACCCTGACGTACTCTCTCTTATTCACAGTGTCAATAAACTTCACGTACACTCTCCTATACTTGGTTTTTGCATCTCCAAAGTACCCAAGATACTGCGGAAAGGGGAAAAAAAACAGAATTAGGTAACTGCCTTCTGAAATTCTCAACATATAATACACCTTAATAACAAGGCAGTGTGAGAATGGGGAGCTCTTCATTTGGTTCAGAGTCAGGATCATCTTTACCATGATGAACTGTTACACGTTTGTAAAGAATTCACTGGCTCCTGATGTGCCGATAACACACCACACTTACACTATTGGTGGCTGAAAAAACTCGGTTTCCGTCTCTCAGTTCAGGTACAAATTTCTGCAGCAACGCCTTTTGCACCTTCCAAATGGCTGGTGGCTCCCTTCCTGCTCTTAGTGTTATCTGTTAGATAGAAGAAAAAGGTAAACAGTCTCCCTATTTTAAGAGGACACGGAAAATGGCACCCTGAGGAATTCTGTGGACTCGGCTTTATGCAGGGTCTGTTATCTGCAATCAAATCAGTTAAAATACTATGCATTACTAATATATTATATTGTGTTTTTTTAATATAACATTGTTTAGGTTATATAGTTGCAAAACAATTTAGTTTTCAAAAATGTTTATGGATTCCAGAGAATCCAAGTGATTCCGTCGAAACTTCTGGTCATGGAATTCCCCAGGGAGTGGAAAGCCTACGTCTGACCAACATTAAAGCAGATTATGTGGCAAGAAGTGTTAGCAGACGTTTTATTTCCTTATTTCTTGCTACACTGACTCATTCATAAACATGTATACATTTCAAGGAGTTTGGATTAATTCTGAAGAGAATTCCCTGAACCCTCCCACAGCAAGCGGTGACAAGTAAACAATAAGATTTACATCTCCTGTTTAATGCAAATTGACAACATTTAACAAAGAAATAAAGGATTTTTCCAATTCAGATAAATCCTAATGAAGGACTTGATAGTGTTCCTGTAAATTAAATTATTGTAATCAGAGTGAAAGACACACGTGTTTAAAAAAACGTCTAAATTATCTGTTTTGAAGGGGGCAAAGTAGACTGTTTTTCTGATAGTAAAACTGTTACCACACAGTCAACAAAAACCTGCTACTAATGTCGAATTTTTAATAAAGCACAAAAACTGGATAAAATCATCTATCAATCAAAAATCAATGTGTAAGCTTTCACTCGAAGCTGTAACTATATATACGCATCTGGGATTTTAAGTCACAAACTCACTCATCATTCTGCTTACATATTTCCTTTTTTTCTATGAAGCTTAAAAATACAACTTCTGCTGAAAAAGTGGTAGAAAGCAATTGGGCGAAGAAGTGCATTTTTAAGACATGTCTCTCTTGGGGCACAGACTTCCTCACAAAAATGACCATAATTCAACAGAACTCTTTCCGGAATTCATGTTGAAACGAATACACAAGTATTTTCAGACTGCCCAGTGAGAGACATCTCTTCTTGTGGGGAAAACTATGCCATGTGAAAAATATGGTTACATATACAAAAAATGAATCAGATCAGGAATCACTGGGGGACAGAAATATGACCGTCCATTCACTGACAGCTTTAAGTTCTTAAAGCGCCGTGAAAAGCAGTTGCCATTACAGCAATCACAAGCTGCATGTACAGTACCTTTAGGCATTCGATATCCTCAATCTTCACAACAAATTCATCTCGCTCCCTGTACATTCCCTCCCCTCCGCTGTCTGACTGATCTTCGTCCGTCAAGCCCTCAATAGCCACCGATGTCAGTTTGACCGCTAGCTGGTCAGAGGGAACGTCCTGAAGCTCATCTTGTGTTGGCGATTCAGTTGCGGCAGCTGGAGGTTCCTGGGACTTGAAGACGGAGGAAGGCATACTTGGAGATTGTTCTTGCTTTATTACAGCACCTAGAAGATTCGTCTCTGCAGCTTCTGTCGATTTACAATAAGAAAAGTGCGTGAGCATTTACAGAGAGTGTTATTTTTATTCAGATCCAAATGAACAAGAAGTTACCACACACACCAGAGAAATATACACTACAAATTAAATTTTTAAAATCTGTATGATGGGAGCAGTTTTAATACTTAGTTTCTAATTATTAAGAGGATGGAAGTGCATTCCACTAAAAGAGATGAAGGAGTCCCCTTTGCTTGCTTAATTTCGCCAATGATGGATCTAGTCTTAGTTACCTGACTTGATCTTTTTTTCAGAGGGCTCATCCAATGCAGAGAGCGCAGAGGATATGCTCTTCTGAAGGTCCTGGTTCTTTCCAACAGAGTCATCTTCGTCAGAGGAAAACGACGGCAGTGTTTCCAAGTTCTTCTTGAGCTCATCATCAAGTCTCTTGGAAGGACTTATGCTATCAGGGTCTGGAGAAATCAACGGTGTTGCTGGAGGCTGAGGCTTCACAGGCAAGGGAAGAGGATAAGGGGGCCGTATGGAAGCCACAGGCGGCTTTCTTGTGCGATTGGGCATTCGTATCGGAGGAGACGAAAACTGCTGCTTAGGTCCCGATTTTAAAAAGTCTAAAAATGAACCTATGAATCCAGTTTTGACCTCTGGCTGCTTTTCCTCAACCTCCCGAATTTTTTGTCGTATTCTCTCCTGGTGCTGGTAGCTGTCGTAGCAGCTGTCAGAGGTGGAAGGCGAATTGGTGTCGCTTCCCCTGGAGTTCTGTCGCTTGCCCTGGCCGCTTCGTTTCATCGGCTTCGCGTTGCCGTTTTCATCCTCTGCGGTCGGCTTCCCTGACCCCTTAGTCTTGTTTTTTTTCTTTGGAAGCCCGTCGGGAGAAAACTCCAGTATCGTCTCATCATTCTTGCTGTTCATTCGCCCTCGAGGCTGTACCTGAGCTTTGCCCCTTTGCTCCATCTGTGATTTTGCCTTGTTCAGGAGCCCAGTAGGGTCATACTCCTCATTGGCTAAATTAAATTCATTTTCTGATGCAGCACTTTCATCGCTTATGCTCCTGCCACTGGGAATGAAGTCAGGATCGTTATGGTTCAGAGCCTCATCGTCGGGCATATCCTCATTTTCCTCTTCTGACTCGTGGTTCGTGCCTCTTGACTTTTGTACAGATGACACATTCCTATCAACAACCTCGTGCCTAGAGTTAGCTGATGGAGCGGTCAACCCAGGCTGTATGTTTGAATCTTGCAGCCCCTGGTGCTCAAGGCCTGAAGCCTTGGGCTGCACCGCTGACACTGAGTGCATACCCATATTTAACTGCCCACCATTTAGAGCCATGCTCATATTCTGTGGGTTGGCAACACCAGAATGCTGGGAGGTGAAACTGGGAGAAACATGCCTTGCCTCGACAACCTGGAAAGGAGTCTTTGAGTCAGCTGGGCTTGCAAGCGAAGGGATTTCACCTTCTGAGGAGTTTGGTTTGACAAAATCCTGAGGAGTAACCCCACATGCTGCAGCAGTGGCAGCTAAAATATCGTCCACGTTGGAAAGGATGTTCCTCTCATCTGCCAGCAACATTGAATCGGGAAAACAGATGGAACTGAGAGCAAAGTGGTGCTTAGATTCATGCTGACTTGGTTGGCTATAATTATCTTTTGGAGACAAATGCTGCTGTAGCGATTTTGAAGACTCTGTAACATCCATCTTCAAGACCTCTGAGCTGGGAGAAAGAATCTGGTGTGACTGATTTGGCCCACCGTTGGAGTTAATAATCTGATCATCCATCTGTAGATATTGGGCTGGAATCTGCTGCATCTGGGATGATATCTTAGAAGGATCAATGCCCGAGTGCAGTAAAGACTGTTGGAGAAAAATCATCTGCAAATCTCGGGAGGGCTCCAGAAGCACCTGAGCACTTGGCAAACGTATGTGTTGGGCTTGTCGTGTGGCATGATTCTGACCCTGTTGTTGTTGCTGAGCACTGATAACTTGTGCCTGATGGTTCTGTGATCTGGATTCTGGTACCTTATGCAACAATGAGTGCTGCTTTAAATCTTCAGTACTTATGTTAATGTGTGCCGGTTGTGTTAAATTTGAATTTTTCTTAATGTCTTGACTTACTCGATTGTTGGCACCTACAATATGTTGCCCATGGTGGCTCATTGAAGTCATCCTATCTCCTTTTTTAGATTCCTGAAGTGTAAGGCCAACCATCTGATCTTCAGGCCGTGAATTACTCCGGATTACACTCTGTGAATTGTACCGGTCATCTGTCTTTGAGACAATATATGGTGTAGTTTGCTCTCCTATTGCGCTTTCTGCAAGTGTCTGGGCTGAAGCCTCAAGAGAGGCCTGCTGCAAAGCCTGCAGGTCCTGAATGGGAAATTCATCTTCTTCCTGCTTAGAGGGGACAAACAAATTTGAGTCCGATTTTCTTTTACCATAGGATGGCTTTAGGTCAGCTGATGGTCTGTTGTTCGGTAAGGCCTGGGAATGGGAGGAGGATGTAAAACTAGGCGACTGGACTGGAGGCAGGTACTTCTGAGATTGTGGCGGTGATCCGTTTTTTGTCTGGCTGCTGGGCGAAGAATGCATTAGCATATAGTTCTGGGTAGGGCTCGAGGCTGGCAAATTTTGGGCACGAGTGGAAGAGAAGGAGAGGGACTGTGAGGTCAGAGTAAGTGATTGTCCTGAAGCATAGCTCTGTGAGGGGCTAACGGACGAAAGACCCTGGGACTGTGCAGAATAGCTCACAGTAGGCATACCCTGAGAGTGGCTGGAAGAATAGCTTTGAGATGGGTTAACCGAGCACAGATCCTGTGCCTGAACCACGTATTCTTCATTATGTCCAACTGTAGACAACACCTGCTGCTGACTGGAAGAGTAACTAAGCGTCTGACTCGCAGAAGTCAGGTTTTCTGATTGGCCAGAGAAAGAAGTAAGAGTTTTATATAAAGAAGGCAACTTCTCTGACTGACTGGAAGAATAAACCTGTGAGTGGCTGATGCTACTGGACATGGCCTGTGAAGTCACGTAGTTTTGCGACTGGCTTACAGACATTAAGCTAGGCAGCTGTGCAGAGGTGTAGACCTGTGGCTGGCTGGCTATTACTGTACTCTGTTTCTGCACAGGGGAGGGGTAACTCTGAGGCTGAACATCAGGAGATACACTTTGGGATTTAGAGGTCTTTGAGGAGGGCTGGGTGTGCTTTGTAGAACAGTCTTTTGCTTTTGTGTTGGATGCAGATGAAAATCCCGGGGAAGGGATGGATGATGGATATGCCTGAGTTTGCTCCAGTGTGGCTTGAGATGTCTTTTGCTGTGGTCCTCCATTGCTCACCTGAGTAGTGTCTCCGATTGGGCTGCAGGGCATGGCTGATTGCCTTGACGGATCCTGGAAAGCGACTTCGCTTCCACTGGTTAGGTAACCTTGCAAAGAATGCTGAGTGCTGGACAACTGTGCCTGAACTGACTGGGTACTAGAAGGCCTCTGATGGTGCTTGATAACACTACATTCCCGCTGAAGTGCTCTTTCGATGGAGGTGGCTGAACCTGTGAAGACCGATGTGCTGTAAGGTTGAGTCGCCTGCTGTGCTCCTCCCAAGGACGAAGGTAGCAAACTGAACTGAGGTTGCAAAAGATGAGGGGCCGATTCTTGGGCTGAACGATATGTTGAGGACTGTGGTGGGAGGCTGGTACTCAATACAGTGCTCCCAATGCGGTCAAATGCCAAAGCAGTCGGGACAGTGCCCTGGGTTGACTTGATCTGCAGCAAAGGATCGTGGGGGGACAACAGGCCATTAGTCGAGGGGCTAAAAGCTGCATCCTGAAGTGTCAGAGATGGAGTAGTGGCAAAGTTCCTTGTGGTGAACGTGTTGGGATGCTGATAGGCAGAGAGAGCTGATGTTGGGGGGAACGTTCCTGAAGCTGGTATTGCTCCGGTAACAAACAGCTCTGTAGCCGCCGATGAATGCATGCCTAACGGAGGAAAGAAAAAAACATCAATGATCGTGACACTTAAAGTATGCCAATCATGCGTGTCCCTATGTTCACGATTAATGAGCCACAAAGGCAGCACTGAAGGAATTAAGGAAACTCAGGAACATTTTCAGGGAACACCTGGCAATTCCTCTCTGACCGCAGAACCCTCAGAACACCTGAGATGTTCCAGCCAAACACTTCGCTCTGACAACATGCAGGAGGTCCCAGCTGTACCTGTCTGCCAGGATGGAGTCCTGAACTGTGGGAGCAGGGCGGCTGCCGCTGGTCCAGCCTGTTGGTTCCGGGACTCGATAGCAGAGAGGAAATTCATGACTGATGTTTCAGTAGTGTTACTGCCAGCAGTGTGCAAACCTGTGTCAAATATTCCCGACAGTCCTAGGGGAAAAAACAAATCCCAACAACATGCAGGTGTAGGCATAAGACCATGAGAGAAGATACAAGTGAGGGGTGGGCATTTAGCTTGCTTGCTTGCTTACTTGCTAATGGCTAAACGATCTGAGGAAGTCCTCCAGTCATTTCCTGAAGGAAGTCGGAGTACCAGATGCAGCAACACTGCAGGTTAAGCTTGCTCTAAATGCTAACAACTTCTTGCATAATAAGTGCCTCCTATTCTCATATTTAAATGCTTTTCCAGTTTCCACTTGTGTCCCCTGGTTCATGTTTCATGGATTCTTAAGTTCATTATTTTGACTTTGTCAATACTTTTGAGGGTTCTGAAAAGTTGAATCAGCCCTGCTTATTTAATTTGTTCAAGACTAGAACAAAACAACTTTTTATTGTCTGTGTAGTTCAGTCCTTTAGGGCAAGAAATATACCTGGCCACATTTCTATAAACAGATTCCAGAGAAGCAGAAGCTTTTTTTTGTAGGAAGGTGACCAAAACTGTACACAAAACACTAAACGTGGTTTTAGAAGTGCATCAAAAATGTAACATGACATCGGCTGATTTAAATTCTGCAATTTTAAATTCCATAGTGACTGAAGTTGTCTTCCGAAACCTGGAGGATCAAGGCCTTGCGGGACTACTGCTTTGACCTCTCTCACCTGTGGCATGATGTGCAGCAGCATATGAAGGGAGCTGATGGGAAGCAGCATAGGACTGTCTGTGGAGAAGCTCTGTTTCAGGATGCGTAGCTCCATAGCTCAAACTGCACAGTGAACAACAATACGAAGTCAGAAAGGCATAACCTCGGAAGATAACAGTCAACAGAGCTTTACCTCAGGCACTGAGAGTGCACATTTAATAAAACACAACAGATATGCTGTCAAAGCTGAATTCTCCAAGGGTGCTTTCATTTGCACGACTGCAAAATTGCAGTTAACCTGTAAGCCAGCTGTAGTATCCTAGAAATGTTTTACTAAAGTATATATAGAAAAATTGATGCTTTAAACCATGGAATGGTGAACTTAAGTGATCAATAAACCTTATAAATACATTACAGATAATCCCGTGTTCTGACATTCAGTAAAAGGCAGGCCACTTTAATTAAATCATCTATTATTCCGGGTCTGACACATTTCTTACCATACTGTTCCTGTTTTCACTGGGTACTGCGTCTGTACGTAGCCCATCCCTTGCAATTATCAGCAATAAACCTAAGAACATTTAATTAGATCGATCTGGAGTTACGTGATCCTTCTCAAACCAGATCTCACACTGCTCATAAATACAGGTTGAGGAACTTAGCTATTTTGTCTGATTATAGGCCTTGATTCATAACTTGAATACATCATTCTTTCACCTGAACCTCTCTTTCACAGATGTTTCCAAATCCTATTTGAAAGAATACATCGCACAACATGTTAACTCTTGTTTGGAAACATACACTAGAGAGCAAGTTCAATGCTCTTGTTAGTTCCTATTAGTCCAGCAGTTTATATCTTCCATTAAAAGTGACCCTGTGACTTTTATAAATTACATACAAGAGGTCCTTCCCATCAAACGGTATTGAGTACATTTTGACACAATCACAACCGCTACAACATAACTGCTACAACATTATTTGGAGAATGTAATATATGTCTGGAAATGTATCACTTATTCACATTTAAATGACGGAGCATTTTTGAGTACAGAAAACAACCACAGGCCATGAAGTGTAATCGTTTCTATGTTGTTGGCCAGTCTGTCTTAAACACCAGAAATCCTTTCCTTGGCAGGGAAAATAAATCCAAAACATACATCTCAGTTCAGACCTAATTACAGGCCAAAGTAGAAGAGATTAGCATTAAAATGTTTCTCCATTTATGTTTATATAAAGATCTATTTGATTCTTAAGTATTACACTCTAATGAAGGTCACAGCTGAGAAGAATCTCACTTGCACTGCCTTTTGGCCAACAGATATACAGTGCATCATGAAGAATCTTAAGAGATGCACATTAAAAAGCAAGCTGAGGAAAACTCCATCCTCTTAATTTTCAGTAACAAGAGGGCAGTGGTTTTGCATTTTACTCTACCATTTGTTGACAAATACAGAAGGATTTGTTTTACAAAAGAGATTAGGTGTTTATAATCTTTTTCGTAAGCTTTAACACAACAGATGTAGCCTATCTACAGAAAGCAAACATCCACATATTTCTTTTGTAGAAAAGGTAACATCAGCAGTACCACTAGAGTTACAACATAGTATCCAATGTGCAGAAAGATACCTTCAAAAAAACAAATGAATTCAAGATATTGTATGATACATAACGTTATGAGTATGGTTCTGTTATGTTGTATTATAAACAACTGAACTTGGGCAGATAAAAAACAAAGTACAACTATTTAAGTCCCAGTACACTAAGGGCTCTTATGATTTTGTTTTGTCATTTTAGGGAGGTCAAGAAGTGACCTTTATCATATGCATTTTTGAAGAACCAACCTGTTCCCAGCACTCATGTGAAACCGAAAAGGTTTTTTTTTTCTTAAGCAGACCAAGTTCCAGTTAATATTAATATAGATTTGTTAAATCTGAAGAGGAAGTCAATTTCCCAAAAGGTCACATGTTCTGAGGCATTAAAAGCACCAATGTTTTTTAGATGTAATACCTAAAAAAGGTTTAGACAAGGCAATAAAATGTTTATTTAATCCAGCAAGTAAAGGATACTAGGAAAGCTTTGTGCACCAGTAGAAACATGTCTTTCTGAAAACAATTACATTACACAAACCACATGACGAGCCAAGTCCTATTCTTGTTTATTATTCACATTTTAGAAAACAAAACAAAAGCTGGATTTGTATAATGAAAAAAAAACTTTAGAATTTTTTCCAACAGTTACATGACTGATTTAGTGAATGTTTTCATGTGCATCATCTGAGGCCTGTGCTCACACTTACCTAGTGCTGTTGTCTGTAAATACACATGGGCTGTGAACTCAAAGTAGGCATCCAGTCAGTAAAAAAAAGATCAGTACTTCAAAACACACTGACTCACTGCGATTTCTGGAAGATAAACTATATCCTTAAAGAGCGTTTCAGCTGAGTCCATTAGTGTCTAATAATCATAGCCACAAGGCAAATAAACCATTAAAAGATTGTGGATCAGACAAAAAACAGTGTCTTTTCTAGGATTTTTTTTCCAGTATCATTCCTAACTGTTATCGGTACACAGTACAAATTAAATTCTCCAAGCCATTAAATGGGCTTCAAAATGCTCCAGACACAATTTTATACTCTTGTAGCATGTTTGTTGTGAATTTGATCAACATTTCAACAATAATCATTTATAAAAGCAAACTTTACTTTGGTTAGTAAATACTAAATGGGCCATTATTGTTAACACCTTTCACAGTAAGACAGAAGTCAAACGAGACAACAGATATGTTCTCACAATTTAAATCATTACAGAATACTTTAATCAGCTTCCTAACAACCGGTTTTCTGGATTTTTCCATCTGTTGCAGCAGTGCAATATTCATTGTACTGGCAAAAACTTCCAAGATAAAACCATTTCTTAAATCAATTTCAGTCTTTTTTAGGTCCTTTCCATTTGCTAACTAAACATTAGGCCACAGCTCTCTTCTCCTGAATCTATATCCATGATACACTGCTGAATCACATTGTTTGAAGTGCATTTCAAACAAAATGATTTTAAACATAATGTTGTAAAGAGTGAAATAAGAGATGCTTATTAATGTGAATGAGGGTTTTGCCTAGTGTTTGCTTGTCACAGAAACATTAAGAATCTAGTCCATCAAATATACTGATGCCAATATAAAAGTTATCTTATTTGTGCACTTCTGTAAGTGCAGTGCAGTCTTGAAGAATAAAGAATATCATATCCTTTAATTCTATCTAGTCTGCACATCACTAACACATGCAGCACTAGAAGAATAAGGCGTCTCCTTTGCGATATTAATTTGGTACATTCTTTTGTTGCTTAGATCAATCCACCAGTGAAAAATTACATCACTTGAAACAATTTGCAAAAGCAAATCACAAGAGTGTCTGTTTTGTGTATTTCGTAAGGTTGTCACGAACCACTCCATAACTCAATGATATTTTATGTTGTATTTGAAGGTTGACTGAATATGATCATATTAAAGCTTGGGAAAAGGCTCAGATTTTTCTTTCGCTCATGTGATCAGTGACTCAAGATATGAACAGGACCTGTAATCACTGTCGTCACTGCTTTGCTTTCAAGAAAATGCATACTTTTCCTGAAATTCGGAATCACAAGCACACTTTACCTATGCTAAGGCTCTGAAGTTACATTATACATTCCTAAACCAGTGAACAATAACAGTGAGCAGTAAAAAAATCAAACAAAAATTGTGGCGCGTCCTTACTTGATACATCTTCAAATGTGCATCAACGTTATATTGTTACACAAAAAATACAGTTTTAGCAGATGTGCTTCTGAATTATTTTTTTACATAAAATATTTACTTTTACTGTACACATTCCTTCCTCTTCTGAACCTAGCATTTACTCATTCATTCTGTTACGTGAAAAGCTGTGGTATCTCACCCTCTTTTAACAATTCATCCTTGCACGTTTGTAATTAAGCCATTGCGATCGCTTTTCTATGCCCTGTGCACTGCAAATGTAGCTTTCCAAGTTTGTTGCAGTTCCTGAAATTAGGGAAAACCCTGAAATTCCTCCAGCATGCTAAACAGTAAATATGTGACCAAAAAGGCCTTTGGTCAAGAGTTCCTCTCAGAGTACACAGTATCACTATTTGACAAGACCTAAATCCCTTCACAACCAGCACACTGACATATTTGAAGTGACCTTATCATGTCAAGGAGGATGTGCACTGAAAACAACCTATAAACAAAGGCAGACAAATTGTGGCGATTGCCTCCAGATACAGTATGTGCACTGACATTCATATTCAGGAAACAGCAGGGCTGAAACCTTTTCCTTCTCTCTCTTTTCCCCCCCAGTGCTGACTCGGAGCAGATACTGGAAAGTGCTTTAAAGAACCTGATCAAATATCAGTAGACAAGAAAACACAGCCCTCATGCACGTGTTGAACCTACTGTAGACACAGAGTACAGAACAAAGCACAGAGGTGGCGCCAAATTTTACATTTGAGCTATAATCTTTGCTTTTTTTTTTAAGAGTCTTATGCACTTAAAACCAGCAATAGAGAAGAATAGCTGTGAGCATAATTACCCTTCCCTTTTCCCAGCGAACATACATAACACTTTTAATGCAGTTTTTGAAATAAAATCCATCTAATGATGTACTTCATGTACTGTATCAGAGCCCATGACCCTCTTTGCAATCCTTATTTCAACCAAAAGGAATCCGATGTGAAATTTCCGTTCGATTTTGAAAATTACTGAAATAATATTAGAATCCCCGCTGCAGAACTTCAGTCTGGTGTTGTGACACTTTAAGTGAGAAAGGTAGTCATGCTATTTATTACATTTTTATGTTGATTTACTTATTTCCCAGCTGGTGTCAGGGCTGGTGAGACCCTGCTAGTCATGACACAACAAGGACTTGACTTTATTTCTTTGCATTTTGTTCCAGGTACATGTTCACTAGATTAACTATACTGAGTTACCTCTGCAATTCAGCACCTTTGAGATTCTAGCTACTCCTGTGTTAGACTTAACCCTTGAAACATATCAACCTGGTTATAGCATGTCTGCAAGATGAGTCTTGTTGACTGCTCTTCCATTCCACAGAAATGTTTGGATATATCAAGCTGAACAATGAATGTTTACTCAAATGTTCCACATTAACATTGAGCATACAAATCATGATTTTTATCAGGAAACAAAAGGATATAGCCTAATTAATTAAAATGTGGTCTGTATTATGATACAGAAATGTTTGCAGACTGCATTCAGTTCAGGAAATATTGGGCAAGTACAATTCATATACACAGGCCTGCTATTGTAGATTTTATTTTCACTTTATGTGAAAACAGTTTAGGATCGTACTGTTTCTAAAGCTGGGGTTTGTGAAAGTGCTGTAGTTACTTTGTTACAATGTAGTAAAATCTTGAGAGTCCGATTTTTAGCTACAAACATAATTTTTCAAATCAGGCAGAGAAGAACCATAGGACTCCCCACATGACTGCAGCTTCAAAACAGAATGATGCGACTATTTTTATTTTCCAGGTGAAACAATATACGGTGGATTTAATCTGTGAAGATGCGCGTTTAAGAGCGTTTTCAGTTTTTGTTAATTCGGAACAAACACAAAAGTCATTGTCATCATTAATACTATTGCTTAGCCTATCACTGTACCCTGGTATATTTAAACGTTTGCTATATGTGGATGACACTTTAATAAGAGCAAAACAAAATCGTGTCATGTTTTTTCCCCATCTCTTCAGGGCAACTCCTTTTTCTAATTCTGCACGTCTACATGACTTCTCCATAATGGGCCATGAAATAATATAGCACGACACCGCTCCGTTAAAAGCTGATACAACAACATCAACAACAACAAAAAATGACAACATTAACTGACTTCAAATGGGTTTCTTCCTAAAATAGCAAACCAAGGGTATTCTCTTCTCAGAAAACGGGACAAGCAAGGTCACTGTTATCGCAGATAATAAAAATCAATGTGTATGATCTGTACTGCACTTTTTAATTTCCAAACAATGCAGCCTTTTATGTTGACAAACAAGGCCACGCCTCCACGGAGGACCTCTTTTGCTACGTGTTACTCTTAATTTAGTAAAAATAGTTATTTCAACAAACAAAATTCCTAATACGTAATCATATTATTGGGTATGGACGAGTTTTTATATATACACTCAGTCCAGTGGTTAACTACACAATCAAATCCGCCAAAGTTCCCAGAAACAAATTAAATAAATCTGATTATGTTATGTATCCATTTGCTGACAATAAGCAGTGCGGTACTAAACACTCTCGTGTGCGACACGTTGTCTGTTTCAGGTTAGAACTAATGTTTTTGAAATGAAGAAAAAAAGCTGTGTCAACTTGTGGAAAAAAAAACCTTACTCTTCGTATACACATGAAAGACACAGACTAATGTTTATTCTTCTTGATCGGATCAAATGCACAGTTCATAATTTTCACAATTCACAGAACTTCAATGGTGAGCGTATCTAAATACAAATATTCCATTCTGTTTAATGGCAATTAAGTTTCAACATTGTAATAAGTGTCACAATGTAGCGCAGCGATTTCCCCAAAGTCCACCATTTCCATTTGCAAACAGATGCCTAACTCGGTACAGTGAGTGATTGCACGAAAGACGATATTTTTTAACTCGGTGTCCTATATAAGACGGCACGCAAACTTAAAAAAACTCGACATTTTGTTGCGCTAGGCCTTACATCACCGGGATTTTCTTTTTAAGATGAGCCGCCCTCCCCTTCTCCTCTTACCTAGGCTTGATGCTTGCGGTGCTGCGCTCGTAGGCCCAAGCTGCGGTCTGTGCTGGTGAAGCCAGCGGGTCTGTAAAGCTGGAAGTCGGGTAGTTCCTGTCCATCATCCGGAGAAGATTGGGAGTGATGCACTTCCCCCGTAGAGCTTTCTAAAGCACGCACACATACAAGCACAGGGCCAGCCAGAAACAATCACATTGTCTCGGAGTATAGATCGGGAAACGCAGACTCGCTAAGCGATGGCACAGGGGGGAATCCACACAGTGACTCTTGATAGATCAGATTATTGTATGATGATTATTATTGTTCCTGTCTCTCACTCAGTCATGATGTTAGAACTGCATGGTGCTACTTGGATCTGATCCCCATGTTGGTTTATTTCCCAGGATGCACCTCCTACCAGCTGGGTTGCAAGCAAGTTACAATCTTTATCTGTCATTGAACTTAAGGGAGAGGCAGGTAATTCTTCGGAGCTGTGTGAAGTTGTGTAACAAATAGGAAAAGGAAGACACGAATTTTACATGTACTTTAGACAATTATATGTATTCCTCCCCAAAGAAAATTGCAATGGTTCAAGTCAGTTGTCATATGTAGACGATAATAATGAATTTAACAAGCTCACTGCTGGGGGATACAATGAACCAAAATAATTAAAGTGTGACTTATTTTTCATGTCATGCATGTTTATTTTTTACTTTCTGTAAAGGCCAAGACAGAAGCATTCGTTGCCTTGTCAGTCTTTGTGTAAAATGATGTAAAAACACAGCATTTTAATCAGGTTTTAATGCATCAAGTAGCAGGGTTCTCACTGTGTTCATAAACACGTATGGCTACAACATAAAATGCAATGGTGATCTTCATTTGTGTCATCGTAATTTGTTGTTTACAAAATAGGGTGCATAATAGAAAATCATGTGCACATACAGCGTAAGTTTAATATTAGATTATAAAACGTAAAGCACAATTGAATTTACAGAGCTGAGTACACTCCAGATGAAATGTTACATTTTCATACCAGACCCAAATCTCCTAATGACTCCAAGCAATACTCAAGACTCAAGCCACCATTCTGGGTTAAATTTTTGCATGTCAAAAAAGTGTCTTACAATCACTAATATCATTGTAATACATGCATTTGTAACGTTATAGTATTGTAATATTTTCAGTCATATTTATATAATTTTCATATTATTATATGAAATTCCAATTGACAGAGACTCACTTTGATAGCAGGTTGTTGATGTAAGACTCAGTTGCAACCACATATTTGAGGCCAGATCTTAGAAATGTAGCTGAAAGCAACTCTGAGAACTGGCAAATATGAACTTCCAGAACAGTTTCAATTGACATTATAAAACAATGTATGCTTACAGTGATTTGGAAAGCTTCAAATTGCTTATGTATTTTTTTCTTCCAAATATAATTAGGCAAATAAGCCCCAGATTCCCTGTATGTGATTCCTCATACCTTGCATTATTAACAGTTCAGTGGAAAGACAAACTAGATTGTTATTTTTTAAAATAAATGTTAATACTACACTGTACACAGGTCAAAGGCTGAAGTAATCATTAGAAGCCATTAGACGCAGTCATTAAAAGGCTTCTAAAGCAAGCTTTAGAAAATACAAAGATATGAAAGATGTATCTGTAACCTTAAATGATTTTCTGCACCTAAAATTGAGATACAAATTATTATACTCTTTTTTTAAATTCACATATATTATTCAACTAACCAAAAACAAATACGCAATCTAATGTACCCACACATTTAGTTAAAACTAATCATTAAATCTGTGCCAGATTTAATTGAATTGTTGTCCTTGAGCGTTAATGAGTTTATTTGTTGAGAATATGTATGGTGTTGCAATTAAAGATTCAGGATAATTTGTTTAATATCCCAGGTGCATTTCCCTGTGCCATCTGGAGTGGAAGTCACAAATTTGCATAGAATAGAACTGTGATTCATATTCTAATTACTGTGCTAAACTGAACACATTCACTTTTTATGCAGCATGATTAGCTTTGATTGGGTCTTTGATCTTTAAGACCAACTTGCATGTTTAATTTACCTCTGGGAAAATGCATATCATTGATTTCATGTTTCCATGCTTACATACAGGATAAATCAAGGAGGCACTTTCTCAATCACTATTCTGTGAGAAGATGAGCAGTGGGATCAAATGATTGCTCATCGCGGACCTTAGTCAGGGCACAGACGTGATATTTAGGGCCGTACAGTAATTTTGATTAGGCCTGATAATAAATAACTAATTGTTTCTATCAGAAAAGTGTTTTCATACATATTTAGACAGCTGTCGCACCAAGTTCAATTTGTATGAAATTCTATTTCATATTATAGAATTCTAAATCATGTTATGCATGTTTTGTTTTTAAATAAACAGCTTCGTGACTTCTGAGTTTGAAACTACAAAAAGTACAGTATTCTCCTAAACTATTCGAAAATTACATCTGTGAAATCATTCAATTTAGCTAAATATATCCCTTTAAATATATAGTACAAAATGTGTGCAGCAAATCTTACACATGACTAATTTAATTAATATAACATTAATATTTATGAATATGTTTAATATACTCTCTGTCATTCTCTTGACATTATATGATCCATCTCTGAACAAACATAAATGAAATAATTCAGAGAATAAATAAGGTTGCAATACCAACGAGGACATTGGGTCTATTTAATTCGATTTGGTAGGGTAGTGCTGTGGTTAGCATTTCTGCCTTGCAGCACTGGGGGCCTGGTTTCAATTCCAGACCTGGTTTGCTATCTGCATGGAGTCTGTTGTTTTTTCCATGTTTGCATGGGTTTCCTCCCACAGTCCAAAGAGATACTGGTACAGTACATGAATTAGCTTCTGGGAAAAGTTGCCCAGGTGTGAGCGTGTGTGTTTGCATCCTTGTCTGCCCTGCAATGGACTGGTGTCCCATGCAGGACGGAGCCTGTCCTTTCCCCTTGCATGCTGGGATCAGCTCCAGCTCCCCCGCAGCACGGTATAGGATAAGGCAGTTAGAAAATGGATGGACAGTTAAATTGGTAGGTAATATCTAGTTGTACTGAGGACCTCATCCAGGTACTTTTTGCAAGAAGGCTAATGGCTTCAATAATATGGCAGTATCTTGTCCCACACTCTGTAAAAGTTTGTGTCAAGAAAAAGAAATAATGTCATTGGGCAATGTGAAGTGATCTTTATCATTACTCAGAATTTTATGATACTGTATTCCGCCAGAGAGATAATTTTACTTTAACCCTTGCCAAGTTCATGTCCAATCGTTTTTCACAGTTTGTTGCAGTTACTAGAGTGGTTAAAACGTTGTTCTTTCTGTTTTGCCTTTACTTTTCAATTGTTTGAATCTCGGTGAATCATGCTACTCCTTCATTAAAAAATGTTCAGCTAGAAGTGTTTTTTTTAGAAAGCTATTTATTCCTGGTGAGCGTTGTTATAACCCTGAGCCTTTCCTGGACTAAAAGTATAGCGCTCCAGGCAGGACTCGGAGAAATCGCACAAGGACCCGAAGAGAACACGCAAAATGAACACAAGGACTGGTTCCGAAACCCCAAACCGAACTGATACCACCGAACTATAAAGTGATAACTCCTATTTGATTCATGCATAAAACCACACTGACCTTTCCGTACAATCGAGCGTAGCAAGGCGAAGAGAATGCTAAATACTGACCTCTTTCGGCAAGTACTGCATCATGAAAGTAACAACCTTTTATTTAAACCAGCTGACGACGGATTCTTGGACGATAAAAAACGACCGATTGGAGCAATATTTTAAAAAATCTGAAGTCTAACACTTATTTTGGAATTTTGTTTCCAGTTAATTAATAAAGAAATATAATTTCAACATTTTGCATTGGCATGAGTGGTGACCGTGAGACTCAAGTTATTAAAATACCAGGATATCGATTTCCGTGGTTTAGTGATGCGAGGGAAATACTGTACCTGTAAAGAGCTCTACTGGAGCTGATCAAGGAGACTCTCCTCATCAGACATTTTTGTATGACTGTTTTTAAGCTATGATTTAACAATAGAATTTGCATTCTATCCTTTTTTGAATACCAGGTTGCTGGCAAAGGCAAGCATATTTGCATTATTTGAACGTCTGTTCAGTACATAATCTAGATTTACCTTTTGCGAAATACTGATAGTCTTGGTAATTGGAGTCAAGGGGCATCAGATAATTCTATAATGATCATTGCACTGTGTAACACAATTGTGCTTTCTCAATGCTGTGCTGTAAATGGTCCACACTGTGCACGCTACACCATTGCACCGCAAGTCGAGAATAATGTTTTCTATTGTGGTTTAGTTTCGATTTAAAACATTTTAAGTTTTGCAAGCAATTACTTTATGTTTAACATTTACTGTATATTGAATACGAATTAATGTAGTTCTTCTTAATCTTGGTAATTTTCATTTATATTCATTAAGGTTATGTTAATCATACTTGATCAAAATTCAGCATAACTGCTAGGTGCTGTACAATTTGATTAAATTAGTTGGGGATTGTGGAGAAAGTAATTAAAATCATACATGACAGAATGCCAGGATAGAATTAGTTATTTATTTAAAATACCATGTGTAGCTCTTTTACCAAAATATATGTTTTTGTAAAATCACTATAAAAGGACACACTTTAAGTATAAAAAGACACTTAACATCACTTCAAAAGAAGAAATAATTTACAAATCCTCCATCTGAATTTCAAATTTGCACTACTTTTTCAAGAGGAAACAGAGAGAGAAAACAACTTTGTACATAAACACCACTCTATTGTTTTATATTCCATTCCAAAAAATGCATTTTTATAAAGGTTTTTATTTTTCTTAAATAAGTACATCCAATAACATAATAAGCATCAAGCAGGTTCACAAACCTCATAGAACTTTCATACAGTATAATTATAGCACAATATGCTGTTCAAGATGGTACACTATTTTATCATCTATTTACTTTATTAATCTAATTATCTTTTCTGTGGTCATTAAAATATCCCTTTTTTTAGAGATGAAGGTAGCCCAAATATAATTCATTTTCTGTTCTGGGTAATAAACTACTGCCTCTAATAATAAACAACTCATTAGACTGCTTTGATGATAATGACAGGAAAGTAAAAAACAAAACCCTTAGTATGTACTCTTTCATTAACTATTTAAAAAGGTCTATTGCATTTTTCCACTAAATGACTACTTGGATTTTTATCTGTCACAAAGTAATGATTTATGTGTGATTTAATCTAGTCTGAGTCACAAAGTATGAATCATATCAATGTTTTCTTTTAAAAAAAATAAAAGTTAAAAATGTCAACAATAAAGAAATATTCATGTTTCACATATTTCTATTTTGATACCGTAAACATTAAATATCATATTTTGTTTTGTGAAGTAAAACCTGCTTTACACTATTCAACAACCCTGTCTTAACATTCAGATAATACCAGCAGTTGTCAACACAGGTGGTAAATACCACAGAGAAAGTGGTTCTGAAAGCTGTAATCTGAAGTAACAACATTACTTCCAAACACATTTGTGGATTTCCTGAATGCTACTATATCTTTTTACAATGAAACATATCCTTAAGCTACAGTACAAAGTTCAAATGTGTCAATTACCAATAATTAAACCAAACACAGCCAAAGGTATCCCTCCTTGACTATCTATCCTAAAACAACAATTAAGTCAACCATAAACCTGAATCTCAGTGCAATGTCACCAGTATAAAATAAAAATCTTAGTTACATATTTACATAATTAGCAGAGAAATACAGGCACTGCATTTTGTAAGTCCTGGTTATATTTAATTAACAAGTACTGTCCAACTAAGAGTATACTGTATGAACAAAAAGCAAGGTTACAAACAAAAGAAAGCATTTCAGTGCATCTGGGCTGTTTGGATACCAGCAGCCTGATCTGTACCTTCCTTAAAGGATCCCACAGAGTCATCTATAGCTTGAAAGTGCCATTTGAGCTTTATTTCAATGATAAACAAAAACTTTTAGAACACTGAAGACTTCAAGAACAAGATATAACGTATTCATTCTTATAGTGAATAATCGGTGAGAAAAATATATGGAAGACTGAAAAATTCCAAAAATTCAAAAGGCCATTCCTGATTTTATCGTTGTATGCTTGCTGTACGGGATCTAAAGACAGAAGAAAAAAACCACACTGAATTAATATCTTCAGAAACTTGATATTCTTTATCAGTTCTATGGGGTGGCAATGGTGTTAAAAAAGAAGAATGAAAACACAAACATTAGTATAAACTAGTATGTTGAATTTTATTGGTAAACATGATTATTGGTAAAGATTCCAAATTGGATTTTTTTAAAGCTAAATAAGAAATGGATGTGCTGATTTCAGGATATGTTTTAAATTGTTTTATTTGATCAATGTCAATAATAAATTATCACTGCAAAAATTTAATTTCCATGTATTTAAATTAACCAAAGTTCTCTCAGTAATAAGGAATGGCTGGATCAGTGCAGCCATCTGGACTTTTTGTTAATAGTGTAGGCTTGCATTAGATACTTCCAACAGAGACATGGTGCATCTCCATGCAGGACTCCAGTATACTGCAGTGGACTCCAATACACATAGAAAACACACTGCTGTTCTTATGCAAAGAGCTGATTACATTGTGTGAAGATCTGCGGGATGAATAATTTAAATCAGGCATCTCCACTCTTGATCCTGGAAATTGTGCAATATGTTTGAACCCTAAATAACCATTTTCTAAAGACTGGTGTACAGTTGCAGCTCGCTTGAAAGATAAATCCCACACCAGGAATGCTTGGGATTTTTTTTTTGCTCAATTGTCAAATTGATAGAGACATTTGTTCAATTAAGGAAACACTGGATTTGGGGGATTACCATTTAAAATGACCTCTAAAATTGGACAGATTGAACAAGTCACCTGTTTCATCGTTTACATGAAAACTGTCGCCCCAGTCTAGACAGTGATGATTTAAAGGGTAACCTATGAAACCCACTGCCCTGGAGATGCCTGGTGCAAAGAGGGTGTCTTGTACACCTACCCTGGGTACGGCGGAGGGGGTGCATCGTGCTGTCCGGGTTTGGCAATGGCCTGTTCATAGGAAGGTAGGCCTGGACATGGCTCCTCAGGAGGGGGAAGTACAGGCTGCAGAGACGTCTCTTCTAGTCTCCTCATAATCAGGGACGCGTTGCTTCGACTGGCGTGGCCCCTAGAAGAGCTGCAGTCAAACAGGTTACAGTGGCGAGTCTGAGAGAACTAATTCTTAGAGGAAACAAACTAATCTGAAAGCCCAGTTTAAGATAAAGGGGTTTCTTGTCATGCAAAGACCACACAGGACATATGATTATTGTGACTGAACGGGAGAAACAACATTTTAACTCTGAGTCACTGGAAAGATTAGGTTCCGATAATGAAATGATGAATGTTAAGGTCCTTACCCGGGGGGGCTGTTGGGCTTGCACCTCCTGTGACAGAAGTACCAAAAAAGCAGCCCAATGATGACTAGAGAGACTCCAGCAGCAATGAGGCCTGTTAGAAGAGCAGTGACGTCCACCTTCTGAGCGTTCGAGTCTCCTGCGTGCAAACGGTAGTTTTTTTATCAGTTGTGTAGGGGATCCGAATACATTTCTATTAAACATCTTTGACTAAAGAACTATCTTATTTAAAAAGTTAACCTCTTCTCCCCATCCACAAACCCCTAAAGCACCCCAAAACCAAGTTAATGGAATACGGCTTTTCACCCTGGTAGGGAAGACGTTTTAAATCGCTATATTCGCCATGTAATTCCAAGTTAAACAGACAAGACCAGTGTACACAGGAACAAACATAAGAGCTCACATCTTCAACATCAAAAGCAAAAAGTTCTTATTAAAACATGCGGTTTACAGTTTATCCTATTAGTCAACATACAGTTTCTCTTCATTTAAATCACAATCACAGACTTGAATTGGCTTACTCTGCACTCCATACAGACTTGGCTCTTACCTAGTTGTCCTTTTATGTACAGTTTCCAGAAAACTTCCTGCAAAATAGGATAAAAGGGCTCTGTGATTCTTTTGGAAAGCCAGATATTATATAAAAATAAAAAGGCACATATTATGTCGTCTACATTTATTTATTAGAATATACAATCATTATAATGAAAACAACTGGGGGACATTTTTGACAGTGCAGTGCACAGGGTGGCAAAAATATAATTAAAGATGCCTCCCAAACCCTGAATTCCCAGTTTGTGTTGTTTCCATCTGTCTGTGATTTCAGGGTTCCTAGAGCTGTTAGAAATGTGTATATTATGTCCTTTATCCCATAATCCATACAAGTACTGGGTGCAAGTAATTAATGATAGTTTATTTGTTTGTACCAGGTATTTGCATTATGACCAGTTTGACTTTATCTGTGAATGTATGCTTTTTCATGCCTGATGTTTTGTTCTTCTTTTATGTTTGTTGATGAATAGTATGCTGTATATTTTACTTAAGTGTTTTTATTTGTAATGAGAGAAACCAAAGACAAAATAGGAATTGACTATTTCACTCAGATTCAAAGCTTTGCTTACAATTGACTACAGAAAGATTTTTACAGAAGAGAAAAGCCTCCAAACATGAATAAATCTCCCCCTTTCCATTATCTATTTATTTGAACTTCTGTCTTGGTTCTAAGCTTCAGTTGCTTTTACAGCGGTATGAGACAACAAATAGTCTTAACCAAACTTTAAGCACTGAATACTCAACTGTTTTTGCAGTATCTTCAAAGACTTCTCGTGCCTCTTCAAAGTTGCAGAGCTCTTCATAGCACTCCCTTTCCAAATTCCCCGGAGTAAATAGCTCGAAATCAAAGCGGTTGAACAACAGGTGGCGCCCCAAGAACGCGTTTGCCTCGTCTTCGTTCGTAAAAACTGAAACCAAACGAGTTCATCCACAAATCATTCCCGTCATCTCAAATTCGCGTTTTCCGCGAAAGCCCCACACCTTCCACGACACAGACTTACCTTTCGTTGCAGACCAACGGCAAATACGCAAAACAATGTTATACTGTTTATTATATTGACAAAAGATCACCGCGCTACCCAACTGTGTCAAGATGATACTCTGGAAGAACTGGACGAGATCCCTGGATCGATTAGCTACTAGCAACCAGAGACCACTTGTACATTCTGACGTTCTTATATCAAGCAATAGACACGACTTTTGTATACAGTATAAACCTATAGTGTAAATTAAAAAACACTACCAAAAATATATGTCCAACCCATTTTAATGTACACTGACCACATTTTCCAAACTTTGTGCAATCAGAAATGTTATCAAAATAAATTTGGGATTTAAGGATATATGGACATTTCTATACATATGATCACACAACATTTCCTTCTATTGAAGGACACGTAGGCAGTTAAGCATGTATTACAATTATGACACGGTAATAAAAGCAATAAAAGTATGAGTCCATGTTAGTAGAAAAATCGAATGAAATGTTGGCATTTACAGGCGTTAAGGTGGAGGTTCATCTTTATGAAGTTTGATTCTATTCAACAAAATGTTTCAAAATAGAAATGATGAAATATCAAATATCAAATAAGTAGAGTTGGAAAGTTAACTTTAGTTTATTAATTTAGTAATCCGACAATGGAAAGTAATTAGGAAATCTAAAAAAAATCTTACTGAGACTCAAGAAATGTTTTTCCGCTTTTGTGTTTTAATTTTACGATGAATAATGTAATACGTATATATCAGAATATAACTATACTGAAGTAGACTATTTAGCCTATTTGATTCATTGGTTCATACAATAAAACTCAAATTGCTAAGCCAAGGGCAAAAAAAAACCCGTATTACTTACCATTGTTGGATTCCTGTTCTGTGTTTTTCATATGTAATAACTTTCTTGTACATCTACTTAATCCGTACGAGACAAGTTGGTATAGAAGAAATATACGGAAAAGCATTTCCGTACACCTGTAACACATTAAAATTCACTTTATACACACAGAAGACAACATTTAGAAAAATGAATTTCCAATACGTAGAAACGGAAAAGGGTTTCCTTCTAACCCATGAAAAACACAATAGTAATAGCAGGCTTAAGATAATAATCAATTACCTTCAATTTGAAAGGGCAAAAGAAACTTCGTGACAAAACCAGGACCTCTAGAACGCTTTAAAAATGTTTATCGGTGAACTATCCGTAAAAGTTTCATTCTTTCTAGCTCATCCACCCATCCACTTCAGTCTGCTCGTCCTGGAGAGGTTATATACTATTTTAACTAGTTCACACTGAAAACAAGGGGATACCGTACAACCTAATCGAAACTAAACCGACTGGATAGAACGTAATCGTTAAAATCAACCGCCAAGCGTGCGTACGTTACATTATCAAAATAAATTAAAGAAAAAAAATATTTAAACAAAAAACAAAACACAATTTCTTAACAAAACACGTTAAAATAGCTCGCCTTCTAGTTTCTATATCGTATAGAAACCATTCGTTTCAATGTCCCTTCAGTTATTATGACCTCACCTCCTGTTTCTTACTACGTAGCTCAGTACCTGCCCAGACCTGAATAGCAGCTGTGTTTACCTGGATACATCGTTCATGAGCACAAATGAAAGTAGAAATCGAGGAATTATTTCCTCATCATAAAAACCGTTTAATTATTTATAGACTAGTTATTTGCGTCTTTACATACCGAGATGTGTAAGACAAAGGTGTAAAATTAGAGTTGTATTTTGGGGAAAACCAGAAGCTTACGAATAAGTCTTACATGACGTCAGAAATACAACGTAAAATGTATGTACGTTTAAAATAAATTTTTTTTTTAGTTTCAGCAAATAATTGTGTTTTGCTCTCAAACAACTGGAATGCAAAAATATTTATACAGATTTTAATAATATTTTTATTTTTTTTAATCTAGAGTAAGATGAAATAATAAACAAGTATTCGAGTAAGTTTAAATAATCAAGGTTTGTTGTTGTACTGTATTATACATCTGCGAACAGGCTAAAATAGTTGCGTGCATAGGATACAATAAGATACAATTTACTTCAACGCTGTTTTATTTTGCGTACACTGTTTAAGCACTAGGTGGCAGCACTAAACGTAAACATACAGCTATCTATACGTTAATAACAGGCCGCTCACTCCAGGTAAGGGTCACGGGAACTCGGAGTCTATGGAGGAAGTATAGGGCGGAATTCAGGATGCCAAACAAAATTTAAAAGTTAACCACGCTTGCATTCCTAAAGACAGAACCCCAGGCCAAAATCCACACAAAGAAAATGCAGATTCTACATAGATGTTGCTCCAATCCAACCAGAATCAAACGCAGGACCCAAAAGCTGTGACTTCATAGCAACATCATAGCAAAAGAAGTTCTCTTTTTAATGTTGGTTATCTTGTCCTATACGCCCCTGTTATATCCTCGATGTTTGATGAATACAGCCTGTCATTTGTCAGATCGTGTCAGACTTTATGACAAGCGATCACTCCAGATCCCGGATAGAATAAAATCAATTTTAGAATAATGTTGAAATGGAATACTAGAATAAAAAAAAAAGTAAGTCTTCGATAAGTCCCCAAATATCACAATTTATTTAAAGTGCAATCCTAAATGTTTGTTCCCTATTTATTTCTTTTACTATTTTCCTTTTTAACCCATTTCTTGATTCAAACAAAACAGACACAAATAAATATTTTAACTCCTGAAGGGACATTTGACCTTAAGACTTGTTGAGTCGGCCATCAAGCATTTTTTCTGTATCAATGGACGATCTGGATAAAAGGGGGGGGGGGGGGGGGCACGAATTAAAAAAAAATTGAGTTTTTTGTCTGGCAAGAGCGGTTATATCATGGAAAAGAGCATTTTAAGTATCAGTTCAGCAGCTGGGTTATCAGTGTCGGCACAGACGCCGGTCTCCCTCCGGAGTTCCAGTCGTCGGTCTCTGGTCAGGTGACAGGGCCGCTGCAACCGCGTGCCGGCAGGTGGCTCGAGCCGGAGGACGGGACCGGACGGAAAAGCGCCCAGGACGCCGCCAGTACAGTAAGGCGAACTCTCATCTCCTCGGGGTTTAGTTTCCTGACTTTTCATCGGGATGCAGACGTACTGTATCAACCAGTCCCATTTCTGCTTTTTTTTTTTTGGGGTGGCCACTGTAATGTTTGTAGATATGGTAACCCCCCAATATTTTGTTACCGTTTGAGTTCCTGTAAATGCTGCTAGAACGAATAACACAAAAGGGGAGACTGCGAAGGTTGAGCTTTTATGAGCATTTTCTTGTTTGGATAAAATTGGTATTAACAATGTCCGTGAAACGTTAAGTGACATTACCATTCTGCCTATTCTAAACTACTTTATGACGTTTTGGGCTTGGCACTTCTCAGATTTAAGAGAACGTGAAAGACTCACTTTGAAATCGGTTGGTTTTGAAGACGAACTCGTAACGTTGTCTCAGTTCCAGCGAATGACTGTAATTTAAGCATGAATATATTGTAGATCGCTAGATGGCACCAAAACACATTCGTGTTAAAATAAGCCTTGAGAAATTTCCCGTTCACTGTTTCGGACGATTGGATAGTTGACGTGGAATATACATGTATAATCTCTGACATATTTTTACACCGAGTGTTTAAATATTGAGATTTTTTAAAATTGTCTAGGTACGCCTCAGCATTATTGTAATTCTTGTTGTATATATAAAAATATTGAACTATTTGCTTTACAAGTCTGTATCAGGGTAACTCTGAAGTAACAGATTAATGACATTTCTTTAAAAACATTTGATTGTGACAAGTGACTTAGTGCTTAGTCTGTGTCTCAACACTATCTCCTACAGTGTGGGACTTAATTGCTCACAAATAAAGGTTCAAACAAAACCTTTACTTTTTATCATTTACTTAAAATCCTAATTTTGTAGGTCACAAGATATCATAAATTAGCTTTGGCCAGTCTTAATTTTAAAGTGTTAACATTAAAACCCCCCATCAAATCCTTTAAATTTGTTTTACAACCATATCAAATATCAATTTTGGGATCATTTCAGAAAGTTATTTTATACATAATTAACATTTTATGGAGGCATTTGTTTTAGATGTATTAACCTAGTCATTTGTTGGATTTTATTTGTAGCGGTGCAAATAAAGTGCACAAGAGTGTAAAAAATGCATTGCTTGATTTTTGTTTTAGAAATGAACCTCATTAAAATTGTTTTTATTAAAAGTTTGATATATCATTTGAAATTAAGATTATTTTAGAAGTAACTGTTGTTTCTCGTAAACTTTAACTGAGTGTTTGTCAGTGCCTTTATAAAACCCCATTCCTTGTCTCAGATTGTTATGTTATACGTATTTACAATCAACTGTTGTGATATGTAGTTTTCAGAAATGTGATTAAATGCATATTATTGTTAGCCCAGGGCACTTGACTATTGCCATTTTTGCCTTCATTACATTACTGCACTATACAGCCTTATAATTCATAAAGGTAATACAGACATCATGTTGCTGATAGAAATTATTCAGTTTTATGGATGGTGTCCTTTTAATTTTGCCTTTCATGGATTATAAAATTGTTTAATATCTGCTGAAGTGAATCACTGGAGAAGCAAATAAAGACATTGGCCTCAGGTCACAATGTCATTTGTGATAGTAGCAAATTCTAACAGGATCATTTATTCCTGTACATGATTGATAACAGCATGGGTTAAATGGAGAAAGGTTCCCTTCTATTAAAGGATCATCTTGAGTGAAGACCTCCCACTTAAAAGTCAGGCATGATGAGGAGACAAGAGACTATCTACAGGTCAAATTAAATAACTTATATAATTTAAGCAGAATGACAGTGCAATTTGTCCATTCTGTGTTATTACTCTGACCCCCATTAGACTTAAAGGCCAGCCTCCTTTCCACCTTGAGGAATTTAAGATGTAACTTTCAAAGTATATTAAAATATTAATGTCGCCAAAAGGATTGTGTAAGACAATTTTCAATTTTTATTAAACAATTACACATGAATTCAGTAATTCATGTGTAATTATTTCAATAAAGATTTCAGTAAGAAGAGTTCTACTGTATTTTATTGTAAACAATTGAACTACTTTTTGTGTGATGTGGATCTGAGTGCTTACTTTAATTGTTTATTGACAACCTCTTTGTCTACATTATCACATGTGCTGTAAGTGAATAGAGCAAGTAAACAGTGAAAGTAATCAAAAACAATTAAGCTATTTACGTTTATTCTAAAAGTATGACCTGAAAAAAGGTGTTTTTGAAAAGAATAATCCTGAAATTCTTTCATGCAGCGGTCTTAAAAAATGTCAGGGACACCCTCAGAAGTCATTGCATCTGATTGTAAAGAACACCGTGAGGTAATTTTGGGCCAAAAAGACTCAGAATCATTCAAAAGGGACTCAGTGGAGTTCCATAAGGTTTCTGGAAATGGCTTATCTCTGGCTTAGGTGATCCACTAAAAACTCTAATGCACTTAATTAAAAATATTTGTACTTGACTTATTTTAAATTTGATATTATTTTTTTAAAACCAATTTTTAACATTTGTTAAGATTTATGAGCATTGAAAGTTTCAGTTAAATATATATTTTGTGACTGCCTAAGATACTGCATTTTTATTTATTGGCAGTTTTATTTATTTTTATTTTATTCTATAGTTTACCCTCTATTGCATGTTTTGAGTGGGTTTAATTATAATGCAAGTATAAGAAATGTTTTTATTTTAGGAGAAGGACCACAAGACAGAATCAGACTATTTGAAGGCTGAGACTTCATCACCATTCAGCCTTCAGGAGTCGGCAGATGCAATCATTTCTGTCCATATGTTAGAATGTAAAACAAGTCTTCTTGAAGCCGTTGAGGAGTTACGCATCCGCAGGGTAGGGATATCAGTATGTCTGTTGCTGATTTTGTTCAGGTTTAGTTAGTATTAAAAAAGACTACTTTTAATTAAATACTTCATGTTATAGAACAAATTAAATGTTTCTGACTGAGTACACATTGTACTGAGTACACACTACTGAGTACTTCTGACTGAGTACACACTAAAGAAAAAATTGAATTATATTCATCCTAAACTATGAAATAAAAGAATTCCAGCTGAAACTGTTGAAGATTTAAAAATTGTATTCTTGAAAATATGTAAATTAGTGGCACTAAAATATGAATTGCTCTACTACTAGATTCATTCTTTTACCCATATGGTGTCATGATTGCTTACCCTATTCAAGTTGACAAAACATGCTTAATCAGTGACATCCAGCTAATTTCTTCCTGTGTTTTGTTTAATTTTTGCTCAGTCTCTTTTTTTTCTCTTTGTGTGATGATTCCCTGGGAGTTGCATTGAAACTAAAGGTCTCTGTTTGGCAGAGTCAAGAGAAAGGGAATGTAATTTCGTAGGAGGCACATTATGAGTTTTTAGAAGTGGGTAAAAGAACCTAGCAGCACTTTTTGGTCATCTGGACATAAGCCAGCTGTAGTCAGTCTTCACATCAGTTTAGGGTCATGAAGCAAGGACCTGACCAATTCTCATACTGGCTTGTAAAACAGCCCCCTGAAGCAAACACTTTAAAACTGGTGTGACATGTTTTAAAGGTTATAATAAATAAATAATCTTTAGAATCACTCCACTTTTATTGTTATGATCATGTAATTGTAAAAATACATTAAATCACTGTGCTCCTCAGGCATGCCATAAAACAACACTTTGAATTTTTTTGTTTTATTGGTCTGGGGTTAAAACCTGATGTCTGACCCAACATTAGTTCTTAAATGGAACCACTTTCCTTCTTCTTTTTTTCATTAAAGTGAGAGTGACTAAAAAAGGTTATGATTTCATATCACGCATGTGTAATAGTTTTTATACAAAGGCGCAACATAACATTTTAAGTGGAAGTTAAAGAAGACTTTTAAATGAGTATTTGGAAAAACAATATGATGAAGCACTTTAAGAAACCAACATTAAAATAACTAGCACGCTGAAGCAGTTCAAAGCTCAGGACACGTGTCGCACATTAATATTATTCAGCTAGTACTCTATGTGTCTTGTATAATTATTTTAATTATATGTATTAATACTATAGTTATAATAATTTATAATAATATTTGGGTTACTTTCATAACTTAGACATATTTGTACGAGAATGATTTTAAAATGAACAGTAATACTCAGACCAATATTTTATTATGCTGATATTATTTTTTAAATACTTTGGTTAAATTATGTAGAGTAAATGTAAGTACAGTATATTTGGTATTTTGGAGGATCTCTTGCCATTTTAAAAAGTGACTATTTACAGTGCAATAAAGGAAGGGTCAAGGTCTATGTCAAGCTTGAGCTTGTATACAGTACAGTAGGTCTAACTGAAGCTGTCAAATTGAATCCCAGAAAAATCTGGGTTAAGATCAGGCAATGCACATCTTAATACAACAGCATTTGGTTTACAATGCAGGTGTAAGAAAGCTAAAATAATCCAAACACTCATCATGCCATGTTCTTGTACTACAGCAACATCCTGTGTAAGAGTTGCATTATTATGTTGATTTTGGCTAGCTAGCCTTTTTAATGTATTATACAGTTATGGTACTCTACAGGGAAATAGCAAAATTATATAACACAAGTTTTAGCATTCAAAAGGTATGTGCCTTGGGTTTTAACTTATTGTCTAACTTGTGACACAGTAGATCTCCCTTTGTCCTAAGATTTACTGAGATAACCAAGTTTAATGACCGCTTTACAGGGCAAAAAAAAATCCATTCATTATTTTATTTCGAACTGTTAACTGCTTTATCTAGTGTGCAATTCTTCTGGAAATTGCCATGCTAGTAGCACACTTTAATGGGAACTTATAAATAAACTGCATAGGCCAACTCCTACATACATATAAAAAAAGTCACAAGATGTATAAAGCAATTGACTTTTACCTACCTTTGAGGAATGAAGGAGGATAAGGATGCTCTTGTGTTAATATCATACCTCTGATATACTACTATTTCTTATAGTTGCTGATATAACAGGTGTGTTATAATATAAATTATATACTCTTCCTATGTCTTGTAATTTAATGTTGTTTTATCTCTAAGATTGAAATTGTATTTATGGGAGAGAGATTTGCTTATGCAGAGATCTTGCTGGAAAAGAACCTGTTGTACCTGGATTACTCCTGTAATCTGGTATTTAGAGTAACTTTTCTAAGGGAATTGCTTTGATTGGCAGACTGTCTTTGGATATAGTAGTCATGATACATACTTATAATATGAAGAAATTAACATGTTAAGGATTAGATAATACTAATATAAAATGAAATACTCATGTAGACCAGTCACATTGTATATAATGTATGTTAAAATGCTTAAAATAATTAAATCCAAATAGCATAATACTGTTTAAAACTATACATTATAATTATACAATAGGATATAAATATAATAAGCAGAGTTTTTGTGATTGGTTGCAAATTGATTTCCTTTTCATTTAGGATGCCGAAACACGTTTTGAAGACCAAATTAATAAACTTGTGCTGGAAAAACAAGAATTAGAATGGGAAAAGGTATGTGTACTATTTTAATAGACACATATAAATAAACATTATTTTGTGGAAAATATAATGCTAAATATTATAATAATAACTTTAGAATGCAGTTTTGTAAGTGTATTAAAGTATGTTGTGAAAGCTGTGAAGAGCCTAAACACAACATTCTATCTTCACACTCAATTACTAACTTTGATCACTCCAAATATACTTAGATTTAGACATAAATCTTTATTAACCTAAATACAACCGTTTTCATAAAATAAGTAATCCTCGACAGGTAAGTCCACATTCTAAACTGATGCGAAAAGGAGACAACCTTTTATGCACACATACATTTAAATTCATGAAAGAATGCTGGACCATTCTTGAACCTGCTAGTTCTTTTGTTTTGCAGTCTATATTTAAGTGTAGTGTTTTGGTTAGTCACATGAATGTGGTCAGTCTGATCCAGAAAGTTCCCATCTTGAAAGCTATCAAACTTGACTGGGGGCTGTTGATATTATCATATTACCCTGGCCTGTAAAGGTACTACCAGCATCTTATCTCCCTCTATCTAGTCACAATTCAGGTACAGTCATGCCATGATGGAAAAATTAAAACAATCAGCCTGCATATTCATACCCACCACAAAGCAATATTTTATTATTTAAGTAGATGAAAACAACTGGTCACTGTGACAGTTAATACATCATTGCACTAGTTCATTTTTGCTAGTTTGTTGATATTTATTTCTCTTTCCTTTTGTTTTTTGCTTTATTGTAGTTTTTATAATGCTTTTATACATACCTGTAGTACACACAACCTCTCCACTAAGTCAGTGGATAAAATTAGTTTACTTTGCATACATATTTTATATTCTATCATTTGATTTGTGACTGGCAAACTGGGAAGGACAAATGCTTCACAGATTTTGTTCTTAACTGCTGTTTTTTTAGGATGGCTGTCTGCCAATTCTCATTTATCCTTTTTCAGCATCTTGAAGGAGCATTAACAATATAAAAATATATGCATTGGTACCTGTCACACATGGTTTCCTGTGGCCCTTGCATTCTTGTGATCAAAGCATCTGAAGTCCCAAAATAGTTTTCAAGTTTCTTTTTGTGATGCTTGTGTCAGCTCTTGACAGTTCAGTCTTTGATATACCCAAGTATGTCAGGACTTTTTCTAAATAGTATTTGGGAATACTATTCACACCTATACTGGAATAGTTTTGGAGAAGCTATTACCTTATTTCTCTCTTATTGCTAATTAAAATTTCAGTTTGTTAATTGGTAAATGGCAGATTTATAAATATTTCAATAACTATTTATTAAATATGTAAGTGTTACACATAAATATTCAGGTGATACACATACCTAAATCTGATTTCTTCATTAATTCAGGAATCCCTTCAAAATCAAACAGATACTTTAAAAAGTCAGCAGACAGATGCTTTAACTGCTCTCAAGAAAAAGGTATTGTAATGATAACGTTTTCATTTCTATATTCATCTTAAAGTAACAACATTGTTTTTCTCAAACATTATAAAATCCATATCATTCTGTTATTAAAACAGGAATTTAATATACTGTATTGTTGTATTACATTATCTTTCAGAATTGGCTGTTTATTATAGTTATATTTAACCTGTGCATTATAATATTAGATTAATTTATTATGCTTTGACAAATATTCTAAACGCTCATAAAAATAGTTTCAGGCAAGAATCAGAGGAATTGAAGGAGAGAAGGTACAGTGAACTTTTATGTATTGTGTATTGTTTGACAGTAATCATATAATGGTAATATATTTTGTACTGAATATTATGTCCATAAGTACAAATTTATTTTTTATTTTTTGTATCGTAACATTTAATACGACACTTTTCTGTATTGAAAAATGTTATTGTTTTATTACATAACGCAGTTTTATTTATTAAAGTATTAATTACTGTATATTATGGATACAGTAAAACATTTAGGTATTGTTTTGCATTCCTAATAATTTAATTATTGATTGATTATAAAAAGTTTGTATGAATATTGTTTTAATGTTGCTTTATATTTAAAGGGAAAACATCAACTAACAACAGAATTAAGGGATAAAGAGATCAACAGTCTCAAGGAAGAGCTTAAATCACTGCAGGTAATGTTTCTGGACAAAATGTATGTGTTACAGATTTATTAATGATTTTATGCTTGAGTTTACTACATCAGCTCCAAATGTGTTGTGTCTCTGCAGAGACAAAGAACATTCATATGATCTTATATATAGTTGACCTTTTTTGGTCTTTTTATAAGAATGGCATAGAAAACATGATGTATAGGATATATCTTATGGTCTACTGCAAATGATACATTGGTGAGAAGGAGTATTAACTGCTCTTCTGGCCTTTTCTAAGTAAGATAATGGAATTTTTATATTAAGCTGTATTAATGCCTATAGAAATGATATAGCCTGACACAAGCCAACACATGAGGTCACCTGAACACCAAGCTGAATATTTTAGTTTTTTCTTTCCAGTCACTGATTTCATTACTTTTATTTTCTTTTAAGACATTAAATGCATTTTTATTTCAAGACTAAAACATACCAACTGTACAGTATGTCAGGAAATGCTCTGATTGTATGATATGCATAGATTAATTATCCTTATGTACACTTGTCTACTCTTCATGTTTCACAGTTAGAAAAAAATCTCTCACATCTACGTAAAATAACGTCTTATTTTGATTTTGAAATGGAATTTAAAAAAGAGAAGCCATTGTCATTACAGTGTTGCTTTTAGAAAAGTTTAGTTCGAGTTAAAGTGTCTAAGAAATGTCATGTGATTCTGTGAGGAGTCCTTAAATACACGGAAGGGTGTCAGAGTTAGGTCTGAAGAGTACAGATGTAATACAAAGTAAAGAATAATACAAATAGAAGTGATTTCTATTATTCTGCATAAAACTTCTGTTTTATTATTGTTTACAGGTGTTCAAGTTCAGTTTGCAGAAGAAACTAAGTGAACTGGTAAGGACTCCAATTCCACATATTGTTGACAGAGAAGAGTGGGAGTTAGAGGAGTATAACAAGAAGAACAAGAAAGGGACTGGCTCATCAATAGTAACGGATAGGGAGTATATGACACTTGGACCTCAAGCGCGACAGATAAATATTACTATTAAAATTCTTTGATAACATCACATCACACTATAACCCTCATGTTGTTAAAAATGTTTGGAAACAACCAAATGAACAATGACAGAAACCATGCATACAATATTATTGACTTACCATGAAGTAAAATAGTACTATTAGCTGAAATACTCTAATGTACATACTGTATAGTTCACTCAACCTGCAAAAGTATTATTATATATTGATCGGATATTTAAAAAAAGAGAGTTAGGTTATTGTTTTCTTTTAGCTAAGAATGGAAAAATAGTAATAATTTAAGAATATTTTTGTTTTTGTTGTAAACTATTTAAGTTTTTCTCAATCATGTGTTACTTAAGTTGCATTTTACAGGAGCAGAAACTACAGTTGCAGACTCAAACCAAGGACAATCACCTAAACCAGATAAGCGAAGCTGAAAAACGTTTTGAAACCATTTCTCGTCAGTGTGTTATGGTTAAGCAGTTTCATGAGAAACTAGAACAAAATGGTATGTATTTTTGTTTTTCTAAGTTTAATTGTTGTAAGAGTTTAGTATTTAGTACCTAAATAAAGCAAATGACAATAATCTTTCATTTCATTCATTTAGAATGTTTGAAATAAAGTAACTAAACTAAACAAATCTAAAAATATAGTCCACATTAAGAAAAAGTAAAAGCTGTCATGATTTATTTTCAAAATTACATTATTTTATATTTTGCACATATTAGGTATCTTACTGTGCAACCAAGTTTTTTGCATCTATTAACAACTTGTTGAATGATTATTATCTTATGATGTTTTAAATTAAATATAATTATTTATTAAGAAATACTACTAATAAAGTTGAGAAGTCTTCTTGGTTAGTATTAATTTAAAATATCAAAGGTGGGAAATATTCAATTATCAAAAAGGGTACTAGAAAATTTTATATTTCTTTATTTCTTTAAGGGAATAGAGGACAGTTGTGTTAAAATAGACCTTTAAATTGGTATTATTTGTTTAACTAGTAAGAAGATAATTCCTTGTTTTTTGTCTATTAAGAATAATTGCTGTGTTTTTGTTATAATAGCAGTACTACATTTCAAAGTAAAATAAAGGTTGGTGGTTTGTCAGAGTTATTGTGCCTTAAGTACAATGTGTGATCGTTTTCTCATCATTTGTCAAGGATTAATCTGTAATAACAAGTACTGTATGTAATATTTAACAGTATATTTTTAAGCAATAAAAAATATGTTGTTAATCTGTATCTGTTTGATTAAACAGTAGGATTTAGACAAAAGCATATCATCGCAAAATAAAATGTTTAAAATTTAATTTTTACAAGCTATTACAAAAATGCCATCCCCCAGCCTTGAAATTCAGTGGTTTCCTGTCTTCCGTATGTCAATATTGCTATCTTTTTTGTAGGAACATTTAAAGTGATGTCTGATAATGCTGTACTTTATTTAAACAACAAAGCAACATTTGTGATTGAGGGAAACTTTCTTTTATGCTTAAACCCATTTTGAACTTAAAAAAATGTCTTTCAGTTGAAGAAGCAATGAGGCTAAATAAAAAACTTACTCTTGTGAATTACAATCAAGAAGCCACCATATTCAGATTGAAAAAGGTAAAAACATCTGTAGTAAATGTACACTTGTACAGTTCCAATTTGTGTATTGCATAGTTTGATCAGTTGTGTCAGTGTACTGCTTTATATGTCTGTTTTTGCAGTAGCTGTCATGTTTGGGTAGTGTTATTTATGATTCTTCTATGTCTATGAGTTGTGTTGGCAACTTAATTTCCCCCTTGGGTATTAATAAAGTGTATCATGTCATATCATATAATTTCAAGTAAAATAACATTTCATCATGCCGGTTGTATTCAGAATTTGAAATTTACAGAAGTACTTTCATACTGATACAGCTTTTAATAGGTGGTCTTTCCGACCAACACCTTCACACCTTCCAGCAGCTCTTAATTGCTGGCACTGAGCCTTGACGTATTGCAGACATTGCCTTCCTATTCATATACTACAGCCTCACCCGGAATTGGGTGCTCTATGATACAACAGACCAAGACACTTGAATGATTTTTGTATTATTATTAGAAGAAACTTTTTAGAGCTAGTAAAATATTTATTCTTCTGATTATGTACTAATATCCATGTAATGCAATGTTGAATGTGTCATACACAGTCTAACAGTACTCCCTGTTGATATTACATTTTTATGTTAAGCACTTCAGATGAGATCCTTTGAGAGTATGTCTCAATTGGATTCTTTTTGTAGACTCACAGAGTGTTTCATAGGAATAAGATTTGATCTTCCAGGTCTGGTCTTGGATGTTCCACATATTATTGCTCCATGGCACAGGTATCCATAGTATGATAAATGATCAATCTTTAATTTGCCTACTGTATTCCATTCCTTCTATCTGCAATGCATTCAACTTGAAATGAAAAAGTGCAATGATGTATCTATCAGACATACGTTGCATTTATCATTCATGTTTTACACTGGTTTATGACTTTGCCAAGAGCATTTGAGAAATTGCTTTGTGATAAGGTTGAATTCCAGTTTCCCAGAGAAAAGTTAAACAGACCAACCTGTGTTGCCAGATAATGCTATTAGTGTTACAAATACTAAGTTCCCTATGATGGCATCATAAAGAATTCTTGATACTATCTATGAGCAGCATTCATAACTTCTGTTATTTGTCTGAGTGAATGTCAGTGTTCTGAAGGAGACAGGGATATGAAACAGACAACACTGTAGTAGTAAGGGAGAGGTGGGGGAGAAGGGCAGAATATCTTCAAATGTGAGTTTCAATAAATTGTCATTAGAAGAGATCAAAGCATGTAATATTTAATTGCTACACCTTGCTACATTGCTTGAAAATATATTGAGAAAGAGGGTTATTTATGAATATTAAAGGTATTGAATGAGAGTACTTTTGTAGATAAGTTCCTGACTTTCACCAGGCCTCTTTAAAATATTGCTCTGAATATAGAACAGAATTGTACTTACCGCCTTCCATTTTTTTACTGTTAATAAAAATGTCAATGGTTGAAGTTTATTACTGTCAGTTAATTTAGCTAACTTTCTCAACCTATTGTCCTGTAAATGAATTTTAAGATTTCACATTGTATATAATGTCATTTTGTCTCATTTAGGATATTGAGAAACTCAATAAAGAGCTAATTAAATCCAGAGTGTCATCTCATTGCAAAAGGGGAGATGAAAGCATGCATCGCACATTACAGGAGCAAGAGATACAGCAGCTTCAACACAAACTTCTTGTGGTAGATGACTTTGATACTGGAGAATACTATTTGTAGTTACTACATTATTTTAAAATATAACTTTTAAATAATATCTGAATACTGTAAGTATTTTTTATGTTTTACTTAAACAGAAAATCTATAGACATGCTTGTAATTTAAAGCTATTGTGTGTGGATTCAGTATTAAAGATGTTTACATTAGTGCAGTATGTACTGTATATTTTTTAAATCATTTTTCAATTCTAAATCTTAGAAGATACAGAATGCTGGACAAAATCATTTATTTTTAAAATAGTCATTTTCATGAAGTATGTGTATTTACCTATATGTTTATTTCTGAAGGAAACAGAAATGACCAAAAGGCTGACTAAAGAGAATGCCACCATACGAGAAGAAAAACAGGTGCAAATTGAGACAGCTTTTGTCCTGGAAATGAATTTTGTAATTTATTTTAATGATTATGTATATCATGTGCTTTAACTTCTATTTTGCAAGCATTAAAAATATCATTTATTTTGCAATCTAAACTATAAGATTCACAGCAATAAAAAGGGATAAATTGTTCAGTACTGTTCTACTGCAGCATTATATGTCATTAATATACATTCTCTGTTTGCTGCTTGTGTTCAGGAGGTTATGAACTCCCTAAAGCATGCCCAGCAGCTGCTGCAACGACAGACTGAGGCAATTGGTAGAGTGGAACTGGAGTTGAATGCTCAGAGAGAGGAACATCAGGTCAGGGTCTTTAAATGTTCATTTGTCTGTGTCTGTCTCAGATAATAATGAAATGAAGTCTTTATTGGCAGAAGCTATTCTACAAACTCACGTAAACATTTTTTTATTTTTTTTAAACAAAGATTGTGTTAAGGAATTTTGATGTTTTTCATGTCTTGCTTTAGAAGGAAAAAGAGCTGAGTTTTCCATTTTTTTTCATTCAGATAAGCACAAATGAAGGTTTATTTCCATAAACAGTAATAGTCAATGCATTTTATAAATGTTTGTTGTTTTTTATGTAATTTGACATGAGTTTAAGCTATTTTAAATTTTAGAAATGGCATAAGCCTATGCCTCTTGTCTTTAACAAATGGCTTCTCTAGTGATAGGGAATGACTACTTCATTGTTCCTCAGATATTGACAGCAATATAATGAAACTGTCAGATTAAGTCAGTGGAATACTAGTTTGTTGCTGATGAAAAGGAAAACAGTGCTTCATTAAAAATAACTGGTGGTGATGGATTACAACTGTTTGCCATTAGTTTTGAAAACATTTTAACAACTTTTTAATATTTTAGGTTTTTGCGAACTGTAAAATTGAATATAACAGATAAAAATACTGCTATTGACTTATTTGATTCTTTAAAAAAAAAATCTCAAGCTTTAATGTTAAAGACAGTATGAATTTGTCCTGTGCAGTGTTTACCGGATATATTTATGTGAGGATTGAAGTAAATGATGTAAAGCAGCTGCACATAAAATGGCATAGCATTATATATCATTTTATATTGTGCATTAGGAGGCATGAACTGCAACTGAATAATAGCAAGTGTTTTTAATCCTCCTTCATAGCCTTTTCTTCTTTATATCCTCCTACAGGTTTCTGTTAGCTGAGTTAAATGCACATTTTTACTAATTTATTGAAATTATTGTTAAGATGACACATCCTAACTGATTTGTATGAGGCCCTTTGCACGTTTAGAATCCTTCGTCCAAGCTAACTAACACATAAAAATTCATTATTGTTGTATTAAAAATTTCTTGGGTGATTAATTTTATTGCAGGCCCTTAAAAGAGACAATGAACTGTTCAGAGAGAAGATCAAAGAAAAAGAAGACAAATTTATCAGTCTAACAGAGGAATGCCAAAATTCTAAAGCAATTTGGGAAAAAGAGGTAGAGTTTGAGAAGTATAATAGTACTCATCATTATTTATAGCTGTTGTCCTAACAGATCTTAAAACATAATTATTTTTTTGTGTTTAGGGTAAATGTAAAAAAAGGTTATAATAAAAATAGTGAAGATAATGCTATATGATAAGTATTTTAACACCATTCTCTTTCATACATGTTTTATATGTGATTGTTTTACTGAGCAGCAGATGAGATTACAGAAGAAAATCCAGCAAACACAGGAAAAGCTCAGATCTCACAAGGAAGCATATGATTATCTCCATGAGCAGCACAACCAGCTATCATCCTGCAGTGTCCAGCAAGCAGAGCAAATACAAATGCTAAAGGTAGTTTTGTATTAGCTTGTGATTCATGTGTGTGAAACAATGGAAACAGTATTTAACATTTTTACTTCCAACAAACTAGATTTATTTTTTAGTCATTTTGAACTGATATCCAAACAAAACAGGTTTGGATGTCAGTTCAAAAGTTCACTTGAAAGTCCTGCCAATAGAAAAAGTTTGTGAACTCTGAATCTGGGCTTCAAAGAGGAGGAAGAGATTTTCAATGAGCAATGACATTAGACTGCAGAATCACTGGTGGACACTGGCCAGAGTTCATCTCCTAAAGAGCCAGATGTGAACAGTGGCCTACAAAACACGTGTTACATTTTTAGGCCATAAAGGTTTAATGACACTTCTCATATAAGAAATTCACAAGACTTTACACCAATCTCACTGCAACTTATTTACACTTTTAACAAATACAGTATATGCATGCAAGTCAATTTTTACCTCATATTTCCTACTTCGGAAACGTGCTATTCTTCATGTTTACTGTGTAATTTATTTTTCTCAACCCTGACAGCATAATTTAAAAGTTAAAGGTTTCAGCGTTGATGTAAAGCCCAAAAAGCACAACGGCTCTGATAATGAGATTAAAGAAGTGTGTGCTCCAAGACATGAAGTAAACTCACCTTTAATAAATGATTCCCAAAGTAAAGCAGTTGTATTACAAAGCAACAATACGCAGAGTTTACAGGATATTGATATTGAGGAAAAAAACATTATTGAACGTTTCAAAGGTAAGCAGGATGATTTCACTTGAAACTAGAAGAACTGGTTTTCTAGTTCAGTTTTTTATGATGTAATTTTGGTACTTATGTTTTAAAGTTTAGATTTTAATGTCATGATGTTCCAATTAATATAGTACAGCAGAAAGTGTACTTTAAGAAATAAAATAAGATAATCTGGCATTTGTATATTCACCCTTCTACTCAAACACACATGGTAAATTACTGAATTATAAGTGCAAATATGTAGCTTAAAAATAATTCTCTAAATCTGTTTTTTATATATAAACATAATTATCAACTATTCTGCTATTTATGTATCATTTATACATACAGATAAATGTACATTTGCTAGTTCCAAGGAGCCTGCAGAGACAGTGAATGATGAACTTCCAAAAGCAGACTACTGTGTGGTTATCAATGTGCAGACTGATGATGTTTATGCTTCTGGAAGCAAAGACACAGGAGGGACTAAGAACATTTGCTCTACTATAGACCTTGCCAGTACAACTCTCAAGCCACAAGGAAGTCCTGATACTTTGGCAGAAGTCCCAGTTACAGAAACTATGATTTTAGACAGTGCTGATGCATTAGGTGTCTATAGTGCAGATACAGGTCAGCAGACAGACTCCAGCAAACATAAATCTGGCATTGGTGAAAGTCATCTAGTTTATGGTATGCTTGATAAGAGCTCTACAGCGACCACAATGCTTTGCAACAAAGGTGACTTTATAAGTGAGCTACCCAGTCCCAAAGGCAGTTGTGTTTATCACAATGAAGTTGACCCAGTAACTGCACACAAGGACTGTCAGCATGAGCTGGCTGAAGGCAGCCCTGAACTCAAAACACAAGTGGCAGCTAAAGATGATGAAGACAACCAGAAATGTTCAGAATCCAAGTTAAGTAATGTTACAGAAGTTCCTGAAGTGAAAAGTGCTTTAAATGAAATGTATCCAACCCATCTTGTAGCTCCTGAAATTCTTGGTGGGTTTAGGACTCCTTTGCAAAATGACCCTAAACTTAAAAAAATAACATCTCGTTTTATTAAAGAAAAATCTGGATTTAACAGATCTGACCCAGCAGATACCACAAAACGCATAATGACCATACCTCAGTGTTATAGCAAACTGGAAGTCAAGGACCAGATGACAACAGAAACTGATGACAAAAGGGACAAAACACCAAGCAGCCAACCAGCTACAAATGACTCAGAAACAAAACTATCAAATCAGTTAGAAACCATTGAAAAAAGCATAAATTCTGCAACTCACAATCGGTCAGAAAACAAATCTTTGGTCCAGACAGTCACTCCAGATGTTAAAAAAACATGTACAGAGACGGATTCTAATGTTGACAGTGGAAGGGGAACAATATTTGAAAGTGATCAGAGCAGTATATCTCATTCTATGTACAAATTAAATGAAGGAATCCTCCCATGTACTAATTACAGTGAAGCACATAAAAACAAAAGCTTCAAAAAAGAAACCCTCATACCTAGGGCTGAAAAGACCAATCTCAACGAACACCAAGAAGACAGCACAAAGAATGCAAATGGCGAAATATATTTTCCTTCTTCTGACACTATGTTCACTTCTGAAAGCAAAAAAATTAGATCAGCATTTGTGTTAAGACCTTTAAAAAATATACAGTTCCCAACTTCCCAGAAATCCCATGATATTCATTCTTCTGTGAAAGTGGATCAAGATGTTAACAGCCAGACCTCAACACCTTTAATACCATCTTGTTTAAAAAGAGATACTGTTTTGCCTCCTGCATTGCATGAGGCGTCTTCAACTAAAACAAATCCCAAATTGTATCAGGATGAGGACCAAAATGAGAAAGGTAAGAACATAACCATGTTTTACTTACATTAGATGACTTAAGGAATAATAGGTACTGTACAAGATAACATCCTATGTTAGGGTGGTTACTTGGTACCCTGAGATCTACAACTTAAAACTTTTTATAAGGGTTTATATAAGATAATCAAAAGTAATGTATACGGAATTGAATTGCTTAACATGTCAAAATCTCAATTATTTTTAAAAGTAAAATTTATGCTCAGGATTTTCTCAGTGATTGGCAGTTGAAACTCTTTAATATACTATATTTTTTTAAACAACCGCATTGTGTTGAAGAGGTACAGTCTCTCCTTTAAAGGAATCTTCATAGTTCAGTGCTTCTTGAGCTATGAGATCAAAGTATAGATCTTTATATTTTATAGCTTAATGTACAGTACAATGAGATATCAGATTTTATACATGGCTAGAATAAACAGCAGTTTCCTTTTTTTGGGATAAATAGCAGTACATCTTGAGATCAAAGATAGTAAAGGCTTTCTATAGCTGAAAAACAAGCATCTATGGAATTGTATCTTGGCTAGCTCTAAGTGCTGTTGCTACCATTTCCTCTTTGTCATCCAGATTCCCCCACAATTAAAAGGGCTGCTGACATGTTGAATACTTCCAGTATTCATCCTTGCCACAAGAGAGATCCTAGAGACGAGTGGAATGCAATAGCACAGACTTTTTGTGAAATCTCAGCAGAACATGTAAGTTAACAAAAATATTACACAGAAGAGCACAGTGAGCTAATTCCATAGATATGTGATATAGCACCGAACACATCTGGATGGTTTAAGACCCTTTCAATTTTCAAAAAAAATATCAGCAGGGCAAGATGGCAGCATTTTTCACAATTAAGGGTGATGGAGAACAGCGGGAAACAGTCACAGCATATAAATCAAACAGATGCTATCCAGCACTTCGGGGAGCCTGGAGGAGGGGAAAGACAGCTTGTTGTGTATTCCATTGAAAACATTTAATTGCTGGAGAGAACTTGTTAGCATGTTGATTAAACTCTTCCTTTAAAAGTAGTTTGCCAAAAAGCAGTTTAATCAGAAATACTTAGGCCGGTTGCTGTGCCATGTTATAACGTTCAAATCAGCATCAGTCTTCAAAGAAACATAACTAAAGAACCAAATCAGAGTTGAAATTTGTAAGGCTTTTGGAAAACAATGTGAAATAAACCATGTCATTGTTCCTGCCAATGTATTAAGTTTTCCATGGCAATTTAAAAAACGTTTCCACATAATTCAGTGCATTATTAACCCTTTCAAAAAAATCAAGAAAAAGACAAGAACTACAACCTTCTTGTACATCGGAATGTGGATATTTCATCTTGAATAACTGATTCCATGGAGAAATCATGACTTGTTCTGAACATGGTCCTAAAAATGAAAATAGATTGTTTTGACTATTATAGAGGGGAAAAATGTTTGCAGCTTTTCTTGTTTTGTTAATTTAGATGATAAACTAATCTTTAGAACATTTTGTCTATTTACAAAATGTCTATTTTACAGCTGTACCCTATATTTTCTATTTCATTATACAACAAATTAAAATCTCAATTTAAAATGACAAAATCTAAAGTGTAACATGTCCTAGACTTTTTAATTCCAAAACCAGAAGTCATCCAACATCAGTGTTCATACACACGTTGCTTCCATATGACGTCGTACATGCCAACTACAGCAACTAGATGAGGATGGATTACCTAAGGAAATAGTTACCAATGGACGTTTACTTGCCAGTGCCTCTTTACTTCAGTTTCATCTGACACTTGACAATGTCATTCTCCAGTTCATTAGAAGCAGGTGTTTCCAATTGAAAGAAAAATGCTACATTAAGAAATATAACCCCTAATAATTCTCTCACTCACAGGATTAAAAAAACTGTTCTCATTATATAAGTCTTTAATTTTGATCAAACATTTATCATGATTTTTTTAAATGGAGAACAATTTGTGAATCTGAACACATAAATCGGAGTTCTGTCTCTAACAAGATGCCATTTTTTTTGCTTTTGTCTGGTAGAAGACCACTGAGGTTCTAAAGGTTCCAGTTTCTTATAGCTATATGCCTACACCAGCAGTATCCATATTAAAAAAAGATTCCTCCATCAACGTTTATGCAGAGCCAGAAAAAAACACTCCAGCAGCATGTTTAAATTCCACCAACAAACGTAATGATACTTCTGCAATGAGTCCTGAGAGTGTTTCAGCCAAGTCTGATGAAGACCTGGAATTTCAGCAGAGAATTCATGACGAAGTCAGCAAGATACAGAAATTTCTGATTTTAGAGAGACTCAGATGCACAAGGAAACGGAAAACGGATGAAAGAGTAGAGGAAATTCATTAGTGTTATATTGTTCGTTGCTCTGTTGCTATTCCCCTTTAAAACTTTCTCAGCTACAAACCAAAAACAATTTACCAGTTGTTTTACACGTAAGCAGAGAAAAGTCGCAGTTTGATATAAGCAGATAAGGTATGAATTCACCAAAAATTAAATTTACCAACTTTTCTTTGCTTGTTATTGACAAATGTGTTCTGTTACCTTCAACTTTTACACTATTTGCAGTGTTGTTAGTGTAAAGCTTATGTCCTGTTAAATCTTTAAGTCTGTTGCAGCAATGCCAACATTGTCAGAATGTGTTTGTTTCTTCTAAGGAAAACTCATCTAGGACTTTGTAGCATAAAGAGAATTCAGAATTATTCTAGACATGCAAATGTTATGGTAGAACTTTATTTTTCTTCTTCAGATTTTTAATATGATGCTCTAACTTTCATGACCAATAAATTAATCAAAAATGATTAATCTCTTTTTTTATTTTGTAAATATAAAAATGTCAAAACACTGTTTTGAGATTTTATGTTGAAGTGGAGAGGCTGAGAAGGCTGTTTTTCACTGTGTTCAGGTTCTGTTTCCAAGAGTTGAGGCTGTCATACAGTTGCTGCCACTGCTGTTTTCCAAAAGTCCTGTGTGTACTGTGGCTGTAAGAGGAGAGAGATGTACAGGGGAGTCAATGGGCAATTTACATAGACATGAACATACTGCAAGACCGTTTCAAAGCTTTTTAGACTCTTTTAATTTTACCTCTGAATAGTGTTAGTCTGATGAGACCACTGTTTGTAGGCTTTGGATTAGACAAACTTTACTAAACGATCACAAAACTAGACTTATATGCTTTGCTTCACATTCACTCTCAGAAATAGTCTTCTACTAATTTTCAAGAAAATGACAATTATCTTCATTACAATACTACAGAATTGCCATAAGTATAGTTCTATGAAATGCATGAATACATATATATGCTGTATAAAAAAAAGTTAATAAACAGTTTACACTTCAGAAACTATGTATCTCTCTCTTTTCACTATAAAGCTTTTTTAATCCATTTTATAAACATTCTTCAACTGAAAGAATAAAAAAATTCCAGATATACTGATAACATACAGAAGGAAATTTCGTAATGTACAATAGATTGCTGCATTGTTGAAAGGATCACAGCGGCCTTGACCTAGCCACTGAAAACAACACCAGACATTAATATTCTAGTCCTGGCTGGGTCATTAAGGGAAGTGTGCTGGAAAAAAAGGCCGATTTCATTATACTAGCTAATTACATTCATGCCTAAATTTAATAAAATTATGATAAATTACCAGATTTTAATTATAGGCAGCAAATGTCAACACTGCAGTGCCTCATAGTAAATAAGATAAACTGAAACAATGCAATCAAATAGAAGACCTACCTCACAACTACCTTCCGTTGTGTCTGGTCAATTTTGCAATAAACCATCTTAGTTCTTACAGCTAAAAGGAATAAAATGGTAATTCAGTTAAAAAAAGTTTGGCCTTAATTTCATTTGACATATGGTATTATTTACAAGTAAATTACATTGTCATGAACAAATATAGTACTCAAAAGCCACTGTTGTAAGAAACATGAATAAATATTGAAACGGTAGTAAATATTAAAAACAAAGATCACTAAAATTGTCTTTGGTCTAGTGCCAATTCAGTTCCATTAACGGTCTACAAACATCCTGTTTTTAAAGCCAGAAAAGAGATATCTGTAGATTCGGCACTTCATAAAATAATGCAAATACTTAGTATGCTTAGAGAGCATACCATCAATGACAAATGCTTCAACATCATCAGCTCCAATCTGCAGCTCCTGTTGAATGGTATCAAATGATATTTCTTTATTTTCCACTGCCATGCCCATAAAGGTAAGAAGCCTCATCTTGGCCATATTCTGCTCATGTGACAGACCTGAAAAATAATTTACATCATACTTATGGATACGGAAGTCAACAATTTCTTCATAAAATGTCTAATGTAAAATGTAAAATGTATTTTTGTGAGAAATGCAGTAACGAAAACTGCTAATATGGCATGTTAACCAGTGTTAAACAAATGTTATCACCAAATAAGCACCAATGCTTTCGATGTATAGTGAACTATTTTTTTTACAATTTATCCAGTTTACTCAATAAAAACTATCCAATAATCACTAAATGTGGTACAAAGCAGCACAAAGATGCCATTAAAATAAAGAACCTAAAATACAGGTTACTGAAAAATATGTACTGAATTTAAACCATATATACTGCTTCTGTGCAAGCTAATTAGCAGGGAAGATGCGTCTTACTAATTCTATAATGTTAATTAACACTAATGAGGTTCAGGATTTTCATCTGGCAAAAGAGATGTAGAGGGGAAAACATAACTCATTTGCACAGGTGACACCAGTCACTACTACAACTAACTGGACTTAATTGGAATATACAAGCAACAAGAATCAATTAATGCACATTAACCCTAATTAACAAATGCTAATGAACTGCTCATTAACTTTATGTTTTGAAGAGGCCATTGAAACCAGATGGACATATGTTAGGGCGATACAGTTGACAAAATAGGGTGTTGCATTTGGCCTAACTTGTCAAGATGAATAAATAAGTGCTTTATATTGATTTAAACTAACAATTTAAACTGCCTTCAATTTACCCATAAACCAACTGATAACTGCAGCTCAACAACTGGGCTTAGATACAAGACATACAGAACTGACTGCTATTCACTTATAATTAAGTTTTAACACTGTATTAAGACTTTGTTTGGACTAACTGCTGCAGCATTTATATTTGACCAAGAACATTAAATTAAATAGTATGACAATTCTATTATTAGTTTCTGGCAAAAGATTTTTAAAATACTACCCTTGATCTATAGAGCAAAATATTTTGGGTTTATTACAGCTGTAAATGGAGTATCCACAGTATTTCCAGTAACTAAACTGTTGTCATCAAAAGGGTTCTGTACTCTGATAAAGAGAAGGGATGAGGGTAATCCAACTGTAAGCTCACAAAGAAGCATATAATTGCGATTTCCTGTGTTAAATATCTTTATAACTCCAAAATGCACACTGCACAAGGTAAAACCATTTGCCCATCCACAATCAATCTGGATGTTTGGTCTATTCCACTCTCTTGAGGTCACTAAAAATCAAAACACTTACTGATTAATATGTCAAAATGTTAATGCTGTAATAAAGAACTCTTGTGTGCACGAGTGGCTTTGACGGTACCACTGACCCTTATCCTAAGGGGGGGACAATATGGAAAACGTAATTTTAATACACACACTAGATTATGAACCAGTGCTCCTTTGAAACAGTCAATTACACATCAGTATGGGAGTGCCCAAGTGTTAATTACTATTCCTTTTTATATAGTGTGTAAATAAAGAGGCTGCTGACATTAACATTCCATCACTGTGCCTTGAATGCCAAAGCAAATTAGCCAGTGCATTACGTTCCCTACAGGGTCTAATGCACTCATTTAACACTAAAATAACACTCGGTGCTGCTTAGCACATTATTAGGAAACAGGTAAATGGGTACTAGTTCATTTCAATGGCCTAATAGCTTCTATTTTAATTAAAAGAGATAGGATCTTCTAATATTAGAAGATAAGTTAACTTTCAAATTATGCAAGGGTCACACTGTAATATTCAGCCATTGCATGTTCAAAATTTAAAACAATGTAATTCCCTAATGCGCACAATGAAACTAAATTCCAAGAAATGACTTTACAAACGTAAGTGTCACGCAACTCTTTCCAGTGGTTTCAAACACTGAATAGCATGAATCTGGGGCTACTTAATGTCATTTCAGGTAAACGTGTCTAAGAGTATAGCTCATCTTGCCCATGAAATGAGCCCTTGTAGGTTTTTAGCTACATTTGAGCTGTTTAAGGAAAACAGAGTAGCAAAAGTAGCCAGATGTAATCAAAGGGCAGTGTGCAGCTTACCAAGGGAATCGATGAAGTCTTTGTTGTTCTGGTAAAACTTCACATATGCCGCTAGCTTTGCACTTACAAAGATGGTCAGAAGCTAGTGAGGAAAGAAAAACATTCTCACAAAAAACAATATTGAAAACGTCTGCTCTTCTCCACTTTATACTGGGGCGGAGCGGTGGCTCTGTGGTTAAGGATCTGCGCCTGTGACCGGAAGGTTGCCGGTTCAAATCCCGCGGCCGGCAGTGGAATCCTACTCCGTTGGGCCCCTGAGCAAGGCCCTTAACCCTAACTGCTCCAGGGGCGCCGTACAATGGCAGACCCTGCGCTCTGACCCCAAGCTTCTCTCCCTGTCTGTGTGTCTGTGTCTCCATGGAGAAAAGCTGGGGTATGCGAAAAGACGCATTCCTAATGCAAGAAATTGTGTAGGGCTAATAAAGAAACATTATTATTATTATTATTATTATTAACTGCACTGCGAAATGGTTAACCCTAAGTTAAAACTGAAATGGACATTTAGAAAAAGTTCCCCTACTAAAATTTAAAATGACGCAAATAGCAAAGCACAGCAAATAGAAAGAATGGATCAACATTTTCTGTGGTTATTAAGGTCAAAATGGGTAAAGGAGTAAAAAAAAAAAAGATCTGGAAGAAAATTAAAATGGAATTCATTTTGTGCTGTCTTACCAAAAAGATGTGTGATGGTGCATCACACATTGTGCTAGAGAAACACCAGGATTCTTAACTTCTATGTTTTAGCTTAGAGTTTTGACCATTCAGCTTTCATAAAACTGCCTTTAAGTGAAACGTACGAGTGAACCTCAAAGATCTAAGGATCTTGTTCACCACAACATTAACAATATCCACTCTACAGAAAGACATGCAATTTAAAAGACTAATATAATGCTGGATATTTGACCAGTTTAAATATAACTTACCCCTATTTTCCACAATATTAAGAATACCAAAGCGAGTCGTTTTTCAGGATGTTTCATGGCTCAGCCAAATTAAATTCTTCAGACCCACATTACTTTAATATTAAAATAAACATGGTACATCACACTTGTGCTGGAGAAACAAGCCTGTCTTACTCACATCATGAATAAGTTCCCCTTCCAAAAATCGAACTGGTTTCAGGGCCAGGAGGTGATCGAACAAAAATGTGTTGGTATCCTTTAAAGCACGGACAATACATCTAGGGAAGAAGAGGGAAAAGAAAATCACATGGCAGCCAATCTGTTTTGAAAGATTTATTCCATGCTCAAAAAAGAAAGAAAACAACGTTTCGGCTGTGAAGAAGGCTTCACAGCCGAAACGTTGCATTTTCTTTCTTCTCTTTTGAGCACGGAATAAACCTATTACTTGTTCCTTTGCAGCATACACATGCTGACACAGCTACCCACCGGAACTATTTTGAAAGATTATTTAAAGTAACAAAGAACATACTGAAAGTTACCCTGCCCCATTATTCAAAATTCTTCCCATTTGGATTATACTTTAAAAAACAGCCAACAGTGTATACAAATTTGGTGACGATTGTTACAAAATAATATTGCCTCCCTGGAATCGGTACAATGAAAAGTAAACGGGTTCAGTCCCAGGCCAGTAAGCACTGATAGTGTGAACCCAAAGGAATTCTTCAGAATCAAAGGTAAAACAAAAACCAGACGACAGGTGAAATCCCTAAAAATGTCTCGGCAACTTTGATCACTTCAGCTACCAGAACCAAGAGAGCCAGAAGGCCTGAATCACCACCTCTCCGCTGAACTGTTTGTAATATGCATTATTATTATTAAATGTTCATGGTTTAATATATCCTGCTGAGTGAAACCATAAAGCCACTTCAAAAACCCATTTTAAACTCACTTGAATTCCTCTTTGGCTCTACACTAAACACCGAGACAGAGCGAGCCAGGAAAGAGGTGCTCACCTGTGAGCATCGACCCTGGCTTGAGAAGCGTTGTCTTCAGTGTAGCTGCCCAGCAGCTCCACCATGACTTTAGCTGCAGGTTCACTGAGGACAAAACAAACACTAGCATTAAACAGAATAGAAAACGGTCTCCCAGAACAGTGTGGTGCCGATTTACATTCAAATCTACCTTTTTTTACAGTCTACAAGTGCCTCGTACACCAGTCTCAGCAGAGTGTGTTTCTTCTCTGTGGTGAGGTTCCAGTCCGTTATCCATTTTCTGACCTGGCAGAAAGGATAAGAGTAAATAAAGTTGTTTATGTGGAAAAAAAGGGGAAGGCAACTGTATGAAATGGCTTTCATCTTGTCATCCTGTATAAAAAAAACCTCTGAAACTTTTCTCTTGGAAGCAATAAGGCATGACAGGGTGCGACACGTTGTGACTGTTCACCTGATCGAGCTCAGTTGGGATGAAGGCGATCGCATTGCAGGTGGCTGCCACTTTAATGAGGCTGCAGTAGACAGTGTAACGCACCGGGGCGTTCTCATCCATGCCATGGAAAAGATTGCTTAGCCTGTAATTGGACAGAACAGTGGAGAAAAAAAAATTCAGGCTTGAATTCGGGGAAAGCACTGGACAAAATCACAAGACAATTCAGCTGTGACCGCATAACCAACACACCGACAAGACGTGGCGCGGCTCGTAGTGTGCGAGGTCCCTGCAGCTATCTACAACAGTGAAGAACGAGGGGGAACGGTGACTCACAGCTGCATTCGGAGGGAAGGGCGTTCGCCCTCACGGAACTTGACCAGCTTCTCGCACAGGCTCTCGATCAGAGCTTCCTGCTTATCCGTCTCCAGGATCAGGAGCAGAGAGACAATGCTGTTCATCACACTCTCCACATCTTGCGAGAAGACAGAGGGGGCTGTTAATATTTCACCTCCAGACTTCCCTTTGTGACCGCACAGCTCAGACAGAACTCAAACACTAGGAGATGAATGTCATTTCTCAGAAATGAGATGCAGCAGGTAAGACAGGGCTGACACACTGCAACAGATTGCTGAAAATTTGCCAAGACTGATTACTTATGGACAGTAACAGCTGCAGATCTTATACAAAACAAACAAATCAATACAGTATTTATCTGAAATGACCATTTAAAAAAAACTGAAGGCAAAACCAGCCCTGGCACTTAGACTGAGTTGTAACTGAATTTATGGGAAAAAATAACTCCCTTTAGCTAATGAGGTACCTCAGGCTATGCTTAGCAACTGTATCAAAACAGTAACTATCAAAAGTGTTCAATCAAGAACATCCATAAAGTATGACAGCATTCAATATTTAAGAGCACAATGATGAACATAATGGGATAATGGAATGAATGAAATGAAAAGAATGTGGAACGAATCAGTTGTGGCTCTTTATTTGTTCTGTACTTTTCTTTCTACAATTTCAAGTTCCATGAGTATAGGTCCTAGGACAATACTGAAGTGGGCTATGCTGCAATGTACAGAATAAAATCTATAGGTTTTCAAGCAAACGTCATCCTGAATAGAACCAACCTTTGTCGTCATCTTTGAGACAGACATCACATGCTTCTATAATCTGGGCCAAATCCACGTGGAGTCCACCTTCTGAGTTCTCTTCAGAAATCTCAGCTCCTTTAGATTTGATGTAGGCTCTCAGCTCTGAAGCCTGTAAAAAGGACACATGGGAGAGTGCACATTTGTGCCACCACTGGCAAATTCTAATTCAGCAAAACCCCACTAAGGTGGGACAATAAATGTATTTAAACAAATTCACATTACATCTCATTCTATGATCAAGAGCCTTTTACATGAGCTGTAACCAGACAACAACCAAACTGTCAAACCCCGTTTTATTTGGCGTTAATAACAACACGTACTCTTTCAATTCACAATATGCCCAACAGACACCCCCCCTCATGTAGCACCATCTGGTTTCTGCTTTGTCTGAAAACAATGCGGACCAGAGTCAGACGGAAGCAGCTGCAGTCAAAACCCTATTCCAGTTCTATTACACCTCACGGTGAAACAGTCCCATTAGCTGGTTAGCAAAGCGTGAACACTGATAGCGCAATGGTTTCAAAACTGGGGCGTGATGCCCAACTAGCGGCATGTCACTGAAGACAATGAATACCGTACGCCGCCAAGATTCTCTTCGAGGAAGGTGAACGTACAAAAAAAACTTTCACCACTTAAAATTGCAATTTGCTCACAATGATACACAATTCACAGGCATTTACAAATCCAGTTCTTCGCTTTCTGTATAGATGTTGAGACACACGTTAATTTGTTGGCTAAATCTTATACAGCTAGGCCTCAAAGATCATCGGCAAAGCACACAAATAAGACCTTAACGTTCAACCTGCAACTCGCCCCAAACCCGAAGGTCAGATCTGTTTCTAATATACCTGATCCTCCTCAGTAATGTCAATGAAAGCCGGGACACTCATATTGAATGATCTGCTTTAGACCTGATAACAACCACGCCACCACTTCGCCGAGCTGGTCGCCGGAAAGAGAACCTGTCCCCATCAGCCGGCAGGGCTTAAAACTTCCGGGTTATCGCCTTAAAGGGCCATGCCGTCTGTTATTGAGAACGTTTCACTAATCATTAAAATCCATATTTTTACATTACACTTACAGTTATGCTAGATAAATGCATCATGATGTTATTTTTCTCCGAAACAATGCAATAACTGCATCAATCAATATGCAGCTCAAAATATTTTTAGAACAGGAATATAAGAAAGATTACAAATGAAGATGCTTCGGCACATTTAGGTAGTTCAGTTGCTAGCAGCTAGTAGCTAGTAGCTGACTACTGCTGTTGACTTAAAAGGTTCATTTTCTGTCCTATTAGTATATTTCATTGCTTTAAGCATGGAAATGTATCCTGTCACACATCTCTGCACTGACTCCTGAGCAACAATATCTTTTTTTGCAATGTAGTGATGTAATATAAGTGTTGCATGATTTTCTGAAAGAGGTCTTAATTGTGCATTGTACAATTTTAAGCATAGCATCTTTGAATGGAAAATTACACCCGTTTAACAATATATTTATTTGTCTTTTAAAAGGTTTTTAATGATTATAATGATTTATATTGTTGTTTATAACTGATGCTTGTGTTGTTGCCGCCCTACAGTGCCAGGGTCTGGGATTCGACTTCTGCTACAGGAATAGGCCCGTGTGGAGTTTGCATGCGCTGGCACAGGTCTTCTCTGGGTGTGCCAGTCTCCTCCCACCTCTCAAGGTGTCCTGTCCAGTCGGACAGTCCTGTCCATGCATGCTCAGTCCTGCCTGGTGCCTTGAGATTCTGGGACAGGCTCTGGCTTCCTGAGGTCCTGACTAGCTTTCAAGTCATGCATGGAACTGAACATTTGGACTCAAGAATAACTTATAAAGACACCCGTAGCCCATGTAACTGTATAATCAAAAGGTATGTTTAAAACAACAACTGCTGTGACCAAAAATCAATAGTGATATGTATGAAAACAAATATGATTTATTATATATTATTAGATTATATACAATTATTATATTAGTGTCAAAAATGAAGCCTTTAAAGGCTCTGTGTTGTTGCTTGGAACAGTGGCTCCCTATCCTGGTTCTGAAGGCCACATACCTGCTGGTTGTCATTCCCCATGAGTACCTTACTGAGCAGAAGCCTCAGTTGAACTAATGAACTGCTGAATGAGAATAGTTACAGGGTCTTTTTTTCTACCCCAAAACGAGTAGTTCATCTTACTTACAAATCACAAGTTTTAGTGAAAAGGCAAAGTCCAATGAGTTTCAAAGCTGAAAACTGTCGAAGTGTTTAAATTATTCACATGACGAAGTCAGTGAGGGGTTCAGTTCTGTGCTCAGCTTGTGTGTGACCCTCCAGGATCACGACTGGAAACAGAGGTTCTCAACAGTGAGAACCTGGGGCTGCTTTGTCATTCCAGCTGGGAATCTAATCACATCTAATCTGATCAGTTTGCTTGTTGAGAGATTTTCTTCACTCAGGCCCTGGGTTCAAAACTGATCTATCTGAAATACGTTATTTCCAACAGCTTCAGCATGAATAATTTATTGCAGCCTTTGCTGAGGTTGCTAATTTAGAATTTGCTCCCCTAATTCTGACTCTTAATAGCCAATGTATGATGAACAGACACAGGTGGGACAGACAATGTATCGGACACTTGAAAGTAAATTTAAAACTTGGTCTCGGATAGAAAACTGAAATCAATTAACCCATGATTAACAACTTGGTTGGAGTTAAAACCACAGAATGGAGCCTAGGGCCAGGACTGAGAACTCCTATCTTAACACTTGTGTCCTGGATGTCTAGGGTCCTAGAATACAGCATGTGAGTAGCATGTTAATTCCTCTGGCTTTTACGTTCTACAGTTAGTAGGTTAAGGGTAGGATGAAAAGGAGACAGCTATTACTGTGGTATAGTAGTTCTACAGAACATACTAACTATTAAATGCAATTCTCACTACATGTTTCACACTGCCATTAAATTAACACATTTAGATTTACATGTGAATACCATGTACTAAAATACATGTATTAATTCAATGGCAGAACACACCAGGGCTCTTCTTGAGTTTTAAAGGCTGGAAATTCAGAAGTGGTTCTTAAAAATGTTGGGGTAAAAAAAGCCAAAATGTGAGTAAAGCCCTCTCCTGGAAGATAAACTCTTTGAAAGAATGCAATGTTTTGAAGAGCTCTGGGGCTTAAGGTAACTTTTGAGGAAGACCATTGGACAATGTAAATGTAAAAAAGTGATGAACAAGAATAGGTTAAGTAACTACATACATTATAGATTGTAGCTTATTCTAGAAGACAATAATGGGAATATGCAGATAACATACATTACTCCTAATGTTTATTCAGCTTTTATTGAATGTTTTGTTTTGTATTAAGATAGTGTTGGGACCATTAGCTGATATTGTTTTATTCCTCACAGTAGTACACCCTGAAGCAAGAGACATTAGTTAGTATCCAGAGAATGAAACGGAGATGAACAGTGAGTCAGCTAAAAACTGTGCTGATGTATCGCACGCATTTTTTTTTTGTCAAATCAAAAATGGCCAAAATGGAAGAACAAAGAAAGAAGAATTGGCGCTTTCCAGGGACATTTTTTTTCCTTTCTTTCATGAGAAAATATTAAGTTTTTGCAAATGTTCATAGAATGTCAGATGCATTTCCTGGGGTTATAGGAAACTCATTTTGTCAAATAATGCCTCTTTACTTCAAACGCTGTCATGATGTTATATGCCAGGAAGTCTTATTAAATTGAGGGGAAAATTCACTGTAAGAGGTTGACTGCAATCTGACTGTTGAAACTCTCTCCATCTTTCTCTGAAATACTGCAGCTGCTGCACCAGAAGACATGATTCAATCCTAACATTGTGGCTAAAATACTATCAGCTCTTCAAAAGCCTAGTAGCAAGAAAAGGGTTTCTGAAAAAAGTGTATCTTCCAGAGTTTTCAGGGTTGTGAGGGTATTCTGCATATACAGTATATATTTAATTGAACGTGATTTTGAAGTTTGAAATCAGTAGACATTTTTTTTCTTAGAGTAACAAAAGCCTTTGCCTAAACTGTAATATACCACATGCCAGGTAAGACAAAAACTTGAAATTTAAATAGGTTTACTGGGTTATTTGCATAAAGGATTATGCCAAACCATGTACTTTATTTTACAGTCCCTATTACTATTACCTGAGGCATGATTTATGTCTTTTATGGAATAGTTTGACTGTCATAAGAACATAAGGTTAGAACTGCTGCCTTAGAGCACCCTGGTGCTGGGCTCAGTTCTAGTATGGAGTGCTTGTCTGTGTGGAGTTTGTGTGTTCCCCAAGCATCTGTGTGGGTTTTCACCAGGTACTCTAGCTTCTTCTCATCTCCAAAAGAAATAAAGACCTCTGTCCATTGTGCCTTTCCATTGCAGTGTTTGTGGCGATTTCACATTGGTGGAGCTGTTCCCATTACAGTATCAACTTGCTAAGTGAGTTTAGAGCAACAGAATCAAATAGTTTCTGCTTCTCTGTGGCCTTTCTGATGTTCTGTTGAGAAAAGGTCTCTGAAAGAGGAGGCCAGGTGTTGTCAAAGTACAAAATACGCATTCATGGTTCTGTTTGTAGTGTCTTATAAATTCTTCCCAGGAACTGTTATTTCTGTTTTTGAGTTCTTACTGTACTGTATAGTGGTCTGGTAAACACAGGGTAGATACAGTATGTGCTTTGATGAATTCTAACAGGCTTTGAGAGTATGTATGATTGTGGCCAGAAACTGTCATTTTGCTTCCAAATAAAACTATAATAGTAACTGATTTCACAATTGCATATTACAGAGCCTTTTTTCCTTTAAGATTACATAATTCATTTTTTTATTGACTCTCCATGGACCATTGAGAAAATCCTTTATACTTGCAGAAATCTGGCAATTCAAACTCTTATACAAGGTCACATACTAAAAAAGAGAGAACAGGAGATGTTGAATCAAACTTATACTTCTGAAGTTTTCCTGAAGAATGCCTACAGTTTATTACCTAACCGATGCGTTTTTGCTACGTTCTGTGACTGTGAGTCATCTCTCTCTGGTCTCTTGCTCAGATTACATCTTGCAGCACAGCGAATAAATAACTTCAACCAGTTCACCACAACTAGAGGTCATAGGGGGTTTAAAGTTTACAGGTCGCTTCATTTATCTGGTCTTAAAAAAGTTCCATTTCGCTATTCTGTAATTCTGTCTTTAGTTCAGTTATCAATCTTTTAATTATGAGATAACAGTGTGTGATGCCTTCTGCGAAAAATATTAAAGTAACAGTGATACATCAAGGAAGGTTTTATTGAATTATACTCTGTGAGGACCACCATGTCTGTCCCATACGTTTTTAATTTCTGTGAGGATGTGAACATCACATGGGTACATGATACTCCCACTGCCATGAAATCTGTCACTGCAGCCTATATATCTCAAGGAATAAGTGAGCTCCATAAAGGATGAACCTTTCCAGCAATGATTGAGGGAGCACTGGAGTTAGGTTTTAAGATAGAAGCCTCCTTGCATTACAGCCACCCTGTTGAGGTGTCAGCCCATAACTCTCCCTCCAAGAAGCACAGCACCCAACTGATGAGAAGCACTTCTTCACTCAATGAAAACTTGTAAAGCAACAATTTGTTCAGTCATCTTCTCAAAATAGACTTCAATGTCAGTTTGAATTTACTGTACCTGAATCGCGAAAACAGACCTGTCTATGTCTGGCTCCATAAAAATTAAAAGAAAACAAACGTCTTTAGTTACTAGATTTGCCAGTGAACCCGAAGCTTACCACAGGCTTCCACGTGGTCTGCATTCCTATATTGAGGAATGTAGCCTGGCGAAGTTTAAGTTCGTTCACTGCTGAAGGAGTAGGTGTTAAAATCGTCATGGAACTATTTTAAAATGGCTGAAAGTAATTTATTCTTTGGTGCTAAAGAGGCTTTTATTTGACCCTGCAAGGTAATCCTTTTCTCATTTTGAAATACCATTTACTATTTTAACAAGTGTAATTTGTTTTGTTCTACAAACCTTCTAGTTAAAGTTTTTCAATTCCCCCAGTTTTGTTCAGTTTATTACAGTGATTTTTTTGGTGCTATACTCTTGACACAATTTTTAATTATTCCTGCTCAAGTCTGCTAAAGAATTAAGAAGAGTTAAGCCACATAATGCTGTTTATTATTTTCAGAAAAGGGGCCTACTCCAATGATGCCAGATAAACAGTCCTTCACATACTTCAGTACTTTTCCTATAGTGCTTTTGACATTTCTGCAATCTGCAATACCTCCACAATTATGTTTTGGAAGGTCATGATTTCTTAAAGCTAAGGAGTCATCAGTAGTCTTCCCCATTTGAGTGGTTCACATAGGGAAGACACTCTCTCAATGTGCAAGTTGAGTCTTATGGATCAAATCTCACAAGTTCAATACTGGGTTATTTCACTAGTCAGCTGCGACTGGGGTTTCCCAAACTCAGTGCTCTCTGGTGGATGAGTTGGGATTAGTTGGCCAGTCTGAGCCCCCAGAGAAACTGCTACTTCTCGGGTGTCTGTAGGCACCTCTTACAATTGTCATTAAACCTCATAGAGTGTGCATCAGAGAAACCTCTCTGGACCTCCTTGTTCTCTCTGTGTGGGTACAAAAGGGTGTCATTGCTGTTATTTCAGGTTGCGTACATGATCCAAACTGGGTAGATATAAACAATTTATCAAAGAAAATAAAACTGTAAGACATGGCAAAGTATTATATTAATTGACTGTTGTTACAGTTCCAGAAATTGCTTTATGCTTACCAACTAAAAATTATATAAGGGCATTCAGAAGGTGATAGATAAAAATAGAAAAAAACCCTCTTATTTCCCTTATAGGTTCACATCTCAACAATGAGTGATCTTAGGTAACACTTAGTTAGTCATGTTTTGTGCTGGAGGTACAAGTGGTTCTAGTGAAGTTTTGAAAATTTAGTGTAACTCAGTCACTATAATTAACAGCAGCGAACAAAGTTTTGGCAGGATTCCAATATGACATCCGCTCCAGGATTTGGAAATAAGGTTCCATAGAGTTAAGTGCAGCTAAAAGTACACTAAGCTTTTTCTTTTTTCTGTTTAAGACAAAAGATAATCAGACCACTCCACAATCATTTCTGTTTATTCTATTCTCTTAGTTAAACATTTCACAGCGCTACAAGAAAAAATAAAATAAAGATCAAACAAAGATTAAAAATGAAAAAATAACCATATGTTTGTGGAGGTCAGGGTCATTTATCAAAGAGACAGCAGATGATGAATAAGTGATGTGCTGAACTAGAGGAGTGTCATGGACAGAAAATCTCCAGGAAAGGATATCTCTTCATAGAAAACCAAAGGGCTTGAAAGGAAATGCTAATATGTTCTTTTTTTCGGAGATCTTGAATTGTGATGACCTCTATTATGAAGACACAGATCTCAAACATTGTCCCTTGCTCAGAGCTGCTTAAAGTTTCCTGCTCTTCATATTTGGGGAAAAAAAAACACTTGTAAATAGAACAACACATGGCTTTGAAAAGCATAAATAAAATAGACCGTGATTTTTGACACGGAAAAAACTTATGTCAAGTTGAATAGATCGTCTTGACAAGGACATACACTCATTCTATATGTTCTCTCACATTTACAAACAAGATACAAAAATATACATGACAGGCACATTGTATGATTGTTGTTATTGTTAATAATCAACACATTTTCTGTGTGACTGGAAGACAAGAAACAACAGTTAAAATATTTAAAAGTGTAAACAGATAGAGCACACTTCAGACTATATTTCAAGATTGTATTAAATAAGCTAACGTGCCTGGTACCGGGACTGGAATTTCTGTACTGCTGTTGCCAACACTGTTACAGGATGTCATTTGAAGAAATTTATTGGTATTGCTCAGATAATTTGCTCACATAAACCTACATAACGGTTTATAAACAGAAAGGCAAACATCAGTTGTGAAATGTTAATTGGATTTAGCCCTTTTGATATATTAAAACTTTAATATATTCTTGTCACATTGTTTCATTTTGAATATTTGATATATACTGTATATGTGCGAAAACATAAGCTATTGCTTTTTACATTCTTAGGTGTATTATTAATTTACATGGCTTATACATAGAACTTATATTTGTATGCATTCATAGAGAAGGGATTTTTCCAACCTTGTGTTATCCACTGACAATTATTTAAAATACGGTTGCAGTACGTCAAAGAGACTTTTTGATGTCACATTGTTTAAAGTCTTTTATTTCTTTTCACTATCAAGCTCCTAAAAGTTGCCAATTTATTTGCATTGGACTGCAGCCATGTCTAACCATCTCCCCTCCCACTCGTGCATTTCCAGCAAGATAACAAAAAACTGCCCATGCCATATCAAAAAATGAGGCTAGAGCTGGAAAAGAATGACTCATCCTGGTAGTAGCTTCTTCACCATTTGCATACAGATCACACCAGTGTGCCTGCCATTGTGGCCGTTACCTCAACGGATGGACTGGTGAAAGGCACCTATAATGTAAGAAAACCTAAACGGAAAACCAACAAAGTGTGTGATTTTAAAATGATGGTAAAAGCAAGAAGTTAGAGGTGTCTGCAGCAGGGACTCACCATTCAGAGACTGTACTTCACTATACTGTACCTTTAATGATGATTCTGTCTTATCTTATAAATTACTGAATGAAAACAAAAATATGGATTATTCTGAAAGTATTTGTATTGAGAGCACAGTAGACTGTAGGGCAGTTAACTATATGCATGACACATAAAGTTAAAATGAGTATGTTGCAGTTGTGAACTCGGGAAATCTTACTTTTTGTAAGTGTTTGAAAGTGTTACTTTCTGTGAAATGCTCGTGCATTTTACCTATGTTTTATGTGCTTCTCTATGATTTGTATGATGGTTTCATTCCACGCTTTACCATGTTTGTAACACATTTTTGTAGTGTTTCACTGCTCTGTACTCTGGTTTTACTATAAGGCATAATACAATGAACATTTTAGGACTCGACAAGAGGAAAGCATCTAAGATATAAGCTGAGGAGCATGTGTTTTACAACTGTGTTTTCTTTTGTAATAATGTTGTGTGTCGAGATGAATGTCATGGATGTTTCTAAATACTCTAGGCTGCTGTTTCAAAGCAGTCTGTCGACTGCCTTACACTGAATAATGGTGGAGCTCTCACATTCCTGCATTGCTGACACAAATAACGTTATGTACCGCATGTACAGTACCACTCTGTGCACAGACGGTGCTTTGTTTGTAACTAATATCTTCCCCCAATGTCGTTATGGCTTGTAACATCACACTGATAACAGTAATCCTGCTTTTTACCAAGTCAATCTGGACAGATAAGAGCTGTGAAAACCAGCTTTACATGTGGCTCAATGGATGTGCATCATTAGTTTAACCCAGTGACCCCCAGACCATGCTGCTGTGATTAATGAACTCCCTGGTTTGTATGCTGTCGCCAGGGTGCCGCTGTTTCTGTATTTTCTTGCTGAACTCTGGAAGATAGCCTATGATATAATTGAAGAGATCTGCAGCTTGGCTGATTTAACAAGCCATGTTATACTGTACATTGCTAACTTCGAATCGAAACAGATAACGCTGTTTGCAAATTGTGGAACTGAAAAGTTTTGGTATGAATTGGGGTTCAACATTGTTAAACCTCACAATTTCTTTATACATACTGCATTGTCACCTGACCATGCACCCTGAAGCACTACTGTATGTATATGTGCTTCTAGTTGTTCCGTGATTCATAATGCTGTCACAAAACAAAATGTGTGTATGTTTAATTTATTTACTCAAGAACTTTGTTTCACATGCTGGGCACTATGTACTCGTAATGTTGAGTCTGTGTTGTTACTTCCCCTTTTGGTGAAGAGGAGAGAGCTGGAAAGAGGACAGTAGGAAGGAAGATCAACCAGCTGTGCTGTTGCTGTTGGTGTCTTGCTATATGAATATTTGCAATATTCCTTGCATAATAAAAACATGTTTGCTGTTACGGTATATGTGGATCTCTCCTTCATTAACACCTTACACTATGGTTAAGGGAATACAGACGTTCAAAGGACTTGTTTTCTACCTTTTATGACTCTTGGCATCAATGGCAAAAGGAGGCCATTTAACTTACTGAGGTGATACAATATTTGACAAAAATGACTACAGGCTCCGACTAAGACAAAGTGTGAGGCAGGAAACCTATCTTTTGGTGTCAGGCATGTGCAGGCATTCTGCCCATTCATTGTGATAGTAAAGGCCTCTGAGGTCTCGGTGTACCATTGGTTTGATCCATCATGTTCAAGAAGAGCAGCCGTGCTAGGCTGTTCATTCAGAACACCTTGCAAATGTTGTATCAGGATTCCTGCAGCCTGTTGGCGGGGTCCAGAATCCAGCCAGAATTCTTTGTCTTTTTGAAACTTGGACGGTTTCATGTTTCAGAGAAAAGAGTGAATATAAGTTAAAATGGGATATTAACTTAACAAAAAATAGAAAACCAGTTGGACTCCAGATCCTACAGTCCTGGGCAGCCTTGGATATGAAAGTGAAGCTTGTATTCCATTCCATTCCATTGCTGAGCATAGGATGAAGCCTGCTTGAGCTCCTTTGTTTATTTTTTTATTGGTAAGGCTTGCCCCCACACCAATGTGATAAGAGCTTCATCAAAGGTGCCACTTTCACTTCCAGATCTTCCTTTTCCCACATTCCCCTCACCCTGTGCTGTTTCATCCCGATTAGCAAGAGCAGGCTCATTTTTCAATGCGGTGCCCCAGGTCTCCAGTTCCCATCATGCAGCCTGGGTTGCAGTAGACAGCTGCACGTCTGAATGAGCCAGTGGTATGCTGGTGGTGGACATCCTAAGATCAAAACTACCAGTGGATGCATCTTCTTGAGGCCCTAGTGAGAATTTAATGAGGGGAAAACGTAGGGCAATGTAGGTGCTCTCCAGTTCACTCTCTGTTCCTGCACGGAGATCCTCATCCATCATATTTTATTGACCTTCATAGCCCTTTTAAAGTGCTAGGAGGCTTAGTGGATGGTCCAGCATTCAAAAAACATTTTTTAACTGCAAATGACTCAAATGTGTTTGCACTCAGCTTCTCCCCAGACGGGTAGAATGGATTCCTGTTGAAATGAAAAGCTCTGGCACAACCATCAATTTCAGAAGTTCCCAGAATAGCGATGGAAGTCTGTTCCACTGTTGCGAAATGTGTTCTGTGCGTATTTGATTTCTATTCAATGAATGAGTTATGGACAAAAATACTTGCATGCCTCATGCTACTGGCGCATTGCTGGAGGGCATTGATGAATTTATAAACTGTACTCTGAAAAGAAATTAATTTTAAAATATTGAGGAAGAACATTGTTCTAATTGCTTCATTCACAGCTGCGTGACGGATTACACACAGGTCAACCTTTTATGACCTGCCAGATTATGAGAAAAATGAGGTCAAAGGTTTGCAGATTAAAATCATTGCAGTTCCTGGTCTATCAATGACACAGGAGATTTTTTTTTTCTCCCCTCTGTACTGTAATGATAAGATTTGTTTAGTTTTCTGATGGTTATGGTAATGGTGAAAATGTATGCTTTAATCACATAGGTGTGAATCACATAATCATTTGTTTTAATTTCTTTACCTTTTAATGAAATAAGTAGTCAGAACCTTTTAAGCATTTGTTTTTGAAATAAGTTTCAAAGCTCCTGTTTGTGTATTGGAAACAGAAGCAGTCTATGTATGCCTATTCCTAGTGTAAAAGCATGCTAAACATATTTTTTAATTTAAAAATGTATCTGAAATGTCTTTTTCTGTATATTTCTGTACACTTATAAGTAGCAATACATCAGCGACATTTCCAAATGTAGAGAGAATTACAAGTAGAGAATTCTACTTAATTAAGTGGCAAAAGAGCTACATTTAATATTAGTTGAACCATTAATTCAGGAAGAAAGGAATGTGCATTACTCTGTTTCACTCTAATCTGTGGAGACAAAGAGCTACAACATTCCAGGAATGTGGATGATTTAGCTTTGAATGGGCCAATCAGTCTTAAATGCATTTACAATGAACGTTTGGCATGATTGATTAGTTTTTTGTCATTTGAGTGTGTTTACATAATGGCCATTAACAGACTTTAAGGCCTATGATACTAAAATAAGGAACGTAGACATTGATTTGCAAAGATTTATAGCTGGGATTTAATATTTGATCGAAGAATTTGAATTGGAGGCTTTATATTGTAAATATAAAATAAAGCACAGAATTCAGCATGATAACTGTAAGTGGTGTAAGCTTATGGAATTACCACAGTTAAAAGCTGAAATCCTTGTATGACAGGAACACGTCCTGTGATCCTTAGCAGTAAGCTCTTTAACAGTAATTTATATTATAAATGATTCATTCACATTTTAGGTATGGATTCTCTGTCATTGGGCACTACAACTCTGCTTTTGGTGTGGTCAGTCTCTATTTTACATTCATAAGAGTAAATGATGTAAATGAGTATGTTAATCAGTCACAGTTAGAGATCATTGATTTATTCTACAGAGTCAACAATCAGAACAGCTTTAGTTTTTTATCATGTTGTGTTTTCCTTTTCCTTTATGCTATAAGTCCTGCCATTGAAACTAACCATTTTATTCCCAGAGCTAAACACAAAAATTTAACCACCTGTTGGACACAAATTTAAAGCCCAGGATGTGTTTCAGATTCCCATTAGGTAAAAGTATTAGGACTGATTAACAAGAAGATGCCATCAAACATGCCATCAAAAAGACTCGTAATTTGTGACTAGCTAGGTCACAGGGCTGATGGAACATAGGCACACGTACATGGAAATTGATAGATAAGGACACATTGTCTCCTCTTGATTGTGAACAGAAAAAATGACAGGAATTATTCTGTGCAATTCTGTGATAAATCCTTGCCTCCCAGCTTCATTACCCTACTCTAAGATATCTGATGGACGTTCTGCTGTTTTGAGCTTGGCTCAGTCCTCAGGCCACTGTTACAGAAAACACAGGGCCTTAGAGGAAGAGCCAGCTGAGGGGAGGTGTGATTGGGGAAGTTCAGATTTTGCTTGAATGTTTGCATTTGTCATGTCAAGCTACAGTTCATCTAAGCAGAAACAACAACAGGGAATTATTAACTGCATACACAATTGGACTCGAAGCAAGGAAGTCAGGAAACAAAGTGAAAACACAGATGATGCGAAAAGTTTTCTCTTTGGGGAAAAAGGCAGCATTACTAGAAACGCAGGGCATGGAACCAACTCCAGTGGTTGGGCCATTGCACTGTGCAGATGGACAGATGTTTAACATCTCCGCCTCTGTATTTGCAATAGTAAAATAGGACCAATACTTTCTAGCAGAAAGAAAGTCACACATGAATGAGATTCTGTCTTCAGAGGTAATAAATCTAATTGAATTGTGTTTTTTTTTTATCAAAAGCAAGACCCACCTCATTTATTGTTCCCATATTTTGATCCTTCATCTGAAAACAAGCTTGACGTGTTTCTCTGCACAAAGTTCAGGACTTTCTATCTGGCAAGAGATAAGCAGTTTGTAATGATTTGTAGGCCTGGATATTTGATTCCTGCTAAACCGATCCCATATCATTCTAATGCGGAGATGCTATCTTAGAAGAAATGTTCTGACCAAACATAATTTCTGATGTCTGTTTGGAATGAAGCCATCCTCAATGGATTTTCATCCTCATAAACTAAACTCAAGACGGAGGTATTTTCCTTCAAAAGATTAATTGTGTGTTCTAAGTATATATATATACGTTACTGCTTACTGATATTGATGGGATTTTTTAAAACATTTTTTTATTGTCGTTCCACATATCTCAAGCTACAAAATAATTCAAAATGATCTTAACTGGCTCAGATTGTAAACGGCTTCCAAAAGGAGATCTTTTCTCTTATAGAAATTACAGCAATGCTTTTTTGTCAAGGACATATACTGTACTTTTATCCTAATATGTTTTAATTTGCTTGTTTATTTATTGTGTCGACAATGAAGACGCTAATATGAAAAATAGATATACTGTATAGATAATGGTGTACTAATAATTAGATGTTTGTCATACTTCTTTATATAGTTTCTTGGCACTTTATAAGTCACTTTGGGCTTATTGGGCTAAATCCTTATACTGAAATTATTACATTTATTTAGTGCTTATTTTGTACAAGCCCATATTGAAAGTAACCCACAACACTGCCTATCAAGTCCCTATTCTTCTGATTTTTTTTACCAAATCAGGACCTCGGTTTAATAGCTCATGCTCTGGATAGGATCTCCTACAGCTGGTGTCTGTAATCAGCTTTCAGAGGATATGTGGAACCCCATATCACACCAAAACATACGGTATTTTGTTTGTAAATGTTAGTCTAGATGGAGAAGTACAGTCTGCTGGTCCACCAGCATCTTCTACACAGCATCAAGCTGCTTTAAAGACCAGCTCTATCCTTGCCTAGCTTCTGAGATGTAATGGGATCAGGCTTGAAAGCTACTTTCACAAATATGGCAAATCCAACCTTTGAATCGATTGTAAATCTTTATCATCCGAATAGTAGTATTAATTGGATAGTAGTATATAGTGATTTTTTTGGTTATTTTTTTATAATAATAATAATAAACTTGATTTTATATAGTGCCTTTAAAAGTAGCATCTCAAAGAGCTTTATGGTAGGTATAAAAAAGGTTATATGAACAAGCAAATTACAAAATATGTGGATGAACAATAAACTGTGTAAAAGAAGAAATATTTCTGCTTTTTAACTTCATAATAAACCTTATGGGTGTATGTTAGAATCTACAGTGAGATGGTTTATCCGATGTTGTTTTAGACATTACAGAACTCTGTGCTGTCAGTACAAGACCGTACTGCAGTAAAGCGTTTGCACTGAAGATTCCTGCAGCATTTGTAAAAAAAATAGAGTTTAAACAAATGTCTAAATCCAAAATCGCCACTCTCTCAGCAATGCAGCATTCACATATGATTTAAAACACTGCACTGAATTCCTGGATATGTCCTTGGGATAAGATGAGATTCTATGAAGTGTCCCAGCAATTAGGTTTAATTTACAGCCAAAAGCTAAGCAAATCCTACAAGATACATTTTAGATGTCCATGGGAATCACACACTTTCCTTTAAAGATTATCTTTTTTATTTTTAACAAGTATCCAAGGTCATTCATACTGCGGCATACCAAGGTACATTAATTAATGGGTTTGCAGCTGGTGGTACCAAGCTGGCTGATATTCCACAACCTCTTCTCCCATTTCTTGACTGTCTGTTTAGGTAATGTTGGACTTGTTCCCATACATAGTTAAATAAAGAATCTCTAAGAGTTTAGCCTTTTGAAGAGCTGCCAGTGTTTGAAATACTTCAGAAAATCTCTTACAAAACATTTAGTCTCTTTTTAATGTACTGTTCTGTCCAGCATTGTTATAAAACTTAAAATGCAGTATTTTGAATTGTGCTTCTTAATTTTCTTTTCAGCCATCGACTACTTGAGATCATTAAAGTAATAACAATATCTCATGAAATCTGTTGAACCTAAAAATATTCATGCATTCCTGTTACATACTTTTGATATATCACATGCAAATAGATTATACAATGCTTTAATATGTACTTGTGGGGTTGTTTAATCATTCCTAGGTAAGTGTGATTTTTTTTATTGCGCTTCAGTAAATGCTGCATATGTAGTTATGCAAGTTTGTAATTATGGTACCTTTTCTTATTAGCGCAAGAGAACAATATATACACATTTAGAAGTTGGTTACAGATCTGTTACCTCTAGTCAGTAAGGTAGGAAAGGCTGTTGCTGTTTGCTGTCATTTGCTCATATACACTGTCCTCCAAAAGTATTGGGACAGCAAAGCAAGAGTTATTTTTAACTTTGAGCTAAGTAATTACCTTTTGTGATCATGAGATTTATACAAAGGCTAATTGCACTTTCATGTATGTTTTATTTTGGGATAATTCCATGCAAAAATGTAATTATATTAGAACAAAAGTATGTTCCAGTCACTCCATGATCGTAAGATTTGGGAGGCATTTCAGTGAGTAAAATTCAGTGTGTTGTTGTATATCCCTTTGAGGCAATAACTACACCAACACCTCTGTGACCCACCCAGCTCATCAAACTCTTTTTAGGCTAATTTGAGATGTCCTGAGCAGCCACTTTGAGCCCTTGCCTATCGCTGAGGTGTACTGACTTTTGTTCATGACACTTTGTTCCTGACCTTACCTCTGGCATGCTTTAAATGTACTCTGAAGTACAAAGATGAGTTTAGTGAAGAGAGGGTTCTGTTTAGAGGAAAAACTGACTTGTCACCTGTTTCAGAGCCAATACTGAGATGGTTACTCTCATTGAAAGAATGCATGAGGAGATGATGCTGTATGTGCTGTACATTATGTCACTGGTGAAGTTTCAGTTTGTGAGACCTAATCTTGGTTTTGCAGTTGTCCCCAAAGATAGTTATTTTTTAGACTTTCTAGGATCAAAATCATGTGGGTGTGGAGTGTTTTTTCTTCAGCCTCCTGCGTGGCATTTTTACATTTTCACTTATTTAAGCCCAAACCGTGTTATTCTGGACTTTCACTCATATCACGAGATAACAAAAGGGAGTGAATAAAGAGTCTTTGACAGGCTCCAACATCTTTTTAGCTCGAACAAAAAGAGGCTTCATTCCACCCGACTGTGTTTTTTTATCTTTTATTTCCATTTGGAGCTGCTCTCAGATAAATGGGGTGCATAATATAGCAAGGAATCATCAGCAGACTTTTTTCAACATTATGTGTGAGTTTGTTTTAAAGAAATAATATCTCTGCTGTGGAAAATGAGCACAGTAAAACATTGTTCTGCTGCATCCATAATGATGATGCCTAAAATGAATACACTGGACATACTGTACCCTGTTGAAGCCAGAGCTCATGGAAAGACTTGGCTTATCTGTTTGACTAAATGTTCTTTTTTTGAACTCAAGTAGTTCTTTAAAAGAGTGTTAAGCCCATGAAGGCATCAGTGTAATTGTTCCATTTTGCTGGCTGAATAATTTATACTAGCTCCCAAGCATTGTTTAGATTCCTAAAAATTGATAAGAAAATAAAAAAAATGTCCATGATAAATTAATGAAAAGAAAAAAAAAAGAATGATTAGCAATCAGTTTTTGTTCCTGAGACTAAGATATTCTCTGATAACACTTTTGTAGTGTGTGTATAATATGTTTTTAGGGTCATCTAGATTGCATTTGGTGCCGGAGTTCTCCTGGGCAAACGAAGTCAATTGTCTTTTGATAATTTGTTGTTTGTGCACAAAAAATGCATTATAATGGCCAAGGGAGTCATTACTTTTCTGTGCTATTATTTAAAATGCTTCAGTGGACATGTACAAAATGCCTTTGAGTTCCTTGGGGAGGATAAAGAACCTTTTCCCATTTTTTTTTCTGCTACAAGCAAGACATGGTGCACCATTTCTTTTTTTTTCTCACACCCACTCTTAACATGTCAATGTGCTCGTTACATGTTGTAGGAATATCCTGCAGTATGTGGTGTACTGTAGAAAGGTAGGAGAGGACAGTGGCTATAAGGTGAGACACTCTTTCAAAATGTTGACAAATGTGTGTGGGCAAACTTGAGTATCTGTGTATACAGACATAAAGTTTGTATATAACAAGGCATGTTTTAATAATCTGCCTTAAATATTCGTGGAGAATCCTCGTTTTTTTTAAATCACTTCATAGATACCTTTCAGCAACGCTTTGCAGAAATATGTTGATATTTCCAGTTTGTGTTTCGGTTATAAATGCATCACCAAGCTTGATTTACCTTTAAGTGGTGGGTTCCTCATCGTGACCTTATCTGCGGTCTATTTGTGGGCTGCTGATATTACTTTCTTACGATACACATTCATGAAATCGGATTTCATGTAATTCATGAAATCTCGTCCACATGCGATTCTTTCGTTAGAGCTGGAAGAGGGAGGTAGGGGAGGAAGGGTTTTTGTAAGGAACCAAACTGCACATTCATCAACAATCTCATACTTAATGCCGAGATTATATGTTTACACTCTGCTTTATCTGTAGATGCAACAACATGAATCACTGAAGATTTAGCAATGGCTGAAACTGAGGTTCACATCAAGGAAGCTGGGCACGTCTTAAAATAGGCCATGGTTAGATTTAGCCACTCTGATTCATGTCATATTTCCGCCTCTCTTATCTTGTTTTACTAGTGTATATAAATAGAGATAAATACCGTAGATGGCACCATTTTACATGTCTATCTGGAAAAGAACATTGTGGAGAAAGTCTACTAATATGCCCTATTTTTTGGAGTGCAGGAACTTTTGTTTGTCTTTTTAAAGGCTGGTAAAGAGTTTGTTTTGAACTATATAACTTTGCACCCGAATCATGCCAGGAAATAGAGTTTCTCAAAGTTGTTTTTTTCTTCTTTCCCAGATAATAGCAAGATAAAGGACTTTGACACAGTGGCTTTTCTTACATGATGAGGCTTTTTTTTCCCCAAGTTAAAAGTTGAATCTAGGGTCAGAAGCTTTCTGCATAACCCCAGACTAGAATTCCAGATGGTGTAGTCAGAACTACAAGCAGGTCTCAGTTCATCAATTTCATGAGCTCTGGATATCTGCTCTCCGTATGGCCTGGTCTCCCATTTACAGTGTGCCCTTAATGCAGAACAAATTGAGACCTATCCTCTATAATTGGTTCCAGAATTACCACAATTTACAGGTTGGATGATGTCGTGTGTGTGTGAATTAATTGAAATCTATAACCAAAACCATGAATGAGAACACACATAACATTAAATTTCACTGGTAGCGATATTGATTCTTTGACATAACATATTCTAGGCAAATCGATATAACTTGGATTCTTCCAGGTTTAAAATGACCACCTACAATATCTAGATGGAAGGTCAGACAGATCAATACATGGATAGATTTTTATAAGCTATGCTATGAATTATAGGCTATATGAATACAAATGAACTCAGTTACACAACCCTAGAAAGCAGAAATGTCTAAAGATACTTCTAATTCTAGTTTGCATCTATCAGGTCAAGGTTACTGTAGTTCTGAATCTTTCACAAAGCTAGAAGACAAATCCATAAAGATCTTTCTACTTGTTTCTACGGCTGCATGTGTGGATTAAAATACTGTAAATGAATCATACAAAAGTTATTTTTATAAAGTCTGCATGTAAGATAGTTTTGCTGGTTAACGAATACCAGTACCGCTCTCATGAGTTCTAACAAGGATGAAACAGCTCTCCGTGCTGCTACAGTATTTAATATAATACACTTGGAGACATATTTCCTTCAATCTTTTTTTAACAGATATTATAAAATAAAATTAAAACAAAACAAATTACAACATAACATCAGGCAGTCTTCATTTCATATTTGCATTTATTAAAATTGAATTAATTACAGTGACAAATAATGTAGCCCTCCACATTGTAGAATTACTTCTCATGAAGGAATCCTTTTTTCTCCACATTCTACAGGTACAGAATAACCTTAGAACGATGCTTTTCATTTGCTCTGTGTTAGAACTGTATTTGAAAGAAAAGGGTTTTCCAGAGGTATTTAAAGCAGATGTCTTGCTTTGCTTTTTTATAGCCTGTGTAGTGTGTAAAGCATACTGGGCAAGACCAGAAGCTGAAATAACCTTAAATGAATGCAAAGATGAACAAATTAGAAGGGCAGACAGTATTACTGCTCAAGGACAAAGAATTCAACTTTGAAGCTGCAAATGGAACATGGAACAACATTAGGCTGATGTTAGAAAAAGCCCAAGGTGCTGTGCCTGACTTTAAGGAAATTAAGTTATCTGTTAATATGCATTGTTCCGGATATGAATAAATAAAGAAATGTGCATATTGTGAATAGCTTCCAATTTTCCTTTTTACTGTGTATGTGGAAGTTATCTTTTTTCCAGAAAAGAGCACTTAACTTTGAGTTTAAAGCAATTGTATTGAATTGCCGTAAATTGATAGTTCTATCAGTAATTCCTTAAGGTTAACAGCCATTAAGTGTGTCTTAAATTATGCACACAAAAGCTTCCTATTTATTCCTAAAAGAAACATCTTGTGAATATTAGATAACACATAATATTACATAATATATAAATGTTATATATCGTGTAAAGAGAGAGGTGAGTGCTGAATTGGAATGTTTCCAGATTTTTTTTAGAGTTTTAATTCTGCATTGCCGTCTTTCTTCATTTGGATTGAGACTATGAAACATTGTGATAAAAATTTAAGATCGTATTTAAGGAATCAAAAACCACTGTGTGAGACCGATGCACGTTTATTTGGACTGTTTCTGACTTGGTGACGTACATATTTAAATGAAATATTAAAAGATGAGGTGGGCATCTACATGGTCACAGCTCATTAACAACTCAAATGACTTTACATTTCACACTCAGCAGCCAGTTTTGAAAGAGTGAAGCAACACTTCCTTTTTCATTTTTTGCAAGCAAATGAATCTAAAAAAGGGTGAAAGCAGCCAGGAGCCGTATGTTTTCCAGTGCAACTTGATGAAAATCCAGTTTAGCATTCTTCTGTCCTGCTTCAGGCCAAAGACAGGTCACTTCCACTATTTATTACTTTGCTAAGTTAACTCACTGAGGAGTACATGATTCCTGACAGATTGCTGGGCCTTTGCCTGTTTTTACAGTTGTACATTGGTTGTAAGGTTACAAAGGAAACGGAGAGAGGGCTAACTTAAAGTGTTTCTAAATCCCCAGCGAAGATGAGCTAACAGACTCCAACCTTGCTTTCTCTTAGATGTGCATGACAGTGAGCCAAAGTTTAAAGAAGGAGTTGTGGGGCAGTGAGATTCCCTGTCCCTGTGGGTACACCCTTTCTGATCTCCAAATAATGAATTGTTTGGTAAATGTGAAATTCATGCCATGGTTTATCTTTACTCTTTGTGCTGTTTACCAGGCACATGTTTAATTTTTTACTTATTTATTGTAATATTTTTACTTTTGCACTTTGTTAGCAACCAGTTAGAGTCATCCAAAATATGTCTGCGTTTTTTAACAAAATCTGATTTTCTAACTCTCAGCAGTAGAAACCTTACATGAGTCTGTGCCCATCATCATTCAATCTGTGCAACATTTTATAACAAGATGTTTGCTGGCTCCGGAACAAGAAATATACCATGTTGAATATGGCACCGTGGAAGTTTTCGTAGCTGAGACATCAGTATAGCTGATATATCAGTTTCATATTTTATATTCCGCCCCACCTTTGTGCCTGTAAATCAGGGAGCATGGATATAATTTGTGTCCAAGAACTCAACATGAAGAAGGAATATGATAAATAAGACATGCCAGAACATATTGAAGGTAATAACTCTAACATGCATCTCTATGGAAGCTCATACACTAAAGAGAAGAAAAAAGACACAAAAATAGAAGAAATAGGGGGTGAGATAAGTAAGTTCCTTCAGCTCAAAAAGGCATCTGTCCGAGCTGACACAAGTTTACTAGTACAAGGAAACTTGGACGTGCTTTGCACAATTTCAGTAAATTAATGCAACTTTAAAAGTTGAACTTAGAGGTATCTACTCCACCCAGCCCCATGAAACAAGATTCTTTTGGCTGGTGCTAGACCTACCAGTAAAATACGTCTTGTTTTAAGATTAACAGTAACCTGTGAGTTGTCAGTACGCATGAGCAGTCTGGGCTCTTTGGCAGAGTCATACCAGTTACTTCAGAGAACGTTATTAGTCACATGCACACCAAATCCCAAACACATAGGGCACTCCCAAAACATAGTTCAGGTGGGTAGCTGCGTCAGCATGCGTAGGCTGCAAAGAAACAGTTAATAGGTTAACTCCATGCTGAAAAGAGCAGAAAGAAAACACAAGTTGTGTTTTCTTATTCTCTTTTAATCATGGAATTAACCTATTACTTGTTTCTTTGACTGTCAAAACATACAGAGGTACCTGGTGATCATACCCTGGATGCTCTTACACAAAAAAAAGTTTCATCTATGATCACTGGTCAGCAGAGTTTTCATTATATAAGCTCCAAGTTAAATAAAAACTAAATAATTTACTCATTAGACATTTTTAATCATTTTCAGCTCCTTGACTGTAAGAGGTTTTACATTTGCTGAGAAATATTAGTAACTGACATGTTTTAGGAGCAGACCAACAATTTAAAATGTCAGCTCTAGTTTGTGATAGTTCATCGAAGAATTAAACCCAAAGCCAAGAGACTAGTTTGGATACAAACTAGCAAACCCTGAGGTTATGTGCACCAGGATTAGAAAGCTTCAGCTGGAAGAGTGACATCACATTCACAACACCGCTAGCTCACAGGTACCTGGCACATTGCTGGACTGATTGCAGGGCACCTACTGTAGCTCTGATTGCAGTCAGCCAATTGTGTTCCACTGCTTGGGAAATCCTGGATGTAGTTGACTAATGATATAGTCGAGTCTCAAACCAGTTGCATCTCAACGTGTGCTCTAAGTGAGAACCGTTACTGAACCTCAGTAGTATATTACACCTCCATTATACTAAAGAAGCACATACTGAAGCCATTGTCATTTGACTTTATCTACACATATTTTACGTGTTTTTTTAAAAGAGCTCACAAATAATCTTTTTGACTCATTTGCAGGTGGCTATCATTTACAAACTGCACATAGCGTAGCGGTTAACCATTTTCCCTTATTATTTTAGTTTTGAATAATATTTTTTTTAAAGATAAGCAACTGCCTGAGGTCATTGTAGAGTCAGCACCTGCTGGTGAGCTGTCTTTTTATTGAACAGATAAAAATGTTCCCTTGATATTCAAAACACAATTCGTAGCCCCTCGCCAAAAAAAAAAAAAGAAAAAAGACATCAATCAGGAACATCTCCATTCTTTGCAGGAGTTTGGTTATTTTTAATTTCAACTATGCCATAAAGACAATTAATTTCAACTCCACTACCAAAATGGTATTTCATATAAAAATAAATTAAAACCCATTTTACTGGATAAGGATGAACAGGGTCTTATAACTTTTAATTTTAAACAACAATACTAGGATTCATTATTTTATTTCAATTCTACTTCAATATCAAATCTTTAGAAACATTGCCCGTTTATAGAAAACCACGATTATTCACTAAAGTTTCAATGCATGATCACTGTATATTTACGCTTAATGTAAGATTAAGTTTTGTTTATGTTTGAGGTGAAGATTCTCGTTTATTTTAGAATACAATATTTATATATAGTCAGACGTTCCTGGCATGTAGTGCGGTGAAGATGTTGTGGTTCTTAATAAGAAATATTGCAAAATGCACATCTAGAGAGAGTATTTATTTGACCTGCACATTCCTAAATATTCACTAGTGCACTAAATTCATATATAGTTTTGTGATAATTGTGATGTTTATTGTTAGAACGGTGGGTATCTGATTAAAACAATTATTAAATACCGGAGGTGCATTACAAGCTCCTAACCCAAGTGTTACTAAACATGTTTAAAGAAAAATACCGGCTGGATGCTTTTATGTAACGGCTTCATAGGAGCGGTGCGTAAAGTGTCTTTCCGGTGGTTACATCTCAGCAGCTTCGAGGACAAGTACAGTACGAAACTATAGTTTGCATATTGTACTACTGTACGAAACTATAGTTTGCACAAATTGTATATGGGTCTACTTCCAGGAGCACTTAAAAATCACGACTACGACAACAACAACATCAACAACAACAGTAATATTAATACTACTACTAATAATAATAAATGTAAATGACCAAACACAAAGAGAGGAAATGTTCATGTTCGATGTGTTTTTAATGTTTTTTTTATAGTTCTCTGGTATAGACTGTTTAAGAACAACGCGTTCCCATTGTCTAATTTGACAAGGCTTTATCCTCGTGAAATTCATTTGAACAATTTAACAAAAGAAGAAGTTTATTCCCTCTATCTTCCTGAGTGCTAAAAGCCTAGATCAGAGCAAACAACATCGTGACAGGTGGATTTCATTTTGCGTAAAGCAGTGTTCTTTAAACCTAAAAGGTTGAAAATACTATCGTCTATAGTCACAATCAAAATGACTCAGAAACCAGACCTCAGTCTAGATTCCCAGTTCTATTTTCAAATCCAAATTTGAGATTTTTTCTTTCTTTTCTAAACATTTCTATTTATTCTGGACGTTTTTAGATAAATATATGGTTTATAAATGTGCTAGTCAAAGATGTCACTATCAGCACCTGCGTAAATTTAAGATCAGTTCGACAATTTAATCCTCATGCATCTTTTATTTTTTGTCATAAAGATGTGTGTATTTAGGATAAATCTTACGCTGTCAAAGATCTGCATAGCGAAGTACCCATTGTCTTAATATTCGTTCCAAGAAAACGTTAATTTAAATTAAAAGACAATTTTTAGTTGTTTTTTATTCAAGAAAATCGTTTGTTATTTGCCTGTGTGATCATAACAATCATTGTCATTATTAGAGTAGTTGTTACGTTACCATCTTCCTAGGCTCAGTGTAAAATACCTAAGACTTTTCTCTCTTGCCTTTTTCATATTAAATATTTAAAAATGAATTTTATTTTTTGATTTCCGCACAAATCTTGTCGTACATCTTCACCGCAATTTTCATTTTTTAAAACTTTCATAAAATTAAGAGCAAATTCTGTTCAGGAGAAAACAGTTTGAAAACGTCCATTTTGTAACTTGTCACTGATGATGAGACGGATCTGATAGAAATCATTACCTGAAATTTAGAACTTTCGATAACATTTTATTATTCACCCATTTTCTACTGTTTTTTTGTGTTTGCTAGGTTGATTATCCTTTTTAATTTTGATCTATGTTATTATATCTAATTAGATATTTTTGCAGAAGCAGTCTTTCGGATTTAATAAAGGCTTTTTAAAATTAAAATTAAAAGGCAATTACCTCGTCTCCATAACATATTTAGAAATTCATTTTGATGACACGAATAGAAAATTTAAGATGACTGATTTTAAACAATTTCCACCCACATTTTTTTCTTGAAATAATCTGAATTTGCAAATTTTTCAGTTACAGTTTTAGTATTTTAAGAAAGTATTACTGTATATTTCTTCAAGTATAATTATATTGCTTGGCTTTACAGTAGATATTTTGTAGATTCACAATAAGGTCTTAAGTAAGACCACATACAATACTGTATGTGATACATATAGTCAAGTAGCATATTTAGTATCCAAGATGTTTTAATATGTAAGATGTATCGTCTTGAATGATTTAGAGAAATAAATACTGAAATGATTTTGTTCTTTAATTTAAAAAATAATTGAAAGCTCGTTACAACCATTTAAAAATAATTTTGATATAATATGTCCTAGTCTGTATTAGTCTCTTTCCCTCCACAAAAGTTTGAAAATACTGGAAACATACGAAGTCCGTCAAACCACTGGAGAAAGATAATTCCGTTGAACACGTAAATTGATTTTTGTGCAATGGTTTCCTACATTCTGCATTTTTTAACTGTTAAATGTTAAATACGAAATGCAATAGTACTGGTAAAATAATGTAAGTCATTACGGGTATAATTGATATATAACCATAATAAGCAATCATTTGAACTCCGTCATGGAGCTTTCTTTTAAACACACAGTAAGAAACCTGGTAATCCTAAATTAATTGCCTTCCACCCGTAAATTATTATACGCACATGTAGAAGTACGTTTTTCGACGTGACAGTAATGTTAATCCTAACTTAATTGAAAGTAATCTTGGGCTACGAAGTAAAATTTAGCAACATACTGTATGTACAGCTGTTATCACTTATAACTTACAGTAACGATAGCTTGTCCCGATTGTTTATCTATTCGGTTGAATGCTTTCACACATTAACACGATGTTTGTATATAACTTTCAAACGGTTAAATGAAGACCTGTACGAACTCAATGGAGCGTGTGAACTGCAGCGAATATGTTCTGGTACTGTAGGAATGTTCATTATGGGTTTAATATCGGTTTGAAGGTGTCACCTCAAGGAATGCATTGTCATGTTTTTCTTTGCGTTTGACTCTGAAATTTATTATTGAAGATGTCTTGCAACTACCATGTGGTTTACTTTAGGTAAAGCTCTTCGCTTGTTGCTGTATACAGTATAGTATGTGATTAATTTCTACCTGAATATCCTGTAATTCTATTTTTTTAAACTAGAGACACACAAACACAGCACCCTATAGTCTATCCCAAAGATGCGTCACTAATAATAAGCAATTTTAACTATACTTAACACGCAACGACTTTGCTTGAAACAAATACAATACTTGCAACACTCTAGCTGTCTAGGTTCTCTAGCGAATTATAAAAATGTAGTGATTTTTGGTTATTTTCCAGTTTCGTTTTACATCTGTATTTTGCCTGAATGATAAATGGCAGCATATTAAACGAAAACACAAATAGCAGATTTCCTGTGTATTTATAGAATAAACAGCACAGACTTCCAAAAAACCAAACCTAAAAAAAAAAAAATCAGCACTCACAAGTGCATTTGCCAAGCCAAGAAATAAATATTATGCGATGTACTTACAAGCCACAGTCTCCTTTTGCACAGTCAGTTTAAAAGTAGGTTTTAGTTGTGCTAGGAGTAAGTGAAAAGATGTAACTGCTGGGGATGAATTATTATTGCCCCTCCAGCTCCCCACACCTCCCCCCCACACACATACTCACACACACACACTTGCAAGCGCTTTGTGTAGCACGGGCAGGAGATAGTGAAAGCTGTGGTAAGGTTAGTCAGTGAATGGCTCATCCTGGTTGCTCATTGGCCCTGACTCCTCCTACCCCAGAGTAATGCTGTATTTGAGCTTTCGGAACTCCAAAGCAAATAGACACACGAGCACCAGAGCCCTGGGCAGCTCCTCTACTCCCCTTACTCCCCAGTTTGCTCCCCTGCCTTGGCAGCCTCGAGCACACACCAGCCACTGCTCACCCATTTGGATCAGCAAGGATTTCAGCGCTCAAGAGCTCCTCCAACCTGTATGGACTATTAGATTAGTGGACAGCAGTTTCTCATTTTTGTTTTGGGGGGGGGGGTCTGAAGAGAAAGACCTGAATTGAGAGCGTTTCTGCACCGCAGAGTCATGAATCCCTGGAACAGCGACTTAACCCTTTGCTGAATCTTATTCTACGGAGTGAGGAGGCTTTCCCGAGAAGTAAATATATTTGTACGTACAAATATATACTGTAGACTTCGCACCCTCACCTCCCTGCTTTCTTCGCTTCGTGAACCCAAGTGCGCAGCAGCAGAAATTAGCTCCCAGGTGGTGGGTGCAGATGGGTTCGGACGTTCGAGATCTCAATGCTTTGCTCCCGGCAGTGTCTTCCCTGCCAGCGGGGAATGGGAACTGTGCCTTGCCAGTCAGCAGTGCTCCTCAGTGGGGGCCGGTTCTGGACTTTCATACTGGGACGCCCTACAGCTCCCTCGCCCCTCATTCCTTCATCAAGCAGGAGCCCAACTGGAATTCCGCTGACCCACACGACGACCACTGTGGCCTCAGTGCCTTCACGGTTCACTTTTCTGGTCAGTTCACGGGGACAGGAGCCTGTAGGTATGGGGCTTTTGGGGCCCCAACACCCAGCCAGCCCCCTCCCAATCAAGCCCGGATGTTCACAAATGGACCTTACCTGCCCAATTGTATGGAGACCCAGCCAGCCGCCAGAAACCAGGGTAAGATATCTTGTGTCAGTCCTGCTGAGCATTCTGGAACCTGTCACTGCTTCTCAGTGGATATTCTGACAGATGCAATTTCTGTATTAATTTTCCCTCAAAACACTATTATGATATAAGATTGAGCACTATGTATTCATTTAATGAGACATTTAATTTTTGAATGAAGTCTGGAAACACTCACTGTCTTAATTTAAGTAAAAGTTGAGCGCATTCTTCAAGTACAGTTTTGTTTTCTTTCTTTATTTGACAAATATTTTCCCTGACACTCACTTTTGATGAAAAACATCAAAGGCATTTTTTAATTGTTAAATTAAACCAAAAATGTTTTAATACCAATAGGGCTTCAGATTTAACATTCCAAGCATCCGATCTGAGGTTTAAACATGATCAAAATCGTCTACACATTTAGCATTTCCTTTTTCTGGTGACATGAAGAGAATATATATGTTATTGACATACCTTGCAGATTTACTTGGCTGTTTTAAAAATGATAAATAAATATATGTTTGCACTATGGTGGCTTCAGTTCTGAAGCTTATATAGGAATCGTAATAATTCTAATAATAAAGGAGTATGCTGGAACCATAAGTGCTTTGCTAGCCAGAAAATAATCTGAAGGAAACATGTTATGCACTTTCAAACATTACTTCATAGAGATATCAAATGTAGAATATAATACAATTACTTATTTTTTAATAATAGATCTTTTAAGAAGAATTCTAAATATTAAAAAGACAGTTTAATATGATTTCTAACCTGATAAAAAGCATTTGCTTAAATGGAATGAATTTTTAAATATTTGCTTGCTGACGCTATAAAACAGGATGTCTGGTGTGTAACATTTATCTGAATTGCATAACTTTAAAATATGTGACACAGCACAATGAAACACAATTATAATTCATGTATTAGGAACTATTGTACTGTTGAACTATTGTAGTTTAATCTTGGAAATAAAAGGTTACAGTAAAGTAACTTACGATACAGTTCTAAGTATTCCAACATACAAGTGACCAGAAACATAATCATTTATTTTACATGAATTTTACAGGTGTTGTTGATAATGTAATAAAGGATTAAACATTTCTTGACTAATCTGGCAGTCTTTATAGTACCTTAAATCCATGTGCAAAAAAGTATTAATTTAATGACTTTAGGAATATTATGCACTGTAAGATACTTTATAATATTAGTACGTCATTTTCAAACCATTCAACTATATGACAAAAAAAGTTATACTGAACTATGCTCAGATTTTATAATTAAAACATAAGTCTGTTGCTGTTCATTAAAAATAGAATTCTGAAAAACTACATTTGACACAAAAGTAAATTTCCTTAAAATTACAATATTTAAAAATACCTTTTTGGAGCAAATACTTGAAATGTAAAGTTTTGGTTAATAGATTACATTGGCGGTGTTAGCACTGTGGTAGGGTAATAAAACACAAGAAACATTTTTAACTTTTCTGACATTTTCATATTTCAGCTTTTTTCCCATTTTGAACACGTTTATCATTATGTGTGAGCCATCATTTTTAAAAACAGCACTCTGGTTTGACTATTTTCTACATGCGATAAGTGATAAGTGTCAAAGTTTTTTTCTCTCAAAGCTGTACAGTTTTGCATATCCTTAAATGCTGCATCTGTGCATAAATGATAATGAAAGGCTCAAAAAATGTTTCTTTTGAGCTACCGTCAAGGTTGGATTTAGCATTAAAAACTCTTTCAGAGCGTGGGAATGATTTTACCTTGGCTTATAGACTGGTTTTGGCAGTGTTGGAAAATAAAACTGTCCAAATGTTGCCCATTTCTTTTTCATCTCCCACTCATCTGGGTTTTCCCAATAACTGGATTCTTTCTGAAGATCACAGTGTGCAGCAGATGGACAAATTTCAATTATTTTCAGCACATTTTAATCAAGCCCAACTTTGATAAAGTCCTAATTAAAGAGACCTTGCTATCAAAAGCTTTGCTCTGTGCTCCAGACTCCTTATCACATTCCTTAGGTTTGGACCAGGCAAACACCGGAAAACATGGCCAAAAATCATTCCGCTTGGTGCATTGTTTTGAAGGTCATGAAAAGTCTGTACCAAGCCAGTCAAAAAAGAATGTTGTGCAAATGAAAAAAATAAATCAAAAGACAACTACTATTTCCTGAGTAGCTGAGCTGGTAAGAGCAGGCAGATCAGACTATGAAAATTACAAGGGAAATGTTGAGATGATCCAGAAAGTCCTTAAAAAATGTACTCCTCCCAAATTTGAAAGCCACATTAAAAATATATCCTATTGTGACACTTCCAAAGATTTAGATTATGGTAAGCATTGGGACAAAAGTATAATTATCAGAATATAGAAATAATTCACAGTGTGAATGTATGTATACAGTATATGATGTTATCTTGGTCGTTTAATTTTGCAAAGCAAAGCCCAGAAGATGGGATGAGGTCTCTATGCCTACTGTATCCTTACAGTTCTATTCATAGCTTGTTTCCCAGTACTGTAAACATGTATTTAATTGTCAAACGGCTGAAGTTACAAACATATTGACATATTGCACATTGGTTCATATGACAATATCTTCTTGATACAGCAATCATATGTAACGCTATACTACATTTTTTCAAAAGCAGACAGTACCCTTTATATCTACATATTTCACATATGAATGACTGTGTGTTCTTATTCAAATTTGTAAAGCATTTGATCAGCTCACTTTTGCTAAAAGTCCTTCTTACATGTAGACATTAAAATTTCTTCCTATGTTTCTATTGATCTGGCAGAGTTACCTCAAGTCCTAAAATCCTTGACATTTGATTTGCCTAAAATGCAACGATAAGCCCTAAAATGCAACGATAGAGCAATGTTAGAGAATTATTGCAGTATATGAAGATAAAATTCCAGTTTACTAAATAAAAAAGGACCTGAAACTTAATGATACACTGAAGAGCTAACAGATAATTAAGAGAATTAAGGAAAACTAAGAGAATTTAAGGAAACTGTTAAGACACTAAGTAGAATAGTATATGTTTTAGGGAAATTTATGATTCTTAAAAACTTATTTTTACATTTGTTTAATAATTGCAGTGTTTTTGATTACCAAGAGACATTAATATGAGAGCAAACATTCAATAATCTCTGGATTTTTTTCATGGAATGAAAATATTGATTCTAAGAATATTATTGTGATTTGAGATATAGTCGAGCCCTTAAAAAGAAAAAAAAAGTCATTTGGTCTGTCACGTAATTGTAATATCAAGAAAGTCAGAAATATAATAAATGTGATTTACAGATACAATGCAAAATAAATTTTGGCCAGATAATTGGTTTTACAGAAACCTATTGAATTAGCTCATTTCCATTGATAAAGATCAAGGATTCATGAGTCAAGAACCCATATAAGAAAATATGACCTTTTAATTAGTTTTGTGCCTAAGCTGTTGTGAAAGTGGTCTGGTGTAATTAATGAAGCTGGTGTTGAAATGGCTGATTTACGATGCAGAGTCAGTGTGGGGTCAGGAGAAGACATGATTCACTCCAATTCGGTGGCACCTCTCCTCTTTTCCAAAACTTGTTTGTTTTCACCAAAGTAATTTTCACTCTCCAGTGGGAGGTGATGTTTGTGCTTGAACAGCAATGCAGACTCTTTACATTTCAGTTATTAATAAAATCAGATGACCAGATGGAATCTGTAAAACGGCAGAATTGCATGTTTTACTTTAGAGTGAAACTCTTAGAGGCTACTTGATTTAAAAGGTGTGCCCAACATTTTTTATTTTCTAATAACTACTCTTTTTTTAAAAACAAGTCATTGAAAATATAAAAAATGTAGCATTGAAGTAGATTTTTACAGCTCCAAAAAAATTGTGTCTTTGAAAAAGGGTGGACCTAACACAGTGATTATAAACGTTGCTTTTTAAAACAGGATTTTGGTCCTTTTTCATTTGTTTGATATAACTATATGTACTGAAAAGTAAAAAGAAGTAAAAAGTTCCATGTTTAACTAGAATGCTATTTGAATGTGGGTGCAAGTGCCTCTACTGTCTATACAGGCTGCTTTAATCAAATAGTAGGATTGATAATTGTTTAATATTTATGTGTTTGTATGTGAGATTTTTACAATGAAAATAGAGGTTTAGAAAGAAATGATCTAGTTTGCTATAGGCAATGATCAAAATAATTATGGAAAAAACATTTCATAATTTATAATGTACTCAGATTTGTAAAGAATGGCTTTTTTCTGGTCTATCCATTTACTGTACTGTACAATATGTAGATTTTTGAGAAGTTTATTTTTATACCTTTCATTTCAAGATAAGTATACACCATAAAAATCAATCCCAAGATGTACTTTTATTAAGTCGTGATGTGCAGAATGAGAATTCATAAAAATTCTATTCTCAGCAAACTTGATCACTGAAACTGCACTGGCTGATGATAAGGATGTTTTTTGAATCACTCCACTGTCTCTTAACAGGTTACAGCACGGTGGCTTTTGATGGAGCTACAAATTACGGTCACACTCCTTCTCATCACACATCTCAGTTCTCCAACCACTCTTTTAAGCACGAAGACCCCATCAGTCAACAGACCAACATAGGTAACAGTCAAAATGTTCCGTCGATCTCTACGATAGCTTTGTAGTGCTCAGGCTGAGCTCAGAACAATTAGTTATATTATCCTGAGAACACTTAAAAATAACAATTATGTCTTTGCATCAGTCATGGAGTAAAAATCATATTTGCATGATTAGTTTACAGGTATTCCAGGGTATGTTTATAGATTGCTTTGCGTTTCAGCATGTCAGTCTGTTTCTGCAATGCATCTGATTAATAGATTATATTTTACACTCTTGACTCTCTGGTAAAGAGAGGTTTTTCTCTTTCAGAATGGCATACTGATCCTTTTGTCAATCATGAGTGCATTGATTCCAATCAGAAATAGATTTTATTTGTTTTATATAGTTTCATCTCATAAACAGATGCATACCTGAGTTTGACTTGCTTAAAGTGGTCACACTTTTTCATGTTTCTCAGCCTTAGTCAGTTATAGATTAAGGTTAACTTGGAATAAATAAGACTTTATAGATGCAGACGTGAAGCTACATTATGGGTGTGTTTCAAGTGTCACAGTCTGCCTTGCTGTAAATTCTAAAAACATGAAGCGTGTTCTCCTTCTTCTGGATCTATCAGTGTGGGGAAACCACCATTCACTTTAGGTTTTAGGAATGTTTAGAATCACCCAGGGACCAATTCACAGGAAAAGAAAAGCAAGGAACCTTCATTTGCACTTCGAATGAGAACCAAATGGATTATTTTACCACTTCAAAGAGAGCTCGATTGTTTTCATAGGTTGTTTCATAGTACATGGGATTTTGTTTGCTTTTAATAACTACTTTTCCTTTTGTTGTTTTTAAAACATTTTTTTCTGAAATGTCAAAAGTAAAAGTCATAAACTTTGCAAGTTAAGGCATTTGAAAGACTATGTTAAAATGGCTCAGAAAAAAACACTCCGGTGTACGTAAATGTTAAAGTAATCCTCATTTTTGTTAGTACATATAATACGTTATCAGTTGTCTTTGTACTTACAAATATGCTATTCTAGAACCTATGCAGAGGCTATTTATGAATATTAAAATATGTAAAATACCATCACAGGTAATATATAATGTATAAATTCAGATAGAAACTATGAAAACATTATATGGTCATCATTTAAACCCTAAAAAGAAACATAATGAATGTCTTTTGCTTTGCTGTTGACCACTTATTCCTCACTTATTTATTTCCTGAAGGTATTGCTGCTTATTTTCTTGTTGCAATCGGAAAGGAATTTGTGATTTGTTACTTGGGAGGATGACATTTATAGGAGGTGCTCCTCAAATGAATGATTGGACTTTCATATTAATCAAACCTGCGGCTGCTTCCCCCCAGAAGGTGGGTCGTGAGTGGTGTGAGTGCGGTGCGAATTTTAGCTGGAGGAAGGGGGTACCTGAGGAGATTGTGGGGGTGAGGCGGCTAACTGGGGTGTTGTTTGTGTAGGAGAGCAGCAATACCCCGTCCCTCCTCCGGTGTACAGCTGCCACACGCCCACGGACAGCTGTGCAGGAAGCCAGGCTCTACTCCTCAGAAACCCGTACAACAGGTAACTTTTTTAAAGCTATCAGCGACCCCACCGACTGCTGCTGCCCCGACAGGCACACCTTTCAAATTTCCTTCGGACATGCCCAGCAAGTCTGTTCCACCAGGTTTGTTTGATGGGTTCTAGATTTCAGAACCTCAATCAGACACAGCAGCCAAAGTTGACAAAGTTGAAAACACTTTTTTTTGCATTTGTAATATTTTTCCATGAGGTTTGCTCTGCCTGTGTCTCGATTCACACGGTGACACAGTCGTGACAACAGTGGTAAAAGGCAGCACTAATTTCTGGATGATGGATTGAATTTGCCTCAACTACTGTTCTGTATTTTTGTTTTCTGCATGCACCCGTGCCGCTGAAAGTACTTGCTTTCAGGATGTATACAGCTTAGATTTTGGAAATGTATGGTAATTTCAGGGTGAAGTTTAATTTCAGGTCCATCTTATCTTCACCTTGCATTCTGTATTGCGGAAACTGTCAAAGAAAGAATGTCTCTCTGTGAGGTTTTTCTGATATCTCTCAGTTTGTGCTGCTAGGTGACCTGAAAACACACATAAAAAAACAAACTGCGTGAAATCGAATTCACCAGCTCATTACACAACCATGACACCAATGCTCATGAATTAATTTAAAGGTTTTGATGGAATTTCCAGCAACCATGTTGCCATTGAATTCTGTGTGACGTCGAGGAAAAAGGGAGTGAGGTAAGTAGGAAGGAAGGGGGTTTATTTCAGACAGTCTGTGTGCAGAATTACAAGTGTAAGACCTTCACTTTAGACTGCTAGAAAAATAAAAGCATTTATCAACTTTTACATAACAAAACGGATGAAGCGTTTGCTAACTCCTACACATTCTGGGGCTGTGTCACTTCCCAAAATAAAAAAAAGGTTTCTTTTATATTACCTCAAAAATAACAAAACAGAAACTTTTTTTAAACTGGAGGGAAATCTTTATTTTAAGCATAAAAATATGTGTATTTGTACTGGGTATTTTCTTAAGTGTCAATAAAAGTATAAACATACTTTCACAATGACAGTGAAAGTAATGGCCATTTCATTGTCTATGAATAAAAAAGTAATGGAATTGAACTATATAGGAATACTATTCTTAGTTACACAGTATCATATCCTGTAAGTGTTAACCCTGTACCTGAAGCTTGAATGGCATAAATTTAAAGAGGAAAAGGAATAATCCTCCACAATATAGCTATGTCTGCTCAAAGGTCAAGAGCTGTAAGCAGCACACAGCAGGCCAAAATAAACTCCACATGATCTACTGCTGATTTCCTTTTGAATTCCTTATCCCGATGACTGTCTAGATGTCCTTAAAATGGAAAAGTCGTTACTCTATATAGTGCTTTAATAAGTGCTTTGTTATTTATATGTAAAGATGCCAAACTCAGTACTAAGAACACATTCTTTGAATGCCAACAACTTGTTGTTTTCAGCAAGAGAACATAAAGATTCCAAAATAACAAAATTCTATTGATAAGACTGCTTGAGTCATCCACCTTCTCCCATAGAAAAAAAACAGTTTTTTTCCCTCAAGTTCTGCTTCTCTCGCCTCGTAAACAACAGCTCGGTTCTCTTAGCTTCATTTTTTTTAAGCCTGAAGTTTTTTTGGGGGGGTGTCATGTTTTTAGTTTGACCTCCTCTCCCACCCCCTCTCCTTTTCTGGTCTCGCCTTACATTCGAACAGGTAAAAGTGACGGAGAGAGGTAACCAAACAAACACAGTGAATAAATGGATTGTTTGATGAAAAGGCAACGGAGAACAAAAACCAGCCGAGATCGTGGAGGAGGCCCCACATTTATAAATGAAGTGTCAAAATGAGAAGAAAGTTGAGAAAATCTCCTGCCATAAACAGTATAACGCTGGCACTTCTAATAAAAATCGGGCAACTGCAGGAATTAATTACTGCAGCATTACAGGAAGAATTTGTGGAATTGCTCAGTGCAGTGGCACCGACCAGCACGAACAGCTATTGCAGAAAACGGCAGGAGAGGGTAATAGTTTCTGAGCAGATATGCTGGATATTGCAGAGACATAATAACACTGGAGACAATATAATGGATAATAGTGTCCATTACTTCTGACAAATGGGTATGTGCATATCTGAGGCATATTTGAAGGTATTAATCCTAAAACAAACACATTAAAACTCTGTTTCTTCACAGGATCATATTTGAATAAAGGATTCTACTTTGTAACTGGTCTTTGAAAGTTTCTGTCAATGAAATACGGGCAACATTATTATTTCTTTCTGTAGTGTTTTGCGATACACTTGATGTATCTGTTCCCAACCTAACAATTTCATTTCTTATGCTGTGTTAATTTTTATAGGTTGTGATAGCTTCACTGTAGGGAATATTTTTGTCAGATCACCTGACAGTCCTGTAGCTGGGTAAACACCACATGCCAAGTTAACTGATGGTCCTGGTGTTAGAGTTTTAATAATAGATAGGTATTTCAGTTCGAAGACTGGAAGGATTAGAATAATTTATCATTTCCCAGCAAGATTTTTCTCTTTGTCTGGCACATTCATTACTTGTTACCCAGGATGTATCCCTTTCATAAGCTATTTTTCAGTCTTAACATGACTTTTGTCTGATTCTCCTGTGGTGCCAATTTATGCTCAAATTTTTGTTGACTTTTTTTTCTTCCGCTGGTAACCCCCTCTGTCCTTTATTTTGAATTCTTCAAAGGAAATTTAGTTTGTTTTTATTATTTTTTCCCCCCCTGGCAGTGATAATTTATACCAAATGACCTCACAGCTTGAATGCATGGCATGGAACCCTGTGAGCACATTGGCACCAACAATTAAGAGGTAAGCAAAAAGCAAAATGTAAAAATTGTCATAAATTAGGATTATAAATTACTCAGCTGTTGAAATCCAAGCCTTCTAATTCCGGTCCAATATCATAAATTGTCTGCTTTAGAATGCATTAAATGAATATAGGCATTTTTTTTTTCAAATTATTTACTTCTTTGTAATTTTATTATATAAAAGAGATCAATCCAGGTTTTGAAAAATATGATGTTTTGGCAAAATGGAAACTGAGGATGGCAGAAAAAGGTGACAAATGAGTATGTGGGCAATTTGTAAAGAACGAGACTCTGAAAATACAAACTAAGACAACAGTATCTGTCACCATTACAGCTAGTTGCCAGAAGAATGAAGCAATTGCAGCATATTACAACTGCTTATACTGCAATAGAGAATTTTAAAGCTTTGTCCTAGTGGATATACATGTATGGAAAAATGGTCTTGGTTGCCAGTTTAATTAGGATCCATATTAACTCTTCTGTTTAAACAGGCAGCCCAGACCATATTGTCAACCACATTGTAGGGCTGCTTGTAATCAATACAGAAAAACACCCCCTCTAAACTGCAAAGTTACATGTTGAAGGTTACACCTTCTCTCTTAAATCATATGAAATTCAGTCGACCCACAGGAAGTTGTGCTTTTCTTAAAAAGGAGGAGCTGTCCATAAATATTCACATCCTTTGGTGCAGTCATCCTTCACTCAGTGACCCCTCCAAAAGAAACTTTGTTCGTTGCTTCTGTTAGTAATACTAGTTGTTCTGTGGTTTGTTACTAATCGGTCTTGTGTCACAAAACTGTTGGCATTATCTTACCCAATCCATCACGCTTTCTTTGACCACAGGCATGGCAAAGCTATCAGTGCCTGTAATCTTGAATGTTTTCCATAGCTTTAAGATATGTGACACTGTGGACCTTGATTTCTTGTCTGGCTATCCGGACCTGATGAATGTAATTCTTTGGGGATTCTGCACTACATAACTGTTGACATCTCATGATAGGTTGTCTATATTCTTTTCAAGGGTTATCATCTGAAATGCCTCTCTTGTATTTCTACTCTGTTTGCATTAGCATTTTCCTAGAGCACAGCTCCAGCTCTGTGAATTGGCTTCAGGCTTTGTACACTAAAAGAGTCAGTGTGTGCAATTAGACACTGTTTTGTCTGTCTTGAGGAATATATCCTGTGCAGCAGAGCGGCAGATCAGCCTTGACCGTGGTCCAAGATATAATAGCAAGGAAGAGGTCATCCCCAGGGAATTGTCAAACGGATCAGGACACAATGGAATGGCTAAAAAAACGCTACACAGACTTGCATGTTATCAAACTGTCCAAATGGCTCTCAGCAGTTAGGTTTGCAAAGTATTTGACCTACTGACACCCAAAAGTATAGAAGAGAAATGGCAAAATGAGTAATCTGTAGTTAAATCAAGAAAATTTTGGGTTAGCCAAGCTGTTAACTCTGTGGAAAATCAGTCCTAGACATGGTCTCATCTCTGGGGATGAAAGCCAAAGAATTTATGTGTCTTCTCCAGATAATAAATGCTGCAGTTCCCAATATCTTAAGTTGCATTTGACATGAACCTGAGGTGTTTATCTCTGAAAGGAATGAATGAAGGATCTGTGTGCACATTTTTTTTCACAATTTTGATTGTTGCTGTAAAGGAGGTTTCCCAGAGCAGCTGTATGTGAAGGTTAATGTTTGAAAAATATCAATGTTTAAAAAACTTTGAATGCTCCTGTGCATATATATATATTGATTCATAATAAGTACATATTCAGTATAACAACAGTAATCCTTTTCTTCTGTAACCATAATGTTATTAATGAGGCCCTCAGAAGAAGTTTAGGAAAAAAGTTGGATGATGTGGGGAAAAATAGGAATTGTGGATTGGATGAGTGTGTAATCTAATTCTTGCCCTCTTTTACTAAGTATGTGTTAGAATCCTTCCTCTTGCCATTGCTGGCTCTCTCTTAACTAGCACCATGTGAGTCATTCACTGATGATAAGTAGATGCTCTATAAGCAACATGGTTACTGCCGTGTGTATGTGAAAGAGAAAAATAACACGCTTAGCAACTGTGTCAATCTGAGGTCAAATTGGAGGCCCTCTCTGTCATGTCATGGGTATAAATTTTGGTTTGATATGAAATTCCCATCTGTCTTTTTTGGAGCTCCATCTCTGATTGGTACGGAGAATTTATTGCTGCAGAGAACAAAGAGCAATTTCCACAAAGCTGAAGAACTGTTGTAGAATAGAATCTGCAGAATTGTAGCAGTCAATGACTTGGACTGCATCTGTAAGTGCAATTCATAGCTCTGGCAGAGTTCCTACAAAACGTGTCCGGATTTGAAGTACAGTAGTTGCTGTGTGTGTTGTAGGGGGTGTGACATTTCCCTAGTGTAGCCCAATATGGTGAGGTCAAGTGTAAAAATGGAAAGATTATTATTTACATTGTGGGATATGTGCTACTCCTTCCCAATGCGTATTTCAACATAGTGTTTTACCACTGTTCTTTTTTTATTTAATGGGAGCTTAACCCCTACTGTTTTACAAGCAAATGTTTTTCCCCTGTCCTGTGACTGGCAAGGAAGAGTCCCCTCAGATTGTATAACCTCGTTACATTTCAGGCCCTCCACATGTTGGTTCATGAGGTCCTTCTAACAAAAAAAAAACATGTGAGCAAGATCAGAACAATACAGGGATACCTGTAGTTCTCCGCCCAGGTCACATTTACTCGAAATGGAGCAGAAGACTGCATTTGTGAGGTCAGGACACTGTAGCCATATGACAGACTACAACCGTTAAGAGTAACACAGGAGGTGAAAAGGGGGTTGTAAAAGGTAATATTTAATTAGTGTTGAAGAGTCATGATGCATCTAAAAAATGCCTCTTTCCAGAGGACGAAATGAAGAACAATCAGATATTAATTAACCGCACGGGTTTTGTGTGTCTGTTGTTGGGCTACTACAGGGAAGTGGATTGCCTGAAACAATAAGCTGGTCACAAATAATAAATAAATAGTTGCTTATTTTTTACCTTTTTTTTTCCCAGCCACACAACCGGCTATGAAAGTGACCATAACACACCCATGGTTTACAGCTGCAGCACCCAGTACAGAATCCACACACATGGAGTATTCAGAGGCATCCAGGTTAGTAGCGCTGCCAAGTGTTCAAGAGTTCAAGTAAAGGTTACAGACTTGCTTCCAAAGGCAATTCCATCTATTTTGTTAATACAAGAAGAAACAGCCAGAAGTTTGTTTTGTGTTGTGGTTCCAAGGTCAGGACAAAGAGTACACAAAACTCAAGTGCCAATGGAAGTATATACATTTATTACAGTGCTTTGAGCATTCAATGCCTGTTTCCCATACTATTAGTATTTTTTAGGGTAAGGAAGAAATATGACTCAAAGTAAAAGTGATGCAATACGAATCATTAAATAACACTGCCAAAACAGTGGAGACATTTAAAAGGTATTTCAGTAAGAAAAAAGCAAAGAGGAATTGCTTTCAAGAGATCCATTAGCAATAAAGATAGGGTTTCCATTTTCTTGCCAGAATTAATAAATCAATAAGCCTTAATTAATGCCGTCAAGATTCTGAAAGCAGAGATTCTCCAGAAAGAGTGTCTGGAGATATTTTAAGTGAAAATATTCACTTTAGCCTTTGCTTTTCCTCAGTGCTTTGTTCAAGACTGAACCAGGCAGAAACAAAAAAAGTGCGTTTTAAAATATTTAAAACCTATAAACAGCATACCGAATACAGTATTATTTATTTGTCTGTAGAGGTATTTTGTTTAATCTAAAAAAAATTGGGACCTACACTTACTTTGCTGGTAAGATTCTCACTGGGATCCCCAGATAGACTGTGCTAGAAAGCCGTAAAACTTTTTTATCATTTACCTATCAATAACTTCTACGAGCAATAATTACACTGCTAAAGCATAAAAAACCCATTATGTAAAGCTGGTACTAATTAGAAGCAGATGGTGCTCAGTACAGGCTGAAATAAAAGAGCTGTGTCTTTAAAAGCCCTGAGAAGATTAGGCTTTGAGATATGGTCTGCCTAACGCGCATGAGTAACTGTTAACATTTAAATGAGTAGTCGCTGATATCCAGAAATTTAAGTGAGGTGTCATTCAGTTCAAGTTAGTAGATAATTCTACATTGCTACTTCCTTAAAATAAATTGATTTTTCAGAGTCCTATCAACAAGTGATCAGAAAACAATGAAATGTAATAACATGAGCAGGAGGTACTCAGATTAGTTCATCTTAACCCTTGGATATGCTGAAAAGTTAAAAAGAATATTATTATTTCATATATTCGATTAACAATATATACATACCAGCTAGAGCAATGCAGATCTTAAATGGCTGCTTTTTAGCAATTGTATAATTGTGATAGACTACATATTGTAAAAATGAAAACTTCTTTTCCTGGTCACAAATCCCAAATCCTCCTGCAGGATGTGAGAAGAGTGCCTGGCATTACTCCTGCCATCGTGAGGCCATCGTCGGAGACCAACGAGAAGCGGCCATTCATGTGTGCGTACCCCGGCTGCAACAAGAGATACTTCAAGCTCTCACACCTGCAGATGCACAGCAGGAAGCACACAGGTAACCGTGTGACAGCGAGTGTCTCTCTCTCCAGTGAACAGACACCCTCCCTTTGGCTCAGCCCCACTGAGCGCAGAGTATGCTGGATTCCAGGTTACAAATAAATAAAAAAATTAAGGCGGTTACTTACACTGGTAAACTCATCAACGATGATGCACATGAAGAGTGGTCAGACAGTGGATCATGTTCCTCTGATGGATTTCGTATGATTGCTGTGTCATGTCTCTGAGTCACATTTCCATTATTCCCCATTTGAATGATGATTACCGGCACCGTCCCTGGATATTTCATTCTTCTTCATATTCTTTGTTAGCACATTTATTTCTCTGGCACAGCTGCAATTATAGATTGATATTTTATTTCTTTCTTTTTTTCTGTTCTTTGTGCTCTTTAAGTCTATCCTTTATTTGATTTAGTAAAATCATTTAGGAATAGTTGACTGAAAAAGGAATTCAAGCTTTCTCACTTAGAAAATATTAATTGAACAATGTTGTGTTCATGTTATCAGAAAATCTATCTTAAAATCCAAGTAATCAATAATAATATATTACAGATATTATAATAATATATTAGAGAATGAAATGGTCCTGTAGCCATTTACAGTATGACTCAGATGGTTTGAACTCTGAAGGGACAGAAATTGTTAGTTTGGATACATGTGCTCATTATTGGAATTCTCTGACATATCTCAATCCACGTTGTGGTTTCTAAACTATTTCACTACCCCCTCAATGGTCCCAGATGGAACAGATGTACGAGTGTTGGGAAGAATATCTTCATTTTACCAGTAAAATGAGAAAAAAAGTAAAATGATCTAATTTACTGTATGCCGGTGGCATTCTCGGAAGATCATGAGGAAACATTTGAGAAATCACTGAATACAGATTGACAGATGAAATAATTGCTGTGTCTAGCAGATTAACTTTGCTATGTTTTCTTTAGATTCTTAAGAAAACGATTTAATGTGAAAACGTGTAGATTGATAATACAAGGAGACTTGATACTCCCTGGTTAGACCATTTCTACAAATACTGTAGTTTACAGTGATTAAAGAAACATAGAACTGCTGAGTTGGTAATTTTCCAATATCAAGATGAACACTCACAGAGGTATTTTAAATGATACGGTGAAAGACAATAGGGGGTGTCTGAGCAGGATTCTGTCTCCCTGCTGTAAGTTAACAGCCGAACTGCTGTTTCTTTGCAGGTGAAAAGCCCTACCAGTGTGACTTCACAGACTGTGGGAGGAGGTTCTCTCGGTCCGACCAGTTGAAGAGGCACCAGAGGCGACACACAGGTAAGGATGCTTGATCACACAGTGTCTCCGTCAGCTGCGGAAAAAGCATCACTTTACAGCTTGCTGTCGCCTTACCTCTGGTCTTTACTGAAGGTTCTACTCAGCACTAAAAAACTTCTTTGACACCAAAACAATAAATGTTTAGGCAATCTTCAGAGCAAGATCAAGCCTACATCTCCAATTAATGTAACACGCAGAGCCAGTATTTGCTCCTGGTACAAACATTTTTGTGGCTTTTAGTAGATTTATTTCCAACTGGAAATGATCTAAAATCACAAACTGATTAATTATTCAGAACTGCTGAATAATTATGTATTTTACAGAAATTAAAATTGTTAGGCTATTTGTGGGTAGGAGGTACAGCTGTTCTAATAACCCAGTATCCTAATTAGGTCACTGGAGCACTTTATCTACCCCCTGCTAGCATGGAAAAGTGTTCAATACACTAATTAGAGATGTCATTGAAAAATAAGCAACATTCAACAACAATATTAATGATACTTTACAAATTAGCGAATGTCCTTGTTTCAGTCAGTTTTAGTTTCATATGTAGGACTGGATTGATCAAAGACTTTAAAAAGTCCTCACTATAGATCTCGTCATTGTACCATTCTTAACCCTAATAAAAAATACTGAAACATAAATTGAGTTACATAAATAAACAACATTACTGAAAACAGAAGACATTAAGAATAAAAAATAGGGACTGAGCATGCAGTAAAACCTTGTATTGGTTCTGATTTTATGCTGTGGGCCTTCAGGGCACCCAGCAGTCATGCTGAAGGCTGAAGAAGTGGTTAAGTGCAATTCTTCAGACCTCTGGGAAACCTGAATGGCTTGTCTGGCGAACCATATATTCCTGTCTTTACTCCCCCCTGTTTGTTCACATAGGAGTAAAACCTTTCCAGTGCGAAACCTGTCAGAGAAAGTTTTCACGGTCTGACCACCTTAAGACTCACACCAGGACTCATACAGGTAAAACAAGTGCGTAAACTTTTTTTTTCCACATTTATTCATTCTAATAAATACATTTATTAGATTTATTTTAATGATAGAATAAATTATTCTATTATTCTAGTATTCTTATTTTATTCTATAAATAATAGAATAAAATAAGAATAGTATGTATTCTAATAATATACATTTATGTACGCTGGTTTGAGGGCAGATGCCATATGAATTATACTCATGAATGTGTAATAATTCACATTGCTAATATCAGTGTATGTAGTACAACTAGAATTTGTGTCAAAGAAAGTCTTCAGCATATGCAAATCAGGGCCCTTAATGAATCTAAACTGATAAGCAGCACCATATTCTGTGGTGTGAACCAAGCTGCATTTTAGCATTTACATTGAGGCATGAATTGTGATCCAATTGAATAACAGCATTATATATAATATTATACGTCTGCAGCTTTTCATGGCTGGTAATATAATTGAATTCCAAGTCCAGACTGTAAATCACTTAAAACTCCAGCCGAAAGTGACACCTTCAGGCTCTACGTTTAAACACCTGTTTTTGTCTCTCGACAGGTGAGAAGCCCTTCAACTGTCGATGGCCGAACTGTCAGAAAAAGTTTGCGAGGTCTGACGAGTTGGTCCGGCATCACAACATGCACCAGCGGAACTTGACCAAACTTCAGTTGGCGCTCTGAAGATGGCGACAGGCCGGAGAACTGCACAGGACAGCTGGGATGAATATGGAAACAAGGCTTTCAAACAGCGCTACATTGCCAGACCCTGTGAAGGATTTTAAGCCAGAGTAGCTTGGCAGATATTCTTTCCATGTACAGGAAGGCCTGGGCTTCATGTACACAGACTTTTAATTAGTATCTACACTACTTCCTGATAAACCAATGGAAATGCATTCCGTTTTTGTACGAGCATTGTCAGAAACACAAAAGGGAATATTCTGTTGTTGTAGTTGTTGAAATGTGATCCAGTATATCTGATCTTTATCTATTTTAATCAAGCTAAAACTAAGTTATTGAAAATGTTCAAATAAAATATTGCTTTTGGCTTAATTATTACATTAAGGGGAAGTATGTGAATTTGAAACCCATGAAACTACTTAAGGGACACCTTTCTGGAAATTCTGTTTATTATGCAGAACTATTCAAAGTGTGACTTCTCCAGTGGTCACGATGGATGACTCAATTCATAAAAAACTTTTTTTGCAGCACATATTACTGATGAAGTTGAGATTGCAAAGGTTGTATTATATGAGATTTTGATGAAGTTAATCTGTAGCATTTGGAATTTGTAAAATATATAAAAATGGTCACACTGGCTATGTGGCTAATTAGCTGTGATGTTGTAAAAAAACAGAAGTGCTGGTCCACAGTTTCCATTTAACAAACTTTCAATGGAATAAGTGTAACTTAAATCTTTCAAGTTTCAAAAAGAACTGTAAAAAACCTTTGATAGCTTCAGGAATGATATTTTGTTTTCTTTTCTGTTTTTTATTATGTATTTACATCTTTTGTTTGGAATTATTGTGTATATATCTGATATTAACATATTGCTCTCATAAAAAGATGTTTATTAACTAAAGACTGTATGATAAGTAGATGTATCACAGTTTGAGTCGTTCCCTACCTAAATGTATTGGTAACACTAAAAATGTATCTTGCGTTTGTTATTTTTTCACCAGGCTTTGAATTAAAGAACACTTAAAGTGAACTGTTAGCTCCAGCAGCTGTGTTGGCTCAATCATGGTATCAAGTTTCTACAGCCCTTTCTAATAGGAACTGGACAAAGCTCTCAAAAGCCAGTGACCAGTGCTTAACCTGACCAGGTCCTGACCACAGTTAATTCACCTGACATTAATCACAGAAGAGCTAGAGAAAGGTTCATTCAGGTTAGCTTTCTAAATAAAACTGGATAATTGCATTATTTGCAACTATTTTATCTCTCTCTATATATCCTTCTGGAATTCTTGAGCAGCATACAAAACTGTAAACCAAAGAATTGAACATTCGCTCTTTGTCACCTAGACAAGTTCACAAGAAAATAAAAATACCTGTTTTCTACTGCAAAATATTAAGTGTCTTACGGAAAAGTGTTTTACACCAGACAAAAACAATTTTATTTACATCTGATGCATTGTGTCTAGTAATATGCAACCCTACTATATAATATATACACTTTTAAATACATGTTATATATTTATATAAAATATGTATGCATGTAAATATATATTTAAATATAAGTGTATAATACGGACATTTTTAAATCTGGTAAGTCCTTTCTTCAGTGTTATGATCATAAAATATACCGTTTGTGTAATTAAGGGAAACTAACTACACATAAAAACCTATTTTTGTGGCACTGAGCTTTTTGACATCATTTTAATATGATGAATTTTTCAGATTTCAGAATGTTCAAATCCAAATGGGCAACTGTTTTAATTAAAAGTAAGTGATTGGCTTTGGAGTCTCAAAAATGAGCAGAATCCAATTACCCCTTGTATTGTAGAAATAGCTGTGATATTTTGTTTTGCCTTTAAAAGAATGCCAATCGTTAAACTGCTTAATCTATGACAAATAGAAATGGAATTCTGAGACTTGTTCTTTTAACACTCCCAACTCTAAACATTAGTACTGTGTGAATGTGGTTACCTTTCCACCCAATTGCTCATGCGAAAAAGCCCGCTATATCTCGGAATGACAGCAGTTAATCTCTGTCCAAGATTTCAGTTACAGAGCACTGCTTCCATAGCTTTGAAGTGGGGGTACTGTTTTTCGTTTGGCTTTAACAAGAGACTCACACACTAACCTATATGTGCAAGATGCATATGTACAGTAGATATATACTCGGAACTCTTTTCAATTGATTCTGCATAGAGTATTTCAGACCTTTACAGTAAATAAGTGGTGAAAACATTCTTCAGTGGTCTTTCTGCCGTGTCTTGCAGGAAGAGACACAGATACAAACACACTTTTCAGTGCTGTGGTGTGCTACACAAATTCATTAGGACAATACATGATATGGTGCTGAAACAGAAGGTTAGTTTTCTCTGGCCACCTTCTGCTTCTGAACTTTGCAACTGATAAAAAAAAGAGCCTGGAGACTTCATTTATTTCTCCCGGCCATCTGCATCCAGTCAGGAGTCCTTGGTATTCGAAAAAGCTATTCATCAGAATCAGGACGATACAACTTTCCCCTCAAGAGGGAAAAAAGGAGACAAAAGCGAAGATGGTTAATAAACTTCATTCAGGGCCAAAGGCCAGTCCTGGTCTAAACAATTCACTGGTAAAGTAAAATACAGAAGCATTGAAGTTCTTCCTTTGTTTATTCAGTGGGTACCTTCTTCATCTTTGTGTTGTACTCTTGTAACACATTTGCCTCTGCTGGTCTTTGATTATTGCAAACCATTCATTCTGAAAAACAACAAACGTATTCCACCTTAGATCAATGTGTAAAATATATAGATTTCTGTCAACTAATTCAATGTAAGGGCACCAGAGTAACATGTTAATATTTTTAGCAGAAAGTCCAAAGGTGACAATTGTTATTTCATTGACTGGGTGTAATCCATTTTGTTTTACTTTGGCAAAATAAAGTGTTTATGGTTGTTGTACATAATACCAACTATTTTAGAGTTTTCTTCTTATGTAGTTCAAGACTTTCAGCTATTGAATAGGTGTATTATTTGTTAAAATGTAATGTATACACCCATGTAAATATTTACTGTATATGCTGTACATCAACAGCTAAACATATCATTCAAATATGCCCGCATGTACAGTATATAAGCATAACTGTTGTGATTACTCAGAAACAATGTGCTGGTTATTATATTGTCCAACTAGACAGATTATTGCAAACCAGACATGACAACTACTGTATATATTGTAAATACTGTTTAGAAATAGTGACAAAGCCTTTTCTTAGTGGATGTACACAGTTTTAAAGAAAAATAGAAAGGTTCTAATGCTGAAGCAAGCATGTTTACTGGGCATCAGAAAATGAACATTTTATTAATGATGGAGTGTGTTTAAAACTATAGAAATAAAAATTTAGTCTATCTAATAGTAAACTAAATTGATTAATCTCAAGATCTGCCTGATATATTAAGAAAAAAAGAATAAGACAAAAAAGACAGTACCAATATTAAAAACATCCTCAATAACTTAAACCCTAATAACTTAAAACACAATAAGTGTGACTAATCCAATGTTAACACATGTAATCAAATATCTGAAGACTCTTAACATTATATAAATGCTATATAAATGTGTAATAAGTGCCTGAAATGCTGTTTTATTAGTATAATGTCTTTCCAATGGCCAGTAAAAGTTACAGACACTTAATTTCTATCTATCAATGGTTGTTAGTAAAGACGAGAAAACTAAAAGGACTTCAGGCTAAAATATTGTGATATATATTGTGAAATAATGCTCAGTTGATTGAGATTTAACTGTTCTCTATTGACCAGACAGCTGTTCAAAGGGTGTGACAAATTTATGATTCAACAGCATTTTCATTTTTCTCAAACCATTTGGTAATTTGTGGGAATCAGCCCACTGAATGATAAGATAGCTGAAAACAAACACATGCACGCAAATGAATCAAATGAAATGGAGATCGCTGTGGAATTTTTTTCAGGAATGAGTCTAGAGAGACACCATCAGCCATTAAAGGATTAGAACGTCCCAGAGTCAGGGCCCAGTGCAGAGGATGCAAAATGTCAACCTGTGTAAATCACGGACGATGTCGGCAGACCTCTTTGGACAAAGGAAGTCTGTAACAACCCTGGGCAATAAACTGGAGAATCTATCAGGTGGCGAGTACGAGACAGAGACCTTAACCTCAACCAGGGTGAACAACTGCCCTTCTCAAAAGGCTGTACCCTGATAACTACTGTGCTGTTTTTATTTTAAAATGTTCTTACACGTCTCCTCATCCGGAGGACAAAATAAAATCCGAAAAATCCGCCACTGACAGATCACATTTTAATCCAGATTCTCGATGAAAAACACACTCATATCACATCAAGGCCTCTTGTTTTTCAAGTCATTGAACTGATTCATTATTAAATAGCTTTTATTCTCAGACAGCAGTTCATGTTTTTATAATGATTGAATGAAATACACTTGCTTTTACAATTCGAGTTTCATTTTATATATTCATAATCTGGGGCATTTTAATATATAACATTTGTTTTTAGATATAATGCTTCCCAAACCATATATTGTTTATCATAACTCAGGCAGTTATTCAGAAAGTATCTATATTGTGTTTTTGATTTCAAATTGTAACCTTTACTCTTTTATCAAGAATAAAAGCATATAACACTACAATACTGCCATATTTATAAGCTTAAAACCAAGCATTTTACCCGGTCCTGGCATTGTTTAACTTCCCCATTAAACAGTCTAACACAACACAATATACAGCTCTTACCAACTCGATTATAAGATCTTGTACCTATGTAGTAATTGGAATGTAAATTCTTCTTTGTGGAGCTGTTCGTGGAAAGGTCCTTGATAATAAGAAACACTTCACTAGTTCAGCATGGAGAATATATATAATCGTAATAGATTTATTTACTCAGTTTAGAAAGGGGAATTCTTATCTTTTGGCATTAAATTTGTAACAGTCTAACCCAAACACTTGTTTTTTATCCAGTCACTGCATCTGTAACGTTTAAAACAAATCTAATATATCATTAATAGTTTACAAAAGAAGAAACAGGAAAGTATAGCATAATCCTGAAAAGCCAGTCCTCTAAAATGGGTTCTACTACTATCATTATATCATGAATTTCAGCTCCCTGGTACGAAATGGTGCGCTGCTGTCAGAGAATGTTGCCTTGCCTTCTCAGAGGAAGAGTGTCTAAGTTGTGCAGATTACACAATATCAGACTCTTATTGGGCACGGTTTTCGCAACACAGTTATTTTGTACATTAAGGTCTGATTTGTTACTGCATTCTACGAGTGCGTACCAACCCGTGACCTCACCTTACGACAAAAACGGAGTGCATTATATTCTGACATGATACAGTACATCTGCTGAGGTCTTTTAATCAGGAGTGTGAGATGATTTGTGTGCCAGTCCCTCTGTGAGCATGGAACCATGTACAGTAAATGGCACATCTGATTTTGAAAAGATCCCTTGCAGTTAGAAGACTATTAATTATACACATTAATCACTACGACGTAGGTGCTCAAGACCCAGACCATATGGCAGAAAAAAAAGCACATACAGTAATTCTCACCAGGTCCACATTCTGTAACACTGGCTACTGGTATGTCGAAAATACAACCCAAGCCAGCCTTTTGATTATCACTACTCTACTTCACTTTGAATGTGATATATACACAAGACAGACATGCTGTTAATTCCCAGGAGAATAGGGGATCTTAAATAAGATGCTGTAGTTTTTAACAATGGAGGATATTTAATGAAATAATAAGTTATGTCAGCTGGGTTGCATTCTTGTTAAGCTTTTGCCAGTTCCAGTGATATGACTGATTAAAACAATGAACACTGAACTGAGTTCATGACAGAAGTTTTTTTTCTCAGTATTTAGCAATACAGTTTATCTGGGCCATGATTTAAGTAGGCCACAGTACTTCATTACTGGGGTCATGACCAAGAGAATTTGCAAATGCTAAGCAAATGTCAGTAAGGTCTTAGGTAAATTTCAGGAAATTAAAGTCAACAGCAGCCCACAAGGTAGTTGCAATTAGACGATTAGTAATGCTGGCTTGAACTGTCTTTTTTTCAGTTTTAACCTGTTGGATCAGGAAAAAGAAAATATCTTATGAGGATGAGGTTTTAACCTGTGGGGGAAGCTGGGGAGGACAGATACAAAACAACTTATACAAGAAAGACAATTTGCTTTAACCCACATGGATTAACTAAGTGAAAGCTCAACTGCGCTAAAGACCACAGTGTTGTGTATCTCTTTTTTTGATGGAGGTCTACTGGTAAAATTCTGTATCGAAATCACTGCCTTAGTAAATTTACATCTATTCCAGGCCATACTTTTACTTCTTGGAGGGACTTTTTTGACTCTTTGACTGTGCTACCATTTTCAAAAGCGTTCTTCTTCGACCCCTTTTAAATTGAACAGTGTACCCGAACGAAGTGCTCGGGAGTGATTACTTTCTCCTTAGATTTAAATATCACGTGGCGAAAAGGCCGGCACATTTGTCGCATGTTGTACAAACTTCAGGAAAGAAGTTTATCTTTGGTTTATACAGGTAGGAAAATATGTTTGAGATCAATGTGGACTAAGCAATACTGTACAGATATTACGTGTGTATATTTTAAATTGTTTTTTTTGTTAATTAAAAACCACAAAATTACACTGTCATTCAAACTTTTATTTTATCTACTTACCTTATTTGATAACGTTAACTCTATGCTGTGCTCGTTCACCCTTGTTAGTGGTAGGTAGGGTTTAGTGAATGGAATAATTTAAAACACAGTGTGTTACTTCTCTCATTGACTCCTTAAAGTAGAAGTGTAGGAAAAATTAGAAACTACTACTTGCAAGAACGAATTGATCATTGAACTCTTTCTCTTCCAACCGCAATAGCATCAACAGCTGTGTGCAGGCATACTAATTCCCGTTGTGAAAACCTACTCCGGGAAATCTGACTGGAAGTGGCATTTTCCAAGCACAAGTGTTCTGAGCACTGTGGTTGCTCATACCCGCAGGTTTCTCATTAGGATTACTTGAGCATGAGTAGTTGTAGATCAGCTGTTACCCAAACAGATAAAGACGCGAACGTGATTATCATTATGTTCCGTCCCTACCAATACTAGAAAAAAAAGATCCGAATGCAAATATTGTGAAATAAACTGTACTGAAAAAGTTTAAGCATTGCGGTTATGAAATGAACACCGGTTGTATCTTGAGTGTTTGAAACCTTGGGAATTATTTAATATCCCTGAGGGTAGCTTGGGAGGATAGATGCAAAACAATTTATACAGAAAAATACAAATTCTTAAAGCTAATCCTCAAACCCTGTGGTTTCAGACGATCAGGGTGTAGGTTTTACGGACTTTTCTCTGCAGTTCTGCAGGTAACATGAGGTGGCTGTAGTCCTGCTGTCTCTAACAGCAATTGCAGGCTTTCATAAGGGCAATACACAAACTTGAAGGAACTGTGATGGAGTACAGTTTGGTTTTGTCCTGTGCTCTGTATTTGAACCCCTTGACTTTAAGATGAGTTTAAGTAAAACATAAACACTGAGCTGAGATCTTATACCTGTATTTTTACTGCTTTAGATTTTAAGGTGAACAAAATTAATGTCTAAAAGATAATGTAATGGGAGATGGCAACTGTTTGTTATACTGTACTTTGGATATTTACAGTATCTTCCTCCCACTTTAAATATATTTATAATTTAATTTACTACTGTATTTTCTTGGTAAGAGGTATCGTTTGAGTCAAATGCTACACATTTTAATGTGGTAGCTATGGTGGCGAAGAAAGTCCCTGCTTGTCTTCCTTGATAATAAACGACTCTGACAGATGAAAGCAAACATGTCCAAAATGGTGTCAGACCTTAAAAGAAAGACACTAGTTGTTGAGACAGAGCTGGTCTGATTTTTTCTGTGGTTGCTCTGTTTTATATACACCTTAACAGCGGCCTAAAAAGGTGGTTATTTACATAAAACTGGACAAGAGAAGGAAAAAGAGGGAACCCTTTCATTAGAAAAAAAAACCTCTCATCCCATACTTCTGCAGCTGTATTTGTTTTAAACAAGAAGGCCTAATAATTTATCCCCAGCGGTAAAAAAGAACAAAGTGATTGAAATTACCTTTGATTTAATGGCTTTTAAAATTCCCACTTGAAGTGGAGAATAGCTATTTTCTGTTGGAGTGCTGTTCTTTCTCAGCACTTGAGGACTGTTTCATATACGGAATATTGGTGGCGGGTGAATTAAGATTGTGGTAGCTGTTATTCTGCAGCTATGAAATAGGGAGTGAGTACGCTATCACTTATCATAGCTCGCGAAGACGAAAGCACTATTTTAGTGTAAAAAGACTATTTTTCACCAAAGTCATGTTCTCCAATGAAAAGCTGGAAACCTTTCAAGATTTTATTTCAGTGTGAAGTTTAAATTGATATCCTCTGTGTAAGATTCCAAAGGACATTTGTGCTTTGCTTAAGAGTACTCTCACAAGACAAGCTTTTTCAGATGTTTTAAAAACCCTGCGCTATGACCAGGTCCTTAAATGTTCCATTGACCTTCAAGTGACTTAATTTAACGATTCTAGTACCTCCAGCTGCCAAAGCATTACATGCAAATTGTCTCAGGTTCTCTTCATGCAGGGGATAGCATTTTTTGTATTAGAGTTTGCTAAATCCCAATAACACCAAAGCAGGAAGATGTTGTGCTTACCTGCACAAAACAAACAAATTCACAAAGGGGATAAAATCTTAAATATTTATGTCTAGTACATTTCTGGAAAAATAACAAAACCATCCCTTACCTGTAGTTAATATCTTTAAATCAACTTACAACCTACAGTATGTTGGATTATCTTACTCAGAATTTGACAGGAAAGGTGTCTATATACTGTAGTACTTAAATTTCCTTAGATAACAAGATTTCTTCATAAATCACAGAGTGTGCTAAGACATTTTTTGTTATTCCAGAGCTCTGTTAATGAGGGATTGCATGGCTCCAAAGCTCTGCCATGCTGTGCTAGATTTCTGTCTTCAGATTTGTGCAGTTGTGAACTAATTACACAACAAAGAAAAGGTAGGTTACAACAACAAAGTGAAGGTACTGTAGGTTCATATGAAGGTTTGAAAATGGCATCATGCTACAGTGTGAGATTATACTTTTAAAGATACAGATCTGGGAATTTTATCCCTGCAGACATACCATTTATAATGTTTTGTTGTCTTATTGTGATATCGTTAGCGGTTGTTTATCGGAGTGCGTGACTGACAGGCTTAATGACTCTTTTCACTAGTGAGAAGCTAGGTAATTGAAAACAAGCAGAAAGGAGAGACTTGGATATACCTCTCACTGGCATCATGGGGAGTTCAGCAGGGTGGTCTGCTCTGGTATACTGTGTGAATAGAGATTTTTCTTTTTACCTCCTTCAGCGTATATATAACAGTTTTATTGACTGTGAACTTTAAGCGAGTAAATCTCTCAGAGGAGCTTTTCATTTCTGTGGGTTTACTGCAAAGTCAATGGAACTAATTGAGCTTTTGTCAGTCTTCATGCTGGTGAAGTTGCATGCTGTACTGGGACAGTAAATGTATATTTGATGGACTGCCAGGTGAAAAAATGTGTTACCTTTTAAAAAATGGATGAAATTGGCATTTACTCTAATTAGCTATGAATAATAAATGAAAAATGAACAGTTCGATTCAAATAAGGGATCATCAAAAGATTTTAATTAAAAATAATGATGCAGGCCCAAATTTGTTTTGTACTTTTGTAACATAAGAACGTCTTCATTTAAAAAAAAATTCTAGTGATATCTAGAAAACTGTTTTTGTGTACGTGTGGACTGTTGTGACCTCTAGTGGCAAGCTGGGATGTACAAAACTCTTCTTGGATAGTGTTGGATAGATCAGTGATGTTGTACGTGAGGGCATGTTTCAAATTTCAAAAGGATATGTCAGCCATTGGTTGCTAGACTTATTCCTGGGCTAAAAGTCACGTCTAAATGGAAGTTATTAACTAAAATTCAGGATGGATGACAAGCACAAGTCAATCACATACAGGTGTACCTAGTCCCCATTGTTACAAAATTATCTACATATCGAGCATAAATAAGTCCCTTCACAGTTCTCAGTTCTGCCCCAGGCCCATCTCCACCTTGCAGTCTCCCCTGGGTGCACTCACTCTGAATGGGGCCCAAGCCTCTTCGTCCGGGGCCCGGGAGGCAGCCCATGAACCAGGCTGGATAAGCCAAACCTGTCCCACCAAGTATACCAAATACTCACAAGGCATTTCATTCTTGGATGTTGTTGTCGCTAGTGGAACATGAGTTGATGAATAGGTTAGGGGAGGGCAAAATCTTTAGAGTTCCACAGCACCGGGCAAGTTCAATTCATGTGCAGCAGGATCAGTGCCACAGCAAGGATCTGAATCCAAGCTGAATCAGGAGAGCCTGACAAATGGGTAAAAAAGTAAAATCAGAAGGTGAAAGAAATGGCATTCTGGACAGTTAGATTAGATGTATGAGGGTCAATCTGATTATGTGATCTTAGAAATGGCTGATAGACAGCTAAGCATGTTCTGACTCTGGAATCGTTTTAATGACACTACATGTCAACAGTGTATACTTTAAATAACATATAATATACTACTTAATATGCTTTAAATTATTTAATAATAATTCCTTACACTTCACACTCCACAAAGCACTTTACTGGTAATGGGGATCCCCTACACCACCATCGATGTGCAGACCCACCTACTGTAGATGATGCGACGGCAGCCAGAGTGCGCCAGTACTCTCCCCACACATCAGCTTTCAGTGAGGAGGGGAGCAGAGTGATGGAGCCACCTCAGAGATGGGGATTATTAGTAGGCCATGAGTGGTAAAGGCCAATGGGAAATTTGGCCAGGATGCCAGGGTTTATTTAAATTGATTCTGATGAAGAAATGTGCTAATTGCAAAGGATACAATCTGTTTGTCATTGCCATATTTAAGACTACAAACTATAGCTAGGATATTTTATTACTTTGTCACTTTATTAAGTCGTCTTATATGAATGTGTTATATAAACCATTGAAATAAAGCATACGGGTTTTAATAAACAATTGTTAGTGCCATCTAGTGGCAGTAACTGATATTGAAATTGAAATTATTTGCTGCTGAATTTTTCTGCGTGGCCAAAGTACTTGTAAGACTACCTGTGAGAGCCTGACAAAGGCCTAATACCAGGTTCTTACAATGGCATCCGTTTTCATTTTGATGCATAGTGACTAGCGTGTCTATCCACGACGCCTCAATGAGTCAGACTGCTTCGGAATGAGGGTCTCGCTTCCCACATCTTCTGCGTGTGTTGTTGCTCTTGTTCTGCCGAAACGGTCGGACCATTGGAGCGTGTGGACTGACATCTGTTCACAGCTCACTTGCTTTACCCGAGGACTGGGGATGGGGACAGGTCTCTGTGTCTGTTTACCTTGGAAACCGAGAGCAGTTTGTAATCTGCCAGCCTGCTTGGAGGGGCTGTGGTGTCTGGTTGAAAAACATTGAAGTTACATTACGGGGTCACGTTACGGCCTGCAGAGAGAGCTCGGCCTCCCAGGCCTGCCGGTCACCAGCGGCTGACTCTCTGGAATGTGATGGGAGCCAGCAGCCAGGCCGGGTCCATCACGCGGGTCTCAGATTGATGATGTAAACCAGCAGACCTTAGCAGGGCTCCAGTCCATCACCGTGGCGGCCAGAAATCCCTCTCACCGCAGAGAGTGGCGGGCACCATCAAAAATGAGATTAGTCCCACACTGCTTTTTTACAGATACTGAACACTTTGTGTATTATCTATAAGTCATGAGGTATTTTGAAACGTCTTTATTGTCTTTTTGTTGGGTTTTACACAGTTATGTACGTACAGTATTGAACATTTAATGACCAATAAAATTAAATATTACTGACCACTAGTTTTGACCGAAGAGAAGAAAATCTTTTCAAGCACTATCTAAAACGTTTTGTTTACATTTTATAATGAGACATTTTGCCCATTACAATTCCTCAGTTTCTGTAGTCAGATATATTCTAGTTTGAAATATGCCAACACTGTACAATACCACAACTGGATAAGAGAAAACACGACTTATTGTGAAATACATTTTTTTAGTACAGACCACATTTTCTATACGATGTATGGATAGCTCTGTTAAAAATTAAACACTACCCTGTGTTTGATTTGTACACATAGCCTTGTGAAACCCAAGAAGTGAAATGAGAGTGTCCTGTTGCACTCCGCATCAATTTTCTTTGCCTAAACAGAATGTCAGCACAAGAACTGTAACAGCAGTTCACCAGTGTCTCAGCAGGTTAAAGGGCAGCGATTGGGGTGTTTCTCTAATTTATTAATTGTCACAGGAACATTTAGATGAGAGATTAACCCAAACAAGAGGGGAGATCAAACATGCTGATGTCGTAATGATGATGTTGTTGTTAAGAAATGCCCACCAGGCTGACGAATCTTCGTACTGACGTCCACGTTTTTGTATTTATTAGCTGTCTGCTATACTAACATGACTTTGTGAACACTGAGTGCGGTGGAAAACTGTGGCTTGTTAACAAATCCCTATGTTTGTTAACATATTCACAGCATTGGTGGCACAAGGAATGGATCTCACCTTAATTATTCTACCAAACTTCTGAAGACATTCCTCAGAGTAGTTGTTGCAGCTCTGGACTTCAGGACAGTACACTAAATCTTGCTGTTTTGCCATTTTTATTTTTTCATGTTTGTGAAAATCAAGAGCACAAAAAAAAGCCTTGGATGAGGTCGATTTTCTCCTTTCCTATGTGGCACATGTCATGATGGCTTTGTGGCCTCATTCAATCCTTTTACTGGCACACCCAGGCTATAGACATGATCGGGCTGCCTGTGGCTGGTCTAGAATTGTTCAGAACACACCCTGATACTGTAAGGGCTCACATAAGGCATGAGTTGCAGTAGCCTGCAGGCTAGTGGAAAAGGGCTGTGCAGAGAACCAGCAGTTCTGGGGTGTTTCTGTCATTAGGCTTAGCGGATCTTAGGCAACTCCATCTTAAAAATCCAGTTTGAGGGCTGTAAAGATGCCTGTAGATATCTGTGGATTCAAATTTTCTCTTAAATTGCTAATAATCTCAGTAAAAAGGATCAGACACTTCACATTGCTTTGACAGTGACTACACAAGCAAATGTCAGAGTGTACTCCTCACATGCTAATAATCAATAAATCTACCCATAATTATTCGTGGAGCTGCCCAGAACTGAAAGAAAGTACAGTGACATAAATTGTGCATAAACCTTTGCTAAACTGGAGAGTGAGTTATATATAGACATAAGGAGTATACTGTACTTCTACTGGTTGCAGAATTGTTTGAATATTTTTAAAATAATTTTTTATTACATTAAAGTGTTATTATTTTTTCACTTACTCAGAAATGTAGTTGTTGTTTAGTTGGCTTTCATCCTATTTGCCACATTATTTTTAGAGATAAAACATTTTAATATTGTATTGAATATTTGTAGTTTATAGACTTTTAAATGTTGTATGACTGGGATGTGCTTTAATAAAAATTAACAGAGCACTAGAACCTGTGAAATGTCCAATTCTGTCATTACTCTACTGTTTCTTAGTCAATACAGTTAACCCCCAGAAATTTCTATCTGGTTGGTATTATAAATAATGAAACATTTCACAGTTTTTAAAGATATCTTTAAATCTACTTTGTCTCTCATACTTAATTCTCATATTTCTTTAAAGAAAATGAGAACATCATTTTATCAAAAGCAGTTAAATGTAGTTTTTTATAAGACATTTGCTCTTTAAAACAATTCACATAATTTAAATCCATCCACGATCAGAAAACCACTGGTTCCTGGGAAGCGTTGTGGCTACCTAGAGCCTGGCCAGGAAGCTCAGGGCGTAATGTGGGACTACACCCTATGTGAGGTGCCACTCCACTGCAAGGCATGTCACCCACTCACTGGCAATTCAAGAGACACCATTTAACATAGCCAGCGTGTCTTTGTAAGGCAGGAGGAAGTTGAGGAAAACCCGTGCAGTCATGAGGTGGGCATTAAAACTCCATTGACTCCAGAAGGTGCCCTAGTCTGGAGGCAAAACTGGAACCAAAGCTGTGTGGAAGCAGTGCTAACCACCACACTACTATACTGTCCTATTGAAATACATATAGTTATTTCAAAACCTGCTATTGTGGACAGAACCAGAGGATATAGGCCCATATTGCACAGAGCACCAATGTTTTAGAAACCTTTTATGGGCTTCAGTAAAATAACATTCCAGAAATTCAGGCTCTGATTTCCCCACGGCCTGTTTGCACCCGTGACTCAGGAGCCGTTTGCTGGATTACTCGATGGAATAGAAGCACTGGAGGGGCGCTGCCCCAGTCCAGAAGGAGCTGTGGGCCTCCAGAGCAAATGCCGTCCCTATGGTCTATCTTCCTGACCAAGCAGGACTCGGAAGCCCTCCTGTGGATACCTTTGCAGCTCTGGGGGGCAATAATTTCAAACGTATGCCTGAGGTTCTGCAGGCCTGGCCTGGGATTAGAAGAGTCCCAGTCTACCGAATATCTCCTGTGCCATTCCCAGTGGAATCCCAGCAGCGCCTGAGCACAAGAACCAGGAATGTAAACCTCGTCTTTTGAAAGCCGTCTTTCCAAACACTTGCAATGTTTACACTTGTCCACATGGTGGAGGTGTTTATCTTTCTTTCTGGGCTTTGGCCTTCCTCGGCCTGGCTTGGTGTGGTCGTGCCATTCAGCAGGGGCAGGGGCAAGGGGAGGTGGGTGTAGTATCGTCATTGAACGCATTCATAAAATAAGCAAAACAGGAGAGTGGGATTTTAAAAATGCATGATGTGGACAGAATTATGTGTCAGTTTGTGTGCAGTTCAATAAATACATAAATTATTGAGTAACAAATCTGTAAATAAATTATGACTGTATTTGGCCTAGAAGATTGTTGCATGGTTCAGCATCCTCAAGCTTATCATACATACTGTACAGTAGCAACCTCAAAATATACGCAGACAGCACACAGATAATTTGCTTCCAACTTGTCTAAATAAAAATTTAGCACCCAATACTGGATCATGAGCTCTCAAATCAGCTTTTATTTTAGAAAAATAAAAAACATATCCCTTAGAAATTGAGTAACTTATTGAAAACGTCTATCACTGAAACAGTAGAATGGTGGAAATATTATAGAGCCGAAAGTAAAGTTGGGTGAAAATGACATAGTACCCACGACTTACAGTAGACGTTATCTGGAATTTTAAAATGGATACAAATAGCAAGGAATAAGTCTTTATAGTGGATTTGTGAGGAGAAGACCGCAATCTTCAGTCAGTTAAAATAAATAGACCCTTTTGTTAAACCCAAGCAAAACAAGTTTTGTTTTCACCATGGTTTGTTTGGGTAAAAATAAACCATTTTGTTTTCTTTTTTTATTGCATTAAATGGAACATGTAGATATTAACTAATTTAGATGGTGCAAAAAAGGTTTTCACAGAGTGTAGCGGGCTAAAGATTCAGGGTTTAAATACCTCACAGTATTTTTTCTTTTGATTCAGAATATTAGAACCAAATAATATGGTATCTATGGTATAGGTGCAGCAAAAGGTTATTAGATAAATCCTAAACCACATAGAAACCTGTTGAATTTGATGCTGAATCCTCTATAATTAATTGGGTTATTCCCGTTTCAGTTTGATGTTCTGTTTTAGAGCTGTATTGTTTAGAAGAAAGCAGTCTTTTCTGAGGCAACTACCATGGAAGAGTAGCATTCATTGTCTTGCAAGCCTCCAGGACTATGAAAAACTAATTGGCACCTTGTTCAGAAAACAGATCTCAAACTCTACCGGGGAAGGGGGATTAAGGTCGAAGTAGAAAATTGAGCTGATGAAAGTGGGAGAGTGGAGTAAGTTAAATAAAGTAGTCGTCAAAATTTCAAAATTGTTCTTTTTCCCATTAACTGTTTGAAAGCCTCAGAGAGTGATTATTACATCAGGAAGAGTTTGCATAACTGGTGAATGCTTTCCCTGTGTATATAGACACGGTGGTCAGTAATTCTCTTTTACTGTAAAAAATGGTCTTGTACAGTATATTGCTTTTATTGTGGTGTGTCACACCCACACACTCTGGTACGCAGGGGGAAATACTTCATTCATTGGTATCCTTCTGTGCCACTTCACTTGCTTATGTCAAAGAGCACAAGGGTTAATATATAATACAAATAACAAAAACTAATGAAAGGTTGGCAGATGCTCTGGCATATGTTAGTGCTGCTCTCTTTAAAAACCTGTAATACTGTATTGTAATTTTTTGTTTAGAAGTTCAAGCCATCATCAGACAAGTGAGATAGAGTGAAGTTGCTGTGTATTCTAAACAGGGATCTGTTTGTGCTGTGGTGGGTGGGAAACCAAAAGGTCTTCATGTTGCACTTTTTTTCCTCTACCTTGCTGTGTTTTATTTTTTATGGCTTTTCCACTTCTTTGCTTTTGGCTTAAATGAAAAGGTCAGGGTCCTGAAATATACCGATCCCATGTTACAGCAGCTGTTGAAATAATACGTGCATAACCATGTCAGCCCTTCTTCAGGTTTTTTTTAAAACAAATGGATTAATGTCCCCAGCTCGGAAAGAAAAACTATCAAAAGTGAAAAAGAACATATGGCAACTTCATCGAAGGAAAAAAAAACATAAGGAGCTCTTGAGCAGCTCAGCAAGCAAAGGACTTTCCTGAGTGCAGCTTGAGCACCGTGATCCAGGCGACACGGGTTCGAGCCTGGATCATGGCACCAGCCCTGTGAGCCCGGTATTCTCCCAGCAGCAGTGCACAATTGGCTCAGTGTCTCCGACGAAGGGTAGGTTGAGCTGGCTGGGGTTCAATTGCCCCCCCTCCCCCACTTCCTCTTTCTCCCCCGTGTGCTGTTGCAGGATTCATAGTGGCGAGAAAGACGCTTGAAAAACCCGCAGTTCCAAATTGGTTGGGTTTCTAACAATAACATTGTTAATCAGTGGGATAGAACACTTAAAAAAGATCTTTTAGAGCTGAAAGATAAATGCATTTAGAAGGTTTCTGTACTAAATTTTATACTGGGGGGCACTAAAGATTCAACAAATGGAAGGAGGAAGTCAAACCTTAATCTCACTCACTTCTGCCTCCCTATGTACTATATACTTCTTTACTGGTGCATTTCATTTTCACATCCCTCCACCCATCTTCACCTGTGCAGCAGCTCCCTGGCTCATTCCTCATTAAAAAATGTGTTAGTTACTTATGGATAGGTTGTTAATATCCTCAATACCCCCAATAAACCACACATCTTTTCAGTCTTAGTCTCATTTATGTAATTCAGTCAGAGTGTGATATTATAAGAAAAATATCAGCCTTTTTTTTCCTACAATACAAATGTCAATTACAAGCTACACAAAAAGAATAGCTTTTTTCATCAGCTTTAGCTTCGCCTCTTGAGAAATACTCAGTACGTTAACGGCATTGAATTAAGAAAATGGAATGGGAACATTGAGATTTTTTAAGGCTTTTACTTCTGCACGGCTTTAGAGTGTGCAACACAGTCATGTGGATTACTCCAACACTGATACAGTAATTCTGTGAGTCTTAATGTGGCTTAGCCTGATGTCAAGTAATTTGTGTAGGCTGCTTTTTGCAGATTGAAGTATGCACTTGCTATTGGGATAATGAATGATATTCTCCTAATTTATTATTGCTGCTCCAAGTTTCCTGTCATTACAGAAACTGCATATCAGCTGCACTCTGTTTTCCAGGTGGAAGTATGCCTCTGGCTCTTGGCAAAAGAAGTGTAAATAAATTAGTTGGGAGACTTTAGTTATAATCTTCTGACTGAGGACAGAAAAAAACTATATATTACCAAAGAAATGAGAGCTGTCTTGTAAGTGCATCTTGTTAGGGGTGAAGAACTGTTATTTTCAAGCTTGAGCAATTTGCTTAAGAAATCGTAAGAAAAGGAGATAATGACAAGGCTGCACAGGGGTTAGACAGGGAATGCCCAGCTTAAAGGCGTGGTGTAGCAGCACAGAGTGTGTCTGTGTTAGGACTGGAGTACAAAGCATTGGAACATGGTGGTGTATTAGGTAAAGAGTGTGAGCAGTACAGAAAGGCTGCACAGGAGAGCCCATCATGTCTATAAGGATGTATTTTTGGTTCTACTGGAGATAACACATTCCTTTTGGAGTAAACCAGAACATATGGTGAAAACAACACGAACATACAAACTCCACACAGTCAGATGCTCGTACCGGGATTGAACCTGGGACCATGAAAATGTGTGGGTTTTTTTTTCAGAAGTAGCACAGTTTTCCTTGTATTTCCGTTTTGTGTAAATTACATTTTGATATGGTAAAGCCTTTTAGAATTATGATGATAATTATTCTAGATTTTAAATATTAAATATATTTCTAACTTCACAAATTATAATTCTTTAAATTTATTAAATAATCATTAAAAAAATCAGTTTGTTGAAAATCGTGTTTGCTAGGTTTCAGTTGTAGCAAGACCTGTTGCAAAATAATTAGGGATCACTTAATTAAGAGCACTTAATTAAGCAGTTAACCATAACTAAATTTTACTCTTCGGAACCTCATAGGTTCCTAAAATCTTCTCAGTTCTTGTCTTTTGGTTAACAAGATCATTAAATATATACTTTAATATTTTAAAGTTTTAATCATAGTTATATTATAATATATATGTATATATTATATATAATATATGATTATATCCATAACAGTAAAGGATTGAGTATTGTTGCTCTTTTAGATATTTGAACTGCTGAATGTAAATATACATTTTTTCTTACTAGCACAATTACCTGTACATTGTGAAAAATAACAATAATACAAATGAAAAGATGACAAAACATCTAAACAAAATAAAAGTACAATTAGTGACAGAATCATGAATACAGAAAATGTAATGATGAGTGCATCCTGAGGTCTGTGTTAATTTAATGATTTCTTTACTCAAGATAATGGTTCTGAGTAGTTAAACACAGCTGGAATGTTTGCAAGGTTGTTTAAAAATCCTCTATGAAAGTTTGAAAACTATTTTAATTTTAAGTCTTTTTTCCTCTCTTTTGCTAGGATAAAGATTGTTTGTTCTGCTTCTACAGTGGATGTTTATGGATGAAAGCCTGATTTTCTGCTGATGTTTAATCGCTGTAAAAGGGGTAACTGTTGCTTTAAATGTTCAGCCTTGAAGAAACAGATTTCAGCTTCAGGCTCCACATGTGTTTAATGTCCCTTAATCTAACCCAACATATTAAGAGATTTAGCTGTAATAAGGAATAGTATTATTGCCAAAAGCAGCACTGTCAAAGGTGATTTTAAGCTAGTACATGCCATTTTATAGGCTTATAGAGCATTGTTATAATTGAGGTGAGGTTTCCTGTGGTGAAGTGGATATAGATCTGAATTCCAGTAATGAAATGTTTTTCAGTAAGTCAAAGGAATCAATCCTCACTCACAATTTTTGTGATCTTTTAACCTTTATGGTGTAACGTCAAGTTTAAGACATGAAGCATTCGACCATAGATGACTTGTTTTAGCCTTTCTTTGGTTTGACAAATTCCTGCTGTCGGACAGCAATCACATCACTGATTCATCAGCTGATAGTAACAGTCTATAGTTTTCATTAGGTTTATTGAAGTATGTATATATTGTATATGTGTGTGTATAATATATTGTTTTAATTAATTTGCCTTTTCCTTCCTTCCTTTGTGATCTTTGTGATCTTGAAAGGAGAGAAGTGGCCTGGTCTCTGTCTTTAGAATGACTTTCAGTATGACTTAAAAAAATGCTCAATACAATCCTACAATACAGTACAATTCAATTTATTACAAATCTTTTAATCATGATAATCAAGTATGCAGCACAGTGAATGTCTTGTGTTTTCTTACACAAGTAAAATATTAAACATAATTAAACCCATTTCCTCATAAATTTGTAAATCAGCAAAAGGTATGTACTCTGAGACAAGAAACAAAATTGTTCAGGAAGTTCCTACAGTACTAACTTTTAAAGCAAAAGCAGATTAGCCTCTATAGGCCAGTGCTGAGTTTTCCCAGACTGTGTTATGCCTGACCTCCATTTAGGCAGGTGAACTGTATGTACTGTCCTAAGAAAAGCCACAAAAGCTCATTACCAAAAAGAAAACATTGTTTTTTTAAGGTCATAATATAATACATTCTGTGACTGTATTCCTCAAGTGGATGTAGTGTGATGACCTTTTTAAAAATAGTTTCATATTTTAAAATATGACTCACTCATAACCTTTTATTTCCCAATCACATCTCCAATTAGTTTATTGCATTTTATTTAATATGAAAACATGTCACATTTCACAGTGGCTGTTGTCTTGATGTATTAATGATGGTTGCACCCTTGGCTTTAAAAGGCTATGAAATTGGGACAGCATTAATGACTTTAGGATTGGCTAAATTTTAGGTCAAAGCCTGTAGACAAATTAGTCTGAAGAAATTCACAGCCTAAATTGGCTTTTAAATATATCCCACTCATTGTGAGAAATAGTGAACCAATCCTGTCAGCCTAGGGTAATCTTTTTATACAAATTCCTATTTTCCTATTATTTTTTTCACTTAATCGAGAATTATTCTCCTGTCTTCGGGGGGCTTAAATAGTGCAGCCTGTCAATAAGATTCACCCTTGTAACGTCTAGATAATCTGTACAAGCCTTGAAATCGTTTCTGCTCGGCAATATGATTAATACAACAAAAGCTATGAAAAACACATGGCGCTTTTAATTTACAGATGACTCTGGGGCACCGTTATCTAGTCCTTTATGTAAAATCACTCATCACTGATCCTTCACTTAGACAGCACAGGGATGTTGAAAGAGAGAGAGAGAAGGCCACAGGAGGAAGACTAGTAGATGCCTAGTCCCTATTCTGGGAGTGATCCAGCATAGATTTGGATATTAATTAAATTTATTAAACAAATAAGGCAGTGGAGCAAGGAGCTAGGGGTCCATCTGCTAGCTGTGTGAATTGATCTCTGTGGAGATCCAGACTGAATGGTAGTTAAAGTTCAGGAGCGGAGCAAAGCAGATGGGCTCAGGTCCCTTGTGGGGAAGATTTGGTGGCGGTCCAACAGCTTCCTTCCCCTCCAGCCTTTTTTCTCTTTCCAATCTGCAAGGAGGGACGGAGCAAGGGAGAGAGGACGGGCGAGAGAGTGAGAGCGTGTGTGCTGTCGCCCTTTCTGCGGCTGGCTTGTTTATCCAAGTGCTGTTTAAGTCTGATTGATTCCTCCCGAGCAGAGAGTCGCGGCTGATCCGTCCCGTGTCTGTGTTGTAAACCTCAATCAGAAGATAATTAGCAAAATGTAATCCCATTGACTTTACACCCCACTTGTGTATGCTGCTACATTTCAGCCTGCAGCTCAGAGGCTGAGAGAGCTGAAAGGCAACAAGAGTGATCAGTTCTTATTTTATGCACTCAGCTTTGATTCTTCAGTAATACCATCATCCTCATTAATCCCTTTGCTTTATGTAGCAACAAATCTTTACAAAGGTGGCATTACTTTCTATCTTCTTTCCTAATAGTTAGACTGTAGCACAATAATCATTGATACATTGTCTGATTCAAATATAATTTATGTATTAACTTGATCTGTCTACACTTAACACTGTATACTGTATGGTTTCAAACCTTCTTGCCTGCCAAGGAAACTACAAGGAGCTCAATAATGTAAAGTTTACAGAACTTTAATCTCTAGAATTCCTGCCCCCTCCGTTTTTGAGTTTGTGTTTCTGACAGAATCACAGATTTGGAACTTATGTTACAAGTTACTAATGTATTCACCTGGGCGGGTGTTGTCCTGCCTAACTTAGCACAAACCTTAATAAAATAAAGCACGTGACCCTAATTTAACCATAGTGATGAATAAAACTAAGACCTTAAACACTAAAGTACTTTATTGCACTGCTGGTGACTCCTGTGTTTTGGCAAGCTGAGATGCTGGAGCATGCCCAAGGTCAGAAACGGAGGTTAATGGGGTAATCGTATTTTACACTGGGCTGGGGACGTAACTGCACTGCTCAAACAGACCGACCTTGTGGTACAACGTGAAGTCATCAAACGCTGGGAGGTGTGATGGATTGGATAGATGAATGAAGTTCCCTTGGCTGAACCTGAGTTTCTTACAGAGATAGATAACTAGTGGTATACTTTTCATCACAGCAATAAAAAATTACATCTTCAGGAGAAGACATGGCTGCTTTTTTATTCTTTAGCCCTGTTAGCAGAGTTAAAAGGATTGTCAGTTTCTGTTCACCTGCCTAAATCAAGAAGACTGCATTCTACCAGGACTACGTGAGATGATGATAGAACTGAATATTTACTTGTATATCAGAAGTACAGCAAAGTTTCTCATTTTTTACTTTATAAATGTTAGGGCTTCATTTCTTTATCACTTTTATTCAGTCATTTAAAAAAAATAAATTCAGCTGTTGGATAAGACATTGTTAAAATGAATTTTCTGATTTCTATTCTTTTGTATTTAAGTGTAATTATGCTTTACGTCAGCTATAATTTTGAAGTCCTACTTGCCACATAGAGAATAACCTAATAGATTTCCATTACTAAGAATAGCCCATATGAACTTTTTGTAGTCTTAACTGAATTACTGTTGTCAAGTAATAATGACGAGAACATTTTTTTTGTTCACAAATTAATGTAAAACCAGACAGCAGCAGATGAAACGATATTACTGTCTAACATTATCAGGATGTTCCGACACTCTGTTCAAAGCAAATTAAAGTTGAAAAAGACCTTGTCATTTCCAGAGTTCACTGCAGCCATTAGGGACTCACATAACACTAAATTGTGTCAGTTGTTAACTTTGTTGAAGTGAATTACAGTAGTTTCCAATTTCTTCTGAGACTTGGATGAAAGGGGTTATTTTTTACTTTCTTATATAGTGTAAGTCTTTCAGAACAGTGTTAAGTACTTGCAGTTTGCATTGCCTGAAGCCTGTCTGGACAACATAACAGGTTATTGCCTTAAGCGATCAGCTCTTAATTCTCCTTAATTCTGAAGTAATATGCATTCTCTCCCTTAACCAGACTACAATCTCATGATTGAGAAGTAACCACCACAGCAGTCTTCATTCTATTGATTATATACTGTAGGTACTGTAAGCAAGTGATATTCTGGTGAAATGTGGGAGTTCGTAATCTTTGGAAGGTTATAAGTTTAAGCTTTTGAGTATTACACTTAGTATGTACATAACGTCTATATGGATGTGGTGCTGAGGAATTTGCAACAGCTAATAACATTGTAAGTGAACCTGAATCCAGATGGAAACAAAATGAAAGCAATTATATCAGACACGCAAGTTTAACAAACCCAATTTTCAGGCTGAATTCAAAAATTCTTTCAAGCGATGCTTTTTGTATATCCTGATTTCTAATCTTATTTCTTTCCATGTCAGTGGAACTGAAAGGACAAAGTTGCTGTGGTCTGTGGAGATATGCCATTAGTTGTGTTTAAATAACATGAAACTAAAATCATTTAGTTCTATTTTCACCTTCTCTTGTCACTTCTTATTGGTGTGTCTGTTATTTAGTTTGCTGTTTTGTACATGCTGTATAAGTTAGCTGTTAAAAGGCCTACACCATTACAATTCGATGAACAGTAATCTGATGATAGTCTAGGAAGGCAACCATGAGAGGAGTGAAAGATAATGATCTGCACATTAGGTAAAAAATACAAATTGATAGAAGTTTAAAAAAATGAAACCTCAGTATCACGGGCAGACACTTTTCAGTACATATTTAGATATGCAACTTCCTTTCTAACTACAAACAACTTGTCAAAACTGACAAACAAATAAAAGGAAAGATAAGAGTCGATCATCTCAGAATATTTTTGAAACGTTTGGCATACAATTTAGTATTTTTTCCTAAGCTGGGAAGTGAGATTTAAGAATGGCATGCCCTTAAAAGTGTACTGGCCAGTATTTTTCTGTAATGCTATTCATCATACAGCCGACTACCCAAGCTTGAAAGCACTGTCCAGAATAAACAGCCTTGCAGTTATTTTAAAATGTTCTGTTGTAGGGCCCTGAGTTCAGTTTCTGGGGTGCTACTGTCTGTGCATGGAGTTTGTATCTCCCCCTGTTTGTGTGGGTTTCCTCTGGGAACTCCAGTTTCCTTCCACAGTCCAAAGACATACTGGTAGGTTAATTGGCTCCCAGGAACATGGTGTGATTGTGCGTGTTTGTGCCTGTGTGTTGGACTGGCGTTCTGTCCAGGGTGTATCCTGCCTTGTGCCCGATGCTTGCTGGGTTAGGCTCAGACACCACCGCGACCCTGTGTTGGATAAATGGATGGATCGTTTTTTTTTTAATAAACAGCCTGCCTATTCTAGAGATTCAGCCAGAAAAATCAGAGTTAACATCAACTAGATTAATGTGGCATTTCAAAAATGTGTACAATTATGCATTACTGTAACCAAGTTAGCAAACACATCCAGACAAAAGCTGTTTTTGTATATTTAATTTATCCCAAGACTTTTTTTTCTGGGACTGTGTAACATAGTTTCATGTTTTGTGCTTTACATACTGTATAAAACCATAAAATTACTTCTGTTAGACAGAGGGTTATTTTCTTCTTGCTTTAGGATTTTATTTTTGGGAGGGGGGGGGGGTCACTTCATAAGTGAAAATTTAAATTGAAAGTATTTCCATCTCACAAATTCAGATTTGAATAAAAATGATGTCAGCTATCGAACCACTGGGCTTCATGAGCTTTCCATTTCCTGGTTAAGTAAACATCCCAGCCACTAATGACATTGGCCGTGATTCATTACTGCGTGATCACAGCAAAAGTCAACCTTGATTGTTCTCAGGTGCAGGGGGGGTTAATTCCTTTGAACAGTTTATCTCTTAAAACTTGCAATTAAATGTGTTTATTATAAATTATTTGGTGTAATTAATGTAAGATTTCTCTGGTTGTGCCACTATTAGAACCAGATGCCAGTGCATATACTGTATTTGCCATGGCTGTGCTGACTTGCCAGCTGTCTAACTGTAATTGCTTTAATCTCAGCTTGTTATCTAATTATCACCTTTGAAAAGGGAAAAGTACTCTCTAATGCTTGCTGATTGTTTCAGATGATGAAGAGCGCAGCACAGCTGTCAAATAGCTGATGCCTGCTTGTCTGGATCAGAAGAAGTTGTGGCAAAACCTGGTTCAAGGCTGATAACATTCCCAAAGGAGGGAAGTGGAAGTGGTCTTCTGTGTTGTGGCTTAACTGGGAATGAAATATCTGGATGCATGGACTTTCTAAGGCTGGGTGGTGGGTCAAGGCTTTAGCTGTCACCTTTATTATGGCTTTTAAGACCGAAAAACTGCAAAATGTGCAGTTGGTCATCATTAAAGCAACAGAAGTATATGATCTGATGCATTGATTTGGAGGTTAAACAGTAATTTCATTTTGCCCAGCTAACAAATAAGAATTGCTTTTCATAAAAGGCTTTATCTTGGATTCCTATGTCTGGCAAATCTCACAAGGCAGAGATGCTATTTAATTTTCATCCATTATGACTGACAGAGGCTGAACACAGCCTTAGGTCCTCCTTCGCGCCTCTTCTGTCCAGCTGAAGGTTTTGCTTCCTAATCTTTCATGGACTCACAGTTCCCATAGTTTAGTAGTAAAATAATTAAACTAAGCAATATCAATGTTGTGACAACAAGACAATGAGAACAACGTCCTTTTTTTAGAAAATGAGATACAGCTATAGCCCTACTGCAGATGGAGCTTGTCTTTTAACATTATATACGGGCTTTGTTTCAAATATTGGTTTATATTTGATTTGGACATTGTACTGAAATAACTTGCTGTCAAATGAGCATGTGTTGTAGACAATATTTTATAAAGGACAACTAAAATGTCTTTGGGACAGTGCATTTCATCCAAATGTTTTGTATTGGATGTTCTGTATAGTTAGTGATAAAGACAAAAAGGGAATAAAGTGCTTAGAGATGAGTAATTCCTGTGAAGAGAAAAATGATGAAGACAGTCCAGTTAATCTTTACTGTTTTTGGATGTGTTTTTTTTATTTTGAGCATATTAACAGTTATATGTAAACCCAGTGCTTGCTTTGAAAAGGAACAGCTTTACATTTCCATGTAAACTACTTAAATGAAAGGTTACAAACACCGATTTCTCACTGAACCTTCGCAAATCTCACACAGGATTTTAGGACTGCCTGTTTGTATGAGATTATTTTTCTTAATACAAGTAATCACATACATATCGACTGTATCACACATGGCATGTATTTTAAGTCTGAATAGAATGATCTTTTAGAGGCCACAATTGTTCAGTTTAGTGCTATATAAATTGTGTTTATTGTCATGAGTTGTCAGTTCAGATTAAACCTATGAAATCTAAATTAAGATATATCAAGCCTCCTCTTTATGCCATTAGATGAGTGAACAAAACAGCCACTTTTGCATTTGTCTTCAGTACAGTTTTGCATCCTCTATTAGCATGATGTCCATTTTTTGTCAGAGCAGGTAAATTGGTTTGGATTGCATTTGAATATCACTGAAGCAGAGTGGTAATCCTATTTAGTCTGTAATTTAATTCACACTGAAAAATATCTTCTTTTAGTCAAGCTCATTGATGAAAATACCATTTGTCTGTCTCCTGAATAATTCATCCAGCTCAACATGCCTTTCAGTGTCTTTTACTTCTTTAGCTTAGGATAAGAGACATCAAAATACCTCTGATTGTATGAAAGGGTAAAAGTGAAAGGTGATGTGTCGTGTGTATCACTAGACAACCTCTTATTGTAAAATAATAGAGGATAGCAAAGATAATAGGAATAATGTTTTTTTAAGCATGAACAAATACAGGCTTATTAGGCCTAATTTACTGGGACACAGATGCTTGACAATGAAGTTGTCATTTTATGTAGTGTGTGAGAAAGGAAGTCAAAGGTCATCAGTCTGTTGTGGCAGAGAGCTTCCCTCAAAGAGGAGAATTTAATTTAGGCTATCAGTTAGATAAGGCTATACCCTTATTACCACACCAAAATGGAACCACTAGATGCAAAAGAAACATAATGAACAAGCATCACAGGACTAATCTAGTTCATTAACCCATTATTCTCAAGTTGAAGCCGAACTGTCACAAAACCATTTTGCAGCTAAAAATCTCTGTGTACTCAGTGGAATGACATACCGTATCACAGGGTTTCTCTGACAGCAAATTAAACAGAATCCTATTGGTGCCAGGGAAAAAAGACAATCTCCTTATTACTTGTAACCTATCAGAATGTAGGATGATTGGCAGAAAGCGTAACGACACTCATTTCTCTGATGTAATCTGCCTCAGTGTGCTGTCTCTGTGAAAATATTAGTATTTTTTTTTCTCTCATTAAACTCTTACTACAGTGATGTTACTGTCATTCAGCTGACAGCTTGCTATAGGAGGTCATGTTCTAGTTGGGCTCCCCAGGCAACCAAAGCAGAATAATGTACAAGATATTCAAAGCCTTGTCTTGTGCAGGCTTTCCTGGGAATTTTCAGTTGCATGGTAGTTGTCCTAGATGTAATCCTGAAATATACTTTTGCTTTTCATTTAAAAATATAAATTGAATAAAACAACTATGCAATGAAAATGAAGACCATTGAATATAGTGTGCACTTATAGTGATTTGGTATCTTTCAAGTATAAAGGTTTTGCTGTATTCTGTGCATAATGCTATAATGCATGCTTTGTAAAAACATTTTCATGTATAAAAAAGACCCAAATTCCTTTCTTTTAGTTAAAAAATAACTTGAACTTGTTTGGGAGTATTAGGTGGGTTTAAGAATAGCTACCGTTTGATTTGTTCAGAAAGCACAAAGACTAAAATGTCTTATTTGCCATGACATCATTTTCTTTAATTAGGAAACAGATCGGCCTGCATTGCTATTGCTAAGCAACGATAAGTTCAGCTTACAATAAAAGCAAATGAAATATGCAACAGGCAGTATGCGTCTGATGTTTAACATTTCTCCAAGAGATCCCTGAGGTGCTGCACGCTTCTTGTCTGCTGAGCACAGGGCTCTTAGTTTGTGCTTTTAAAAACCACGTGGAATTCTTGCTGATTTTTCCATGAGCAAAGATGCAACACAAGACAATGGGATATCTTTGTTAGCCTTTGTCCATTTTTAAACATTTTTTCATAGGCACAAATAGTTTTTACTCAGTAATTCTCTGTTGCTTTTTTTTCCATCGTTCCCGATTTCCATCTTTGGTGCTATGGAATTTGTTCAGGCACTGTATTCTGATGACTGCTGCCTTCATGCAGAATGGGGTTGTATTAACCATGTGCAAAAGCTCTGCAATTTATCTTGAACTCTTAAAGATTCTATTTTGAACAGTCTAAGACATCAACGATTCATATTAATATGTAGTGTGGAAAAAAGACAATGTAATGTTCTTGTTCAACTATTTTTGAACATTTTGCATGTTAAATGTGTATTCCCTTTTTATTGTCTTTTGAATAGAATATACGAAAATTAAAAGGCATTTAATCCCATTTTCTGAATAATATAATTGAATGTTCTCTGAACTTCGTTGTAATACTGTAATACTTCCTTGTCATTTGAGCATCCTTTTTTACCTTTAGATATTTTATGATGAACAGCTAGTAGACATATTTTAATTTTTTAAGGATCACATGTCTTAGATACAAATGTCAGGTTTTCCTTTAGCTGAAATTTAACTATAGCTTACAGCGCCACGCAGTGGCCAACGTGGAGAACACCAGAAAAGAAAGAAAACTTTGACGTACCTCTTTGTATGTTTAAACTCACAGCTACTGACAAGAAAGGTTTGTCTGAACACGTAAAACCTGTCTTTTCGACTGATTTCATTATGGCAGGGATGCGCCTATGGAGTTTTTGTGTGTGTGTATGTGTTTTTGAGGCTTGTTGCAGCAGATTGAAGTAGAAGGCTTCAGGACTGACAGGGCTGGCGAGGCGCCAGTGGATGAACGAGAGCTCGCCGGACCCGTGTTCTCGCGTCTCAGCCAACAGCGAGCAGAGCGCGTCTCGGAATGTCGAGTCTCGTCCATCCTTCTGTTTCCCTGCCCAAGACAACGGATTGGGCACAGCCCTCCCTTGCCCACCTGGCACCAGATGTACTGTCAGCCGCCGCTGTGCGCCCTGTGTCCTCCGAGTGGCAGAATGCGAAATCTCAGGTGACAGTCACCTGGAAGCGCTTAGCCCGCAACAGCTGGAGCCCCTTGATTACCTCGTCTGCCTCTGCAGTCCTGCGCCGCTGCTGTATCAATCGCTTGTCAATTCCGCTTAGCCAAGATTTTGACTGACTCGGCCAGGGAAATGCGGAGGGGAGGGGGGATGTGGTGAGGAGGGCATACGCGAATGGTTAAAATTAATTGCTACATAAGGAAAAATGGAAAGATAATTATTCGTGCTTTCCTGTCATCGCTGGAGGGTAGATGACCTCATTAACTTGCAGCTTGTACACAATTCAATTACTAAGATATGGAAAATACATTTTTAATTACTTTGGTGGCTTGGGCTTTATTCATCTTTGTTTGCGAGGGGGTTTTTCAGTCCTCTTTAGAGGAAGCGCATCCCTCTTGTGATAGTTTATGAGGGGGAAAAAAGCAAAAACAAGGCTGGCTTCTTGCTGTGTTTTGTCCTCTAAGGGCTCTGACAGGCGGCATAGAATTCAAACCAAACCTTCACCTACATTCATCTTGTCCCTCACTCTGCTGTCAGCTAAAAACAGCTATTCCCACAATGCCACTGTGTTCCCTTCTTCAGATCACAATACCTCTCTGTTGGGGCTGACATCAATAAGTAAACATGTTGAAAATCCATGGACACTTCACAGTGCAGAGCTCTGAATATGGTTTTGATTGAAGGAGTTGTGGGCCGCACCTCTCACTCTCCTGTCTTTCCAAAACTGCTACCAGAGAGCAGAGGCAGTGAATACCTGGGGGGGAGCGGAAAACGTCCCTGCACTTTTTTAACTTTAATCCACAATTTCTTATGAACGAGAAAAAAGAAACCACCAATGAACTGTTTTGCATATCAAATGAATATTTCAGTTTGATTGCGGTGTTTTGTCATTATGAATATGAAAACGCTAAAGGATAGGTTTGAAAAATAAAAGTGTAGAAGTCTTCTGATGATCAGAGAGCTATTTTTTTTTCATTATGCAACATTACACCAGAGATCTGTCCCCGTTATATTAAAGGGAAAGCCACCTCTCCATGATTGGAGCTTAATAGGAATAAGGAAAGGTTCTTATAAAGCCCGGAAGACAAATCGTTTTTCTCTTTACGTTTCTAGTGTTCAGATGTTGCAGCTAAACATGCCACATAAAGAACATTTTTCTCTGCCACAGCTGGCAAAGTGTTCATCCACATATTCATATTTGTCATTTGTTTAATAACATCATTGAGGATTAATCCCCAGGTTTGGATAAGGTGATTCTGTCATTGTCTCAGAAGATAATTTTTTGCTATATTAAAACAGGATTTTCTCTAAATATAGACTGTTAAATAAAGCCTCTGATGTACAGACCTCACCCATTAGAGCACATTGTGTAGTGTTTCAATGTTTGTGAAGGTTTAATAAAGATAAAGATAGTGTAGAATTTTCCAGCTTTACTTTAATAGTAATATGAAATATATATTATATATATTAAATATATATAATAATAGAAATTATGTATATATTGATTGTGATTTTATATATCTAAATATTTAGAGTAGCCTTTATTGAAAGCTTGAACACCAGGCACAGTATCTTGATTTTTAATGTATTTCTGTCATTTGTATTATTGTCACAAAAGCTTTATAAATATTTCATATTCTAATGATCGTTTTCTCTGTTTTCATCGTTACCAGCTTGCTAGTATACTCTAGCACAGTTAAATAAGCACTTTAAATGGTGTTTCTTGCCACGGCTTAAGAAACATGCAATATGGATCTAAAATCTAATACTGTGTTAGATCTTAACTTCCACAAGCACTGTGATGTCTGCATAGATTTCCAATTTTGATTATATGCTCGAAAGAGCCATGTTGCTTGTCATGAGTGCTTAAACCATAGACACAATAACAAATCTCTGGAGCCTGTGCTATAGGCTTGTATATTTTAACTGGATTCCACTGTTGACTGATGTGTCTTTCATTAATGCCAAGTACATCATTACTATATTTGTTGTATCTTTTGTGTAAAATATTTTTTCAGAAATGACCACAAAACTGAGTAACGCTTTTACCTTGAGCAACAGCTATAATGTAGCAGTTTGTTTTAAGCCTCTTTGTTTTAAACTGTGTGATTTCAAAGTATTAGTTTGCATTCTGCTTAGTATTCAAAACCATATTTAAGACTCACTTCTAAGACAATTGACACAAACATTCTCTGCCTTCTTGGCACAGAACAGAAATGGGAATTTAAGTCACAAATATCCAGCCTCATTACATTTTAAATTTTGTACAATATTTGGTAGAAAAAGGAGATTGTCTCATTAGCCTTAAAATGGTTATAAGACTAATGTAATGATTTATAAATCTTGTACCTGTTTGATGACTTTCTTCTGCTTCTTTCAGCACTTTTTTGAAAATTGTGTTTTATTTTGTTGTATTCTTCTAGCATAACCTTTGTGTTGGGTCTGAAGCTCAAGTATTCAAATAGCACCGTATGTATCCACGTGTGCTTCTGCCACAACAGAGTAATAATAATAACATCACTTTATTAACCCTTTACAATTTCTTGCATTCGGAATTATCTTTTCGCATACCCCAGCTTGCTCTCCATGAGACACACAGACAGGGAGAGAGCCTGGGGTCAGAGCGCAGGGTCTGCCATTGTACGGCGCCCCTGGAGCAGTTAGGGTTAAGGGCCTTGCTCATGGGCCCAACAGAGTAGGATTCCTCTGCCGGCCGCGGGATTTGAGCCGGCAACCTTCTAGCCACAGGCGCAGATCCTTAGCCACAGAGCCACCACTCTGCCCCCAAAAAAAGAAAACTCGTAGTGAATGCTGGATTTGAACACCCGACCTCAGTCGCTTAAGCCGTGACGCCACCGAGGCAAGTCGGTTAGTAAGACTAACTGTGTATACTAAATTGTGCTTCATCTTATTGATGCTCCTTTGTTTGTTCTCGGAGACCCATGTTCTGGGCAGAAGTGCTACTGATTTTAAAGACATCTCACAATAAGACTTATAAATGATAGCCTACATGAATACTGCAAATACAACACACTGCATTTCCTCATGTCAACACAGTAATTGCTATTACGTTTCTCCCAATGTCTGGCGTTTTCAACTGAAGTCCATCGAGAGGACTGTTAACACACGCTCATTTCACACATTATCAAATGAGGGATAAGTATGGTACTGTGGCGGTGTATGGGCTTCATCTGTTTCCACACTGATGGCCACCTGTTATTGATCACACAGGTTAAGGCATTTAAAAGACATGACACTCCCGATGTAGCAGAATGTGTGAGCTGTGGTTAATAGCTAGTTAATTAGCGTGAAGAGCACAAACCTGTGACCTCTTAGCCTGCAGCCATATTGCAGTCTACCAATCCACCAGTACTCCTACAACAAATGCTACTTGAGCAGACTTTCTCTTTTGGGAAGAGCTTTCCGTGCTCAAGTTGTACTTTCTGCTTTCAGGAGTTAGTTAAATTAAAAAAAAAATGTCCCTGCACATTGTATTTTCTCAAGCTCTCAGTATTTGCTGGTGTTGCTTCAGTAGTGCATTTAACTTGATGTACCTAAGAGAATAAATCAAGGTCAAGATCATAGTCTGATTACGCTTTTCTGATGCAATCCTAAATATCCATTTTATATTTTGGTGAGCTTTCTAGATGTTTCACAAGTATACAGACCCATAATGAAATCATGAAACCATTGCTTACTGTTATTGTAACTGCCATACACAAGAATTGTAATCTAAATTAAAACTTGTTTTGTTGGGTCAACATTACTGCCTATATCTGCTTCAGGCAGCATAGCACATCCTTTTTTTCTGCCTGTGAATCTGTGTACAGGTCTATGTTGTTTTTAAGTGGATTTTAGTTAAATGACAAAGGTCACTTTTATTATTGTAACATATCTCATGCTTGAGTGATCAAAGGTGGCGAGGGATTCCAAACAGCAACCAAACCGACTTATGTTTCTTTCTGCATGGTATAGTGGGTTTTTTTCCAAGCTAGATGTTTGTGAGGATGGCGTCAGGGTTACACACTGTAGCAGCAGTAAAAGGCTGTAAGACAATTGGGCTCAGATGGCCAAGCCTTTTTACCCAGGGAAATCAGATGGAACTTCTTAACACCTTGAGAACATTTTTGCCCCAGAGAAAGAAACTACTCAAAAGATCTGTCACTCACAGAGCCCCAGGAGATAAAGAGATACAGCCCCAAAACATAGAAAAAGAATAACAGGAAAATATGCTCCTTTCCTGCAATTTTCACAATTTATGCTTTTTAAATGTTTTTGCTGACCGGTTTTCATCTAAAATGTTTTCTGTTTCCAAAGTGACCTCTCCAAACTGAAGGACAGGTTATCACAAGCAGCTGTTGTCTGGATTACAGACAGGGATGACAGGGATGTAAATCTTATGAGGTTTCACAGACTCCCTGTTCTACAATTTGACCTATATTTAAACCTGACCCACTGAAAGGGTGGTGGATGAATTAAAATCATTGTTTTCCAGTGCTCTGCCCTGGGGGACACACATTTAAACAAACCCTGTAAAGCTTGGATTGTCTCGATCGAGGGCTAGTCTCAGTTTTAATGGATTTCTGAGTCGTTGTGATGCAATTAGTTAAAAAGGTAACCAACAATACACGAGACCAGGGCCTGGAAAGAAATCCAAAGATTTGTAGATATTTTGTCATTTGCGTGAACGTTCTATAGGAGGATTGTAATATTGTGCTATAAATTTATTGTGTGTTTTTCTTTTCAAATTTTTGGTGATTTGTATAAAGTTCCGGGGTTTTTTATATCACTGGCATTAACATTGTCGTTTAAAAAATAAAATGCCTTATACCCCAACCTGCTGTACTCCTCCACTCGTTCTCAGCTCTGCACCAATATTTGTAGGTTAGGGTTTTACCAATTATCCATCCCTAAAACAAGTACTAATGAGCGATACTTGGGTATCACAAAGGAGGAAGTAAATATTCCTGTAAAAGATATATTCTATTCATAAAAACCATGGAAGGATTAATTATCCTGCTGTAAAATCTCTTTAAAAGAGCTCTTTCAAATTTTTACATGGGGAAAAAATAATAGCCTGCTGAATACAGTAGGACGAGGCTAAAGCTGTCTTTTGAGGAAAGCTGAACCCTAATGGGATTACATCTGTTAACGCCATGTGAGAGATAAGATCACAGTTTGGTATGCCTCCTGAGGACTAGGCTGAGAGACTGGGAGGCTGGGGAGAGCCGGGACTCCCAGTGGGAATCAAACAAGCTGCAGTCCTTTCGTGGAAGACAGAAGCCCAGGATAGCCTTCAGGCAGCAGCCTCATTCACTGGAGTTTTCCTACCTCGGGTTATAATAGTGTTCCCAGGAGGACCACTAATATCCCAGGGCTTTCTTTTCGTCCTGGTAAAACATTTGTTATGCTGTTTTCCTTCTTTTTTTTTTTTTAAAGCCTTTCGTCAACCTCCCTGCAGGGCTGTCCCGAGTAACAGGGAATGGCTCTGTGTTCAGTTTGTTGTCACAATCCTCTAAAACAAAAGTTAAAAGCTCATTTAGGGGTCTGCTGGGTGAGGGGGGAGGGGGCAGCTGAGAAGGAAATGTGGCAGTGAAGTTAGAGGAATCTTCAGTGTAGGAGGATCCTCGTACAACACCTTATACAAGCATTAAAAAGTGAAAGTTTATAAATATGAGTGGGTACTATCAGTGCTGGAGTTCTTATAGCAAAGAAAATTGGCCATAGAAGGGCCAAGAGAATATTTCAAGGTAGGCAGCACAGCTATAAGATCAATGTGTGGACATATTGCAGAAAGGTCTATGTATTTATATTAACTACAGACGCTGTACAGTTATTGGCTTGATTACAGTGCTTTTCTTTGTTAAATAACCATATTTTCATTTACATTTTTTTAACTCTAGGAGTGTTGCTTGGATAGGAAAACTGATTAGTATGGAGGGCTAAATTGTATGAATGAGTGAGTATGAGTGTTTTTTTTTTCAATAATATGAAGTTAAATACATGTAACATCTAAAACATCTTTCGTTGTATTCAGATGTCTTATTGTTTTTAGCCCTTGCAATATTACAAAGCTTTTAAGAAAAATTAAATGAATCCATCTTAAAGTATTCTATGTTGCACTTATAAAACCCATTAAATTATATTGTTGAAATAAGACAATAGTTGTGCTAATCATGTTCTGTGCATGTGCATATTAATTTCCCTTGGGATTAAAATATGAATTTTACCAAAATGTTAATTTTGTGTGTTAATCAGTAGCTGAAGGCCGAATGAATGGATCGACTATGTAAAACTGTTTGATATTGAATCAAGTCTTCGTGACCCTCTCCAAATTGGCTTCGTTCCCCTAAAGATGGTTAAAGTTAATTAAGCACTCAATAGGTTTATGGTGTTTAAATTAAAATATATTAGCCCTCATTGTGTAGTCATCAAGTGAGAGAGGCATTCTCCTCCTGGCTGCATGGCTGGTTAATGGGCATATAAAAATTCATGATGTAAGAAGAGGGATTTGCTGTGGTCGACAGGCACCGAATTGAACTCACTCCGTCACTCAAACAGGGTGCATTCGCTCGGTGGGCCACTAGAGGGTGTAAAGAGCTGTTGAAGTAGTCGCAATAAATACCTTTTATTAGCGCGACTTCTCCCTGAGCCTCGTTAAAGATTGATGCAGTCGAGCCCTAGTGTCTCTTACAATTGCACACACCTTTTAGCCGTTTTTATTTAAGTGCTGAAAGATTCCTCACTGTGACAGATGTAAGAAACCTGACTGATGTGGTCAAAGAAACTGACCTTTTGAATTTAATAGTCTTGTTCCTGGTGGAAAAAGTACTGTGAGGCATGCAGTAGACTAGAGAAATTTGGCTCGTTGTGCAAGTAAACCCGCTATAGTACAGTACCCGTTTGCAGAACTGTTTTCAACAAAACTGTAGTACTTTATAAATTGCCTTCTTGGAAGAAATTGGCCATGCACAAAACTTAATGTATAATTTTAGTAATATAAAAGGGCTTTTTTATAGCAACAATAACAAAATAATAGTATGAAATTGTGTTCAAATCTATTAAGTTCAATTTAAAACTTACAGGCCTTATATGTGCCAGTGTAAATACAAATATAGTTTTTTTTGCTAAGGCTGCAGCACTAGATTGTCTAAATCATTAGTGGTTGAACCCCTGGAATTGACTAACTTTATTTTCTTTCTGTCTTTGGACCACAGTTTGATATAAGATTTGGGGATGTTTTGGTAACACGTACAAGGTGATTTTCAAAGTTTTGGCTAATTAGGTTTTCAATAAAAGTGTAGGTGGAATTCTAATAAGAGGCAAGAGAGGTTTAGAAGGGTCTAAATTATACTGTATATACATACTGAACCACTGTTCAATCATTTCAAATGGAAATTATTTGGTTAATGGAAAAGGAAAGGCAGGAGAAGCTTTGAAAATCATCGTCTTAGTAATTAAATATGCTGTTGGACACTAAAGGCACATAGAAGGTCACTATACACAATGACAGCTTCTGCGAGAATATGTAATTTTATCTTATCTCTTAATAAAAGCACACACTTTCCCCCGTGTAATATGTTATTTTATATTTTATCAAGTGGAAATACATGATGTCAGAAGGCTCTTGAACACCCCCGTGAGCATGGCAGTTTCGTTTAAAAATATAAGTAAAGGGTTGTGCAAATCTGAGCCGTTTGACACAATTTGTGTTTAGTTGCGTTGTGTGTATAAACTTAGCAACACCGGATGACAAACCCAGCTCCCTTTTGACATGTGCTGCGGCCTCCCTGCCACTCTGAACTGCTGAGGCTTCGGAGAGCCAACTTGCAGGTGTCCATAGGAGTTGGATCCGAGTCACGTTGGCTTCCTCCTCCTAGAGATGTGCACTCATTTGGAAAGCACTTGAAATGTAGAACCACTGGAGAACTGTTACACAACATCCCTGTGTGAGCAACTTTCAGTAAAAAGAAAAAAACTGGGTTGGAGCCGCGGCATTCGAAAAGCCACTTCCAGATTGACTAACACATAATCCCTGTCTGTAGCTCCAGGATGGGCTCGCATTCATCCTCTTTTATTCATAGAAAAGGTCTGTTTTATTTGTTGTCTCATGCAGCGTTTCCTTTTGACAGAAAATCCCTTCAAATGTTCTTTATGAAGTGGAGGTTACGAAATTAAAGGGTTTTCTCGAACAAGTGTTTCAACTGCAGCATCTGTTAGTCCAATTTAAGTTTTTTCCTTTGAGCTCTTTTTAATGCAGTGGTGTAGAAGCCTCTACTACTGGGATGGTTTGGTTTCACCAGTGAGTTGAAATACAGTGGAATAATTTTCTCCTGGTTTGTGGACCGTGGTTAGCAGGGACACTGTGTGATATGTAAATGTTGCAAGTAAAAAAAAAAAGCATTAATATAATTATGTTGTGTGCATGTTAATATTTAACATAGCAAACCTTGGTATAAATTGCTATCTGGTCACTTTTTTGAGGCTTGAAGAAATGCAAATTGACAAGATAGGTTAATGCATTATTCGGTCGTCACTGTGTTAAATTTATGTCTTAATAACCTCAACATTTCTATTAACATTATTAATGCCTTAATATATAGTCTGTAATAGAGTGATACCTCACTTTTAATTTATTTAAGCAATTTTTGCTTTGATTTAAGTAGCACGTTAAGAAAATTAATCTGAAAAATATTTAAATAAAAATCTAAATTGAAACAGATAATGTTTCTCCTTGATGATTTTTTCGTACCATTTTAAATAGGAAGCATATAAAAGCTTCTGCATTTGCGTGTATAACTGTAAGCTGCTCAGATGGTAAGGATTCTAGTTGTCTTTAAAAATAAAACAAGATACAAATGGGACCTCAATTTTCTTTGCAGGGAATTATTTCAGGGTCATTTTTCTAACCCCTGGAACCAAACTGCAGATGAACAGTAGTGACACTATCCCCATTTCTAAAGAAATATATTTTTAAATTGCAATAGGGAGATGTGAAGTTCAACACTACTCTGCATAGAGTTAAATGTAATTAGCTTTTGGAAATACAAATCAGTTTTAAAACTAAATGTATACAGGGCAGAAAAATAAGTATTTAATATTCTTTATTAATTATTTTGTTTAAATTAGCTTAAATGAAAACATGCTGTGAAAAATACTTTTTTCTGTCTTTAGGTTTTTATATATTTGCTGTTGTATTTGAAGGGTTTCATGGACAGGAGTGTAGGATTCTTCCCTTGAAAGGCACTATATAAAATATATTGAATGTTATTATAATACTAATACTAAAACAGATATGGAGCAAATTGAACAAACCTATCTCAGTTATACTGCTTCTTTCAAAACCATGATGAGATTACTGGGTTAATAACACGTTGGGCAAAGATGGTGAGACTTTTGCCTTAAAGACCTGAACGTGATGGGCAGGATTTAAACACCAAGCAGACGCTGGAATAATTTGCGCCAAATTGAGCCCCCAACACAAGAGAAGACTGTGATTTTGATTGGTTGAAGCAGTGACAATATGGAAGTCTCTTGACTTGTCATAACTCTTTTATTCATGGAAGAGAGAGCCGGGAAATTAGATGTAATACAATTAGTTAAAAATCTTCTGACTGCAGCAGAATTATATTCAGTCCCACTTTCAAAAACTGTATTACTGTATTATTATTAATAATTACACTATAAGGTAATTGCTTAATCAGCTGAACAGACTAATAAAAAGCAGGTAAAAAAGAGACAAAATACAGAACTCTTCTGATATTTTGCCTGCGTTTACTGACCACGTGAAAGCCTGTCTCATTGTTTTGCCTCTTTACTTTTCTAGAGTTTAGACTATTATGCATTTATTATTGAACTAGAATATGCAATATGAAAAAGGGTTCCAGGAGTTTATTTTGACTTTCAATACTTTCTTCAGTTAGTCCAGGGAAGCAACAAGAAAGGTTTAGACCTAGAGAGCATACTATATCTTCTAATTTATCAAAGAGCAATACGAAAGAGAGCAACCAGACTAATTTCTAGTCTGAAGGGAATGTTATACTTGGACAGACTATAATGAGTAAATATTTTTAGCTTGAGATAGAACAGATTTTGAGCAATTTGAACCAGGTATTCAGAATCCTGTAAAGGCATGTCAGGCCAGGGAGATGTTTTAAGACCAGTAGCACCTCAAGGAACCAGGGACACAAGTGGAAATTCATGTTTCTTAGCATTCAAAAAGGAGCCACTTCTTGACATACAATTGTGGATGTCTGGAGCCAAGTTCCATGTGATTGAAGTCAACTCTATCCAATGACTTCAGAAACAGAGGGAGGTCTTCCATCACTAAGCTACCATAGCTACCAAATGTGATAGGAAGTTCTTATGTTCTTACATTTTTACTTGTGTCTACGCAATCTTGCTACAATTGATACGCAGAGATGGTATACTGTATATAAACAGACTGATTACTGTTGTACACATTTCAGAATGTGTGACAATTAAATCCCTTGGATCCTCTGTAAATGTAGCTTCTCTGTTACCAGATAGCAATCAGATAAATAATTGGTGAGCCCTGGTTATCACTGTCTATAAACAGTTTCATTTTAAGCCTGCCAAGACTGCCTTGTTAGGTTTTTTTTGTAATTTAGTCAATTGACCTTGACTATAAGAGAGCAGGCCTCCAGGCATTGTCCCTCCCCCACTGTCTCTCTCTCCCAGGTTTAAAATCCCATCAACAAAATTATCCTGATATCCTGATTAGAACAGAAGCTTCTCTGTACTGAGGTTGCTCCATTCAAATATTAATATTCGAATTAAAATATAATTTATTACATTATCTTGCTCCTCAGACTGACTCTTTAATTTTTATGGGAGCAATTACATATGATTTACATAGACATTCATATAAGACCTGTCTACAGCCATTAAATTAGCCTAGCTTGAATAATTTGATACTCATCTTAAATGGAGAACCACATTTAAAAATAACTGTATAGCAGCAACGTATATAAGACCAGACAAGTCTGGCTCCTTTAATGTTAGGTGCATAGTTTTAAAGCAAAGTACTATTTGTAAAATACAGCAAAACATGTATCCTGTCTGGAAAAGCCTAAAATCTTTTACTCTTGAAAGAAGAAGATTTTAATGCCCAATGCAGAAATTATAAACATGTGACCTAATATATTGGATAAAGAAACCCATAACTGTGAACACTTTGTGAATTATTGGTGACTGGAAATTCCTCTAGGTATTGGAATAGTAAATACAGTAGCAACGCTTTTAAGATTCCTATTTCCTTGACTTTTTCCATTGTCATTAACTTAGACCTTTTTTGTTCTCTCTATAAAGAATCATCTTTCTCCGTCTGAGATTTTTCAAGATCTTTCATATGATGACTCTTTTCCTTCACACTTTTTATTAGATACTGTGTTACCAGAGCAGGAGCCTGCAAGAACATTGACGGTTTGTATATTATGTGGTCATGATAATGAAGAACCTGAGCTCTGTGTTACTTGGGGGATCATAGATATCATAATCATACCTCTTTGTCATTGAATTAAATCCACCTGCAAGAGCTGTGACTGCAAGACCAGGTGAAAAATACAAGAATATTCTAAAACCCATTCCAAAGAGACTGAAGAATTATTTTCAAACAAACTAAACATAGTACCATCAGAAAAGAGTGTTAAAGAAGACACGAGTGCTCCAAGCTACTTCTTTTTTCTTCCCTATGAGTTCCTTCACAAACTTAATTGGTTTCTTGTAAATTGTTTTTACTAAAGCTATTGTATAATAAACCCTGACTGGCATGTTGGTGTGATCACAGAGGGTAATCCATCTTGGACCATGTGCTAAATATGTTGGATTGTCTACATAAAGTTCTGATGGAAAAGTTGTCGTGGCACCATGAGGCTTATTCTTTTAAGCACTCATATGAAGGTCATGGGCTTGAAATCTTATCTGAATGGTCACAATTATCTACTGTATGTGTTCCACATGACTGTGTATCTCTGCACTCACTGGCATGGCACACTTTAGGGTAAGCAGAGTTGCCCAAAGCAAGAAATTATAATTTTAATAGTCATATACACCGTTTCCTGTTAATTTGCCCGGTTTTGCATGACAATTAGCAAAGAAAGAAATACTTGCATGTACAGTATATGGGTACTGAAGGCTGTATATTCTAATTGTATGGTACGTGGTAGTTTAATGTATAGTTGCTGGTCAAAAGGGCTGTAAAATATAGGTGTAAGGTTGACCAATTATAGTCAATTTAAGACAATCTTACATTCATGTAGAGGAAAGATTAGGGGTTGACACATAACATCAGTGCACAGCCATTGTGACTGTCAGTTTCATGCCTATTGAAGAAGATGTCAAGGGTGTTTATTTTGAGGTTTTAGAAATGTTTAAATGCCTATATATTTCGAAAGCGCTTCAGTTCCTGCAGTTTTCTTATCGACCCTCAATGTGCATGTCTTACACTCCTTAGGTTTCCAAATTTAGTAAAGCTCTAGCTGTGTTAAATTAGGCGGAAGTTCTTAACCTTTAGCTACTTTGCTTTGAAAAGCCTGTTTAGAGAGAAGACTTTGCTTCTTAGTATAATTCACGGAAAAGCATTTAAAGCACCAAAAATATATTTGTACCTTGTTGCCAAATAACTTGTCACAGATTTCATTACAAGTGCAGTTTTTGGTACAGGCTCAGCAAATTCACCGCTTGTCAAAATGCATTTTCAAAAAATGAGATTATTTTTTGTTGTTTATTTGTAACAGAAGATATTGCATGTGCTAATCAAAAACTGAGCACATCAGCGTATACAGGTTGTTTTAAACTTTCCATGTCAGTCTTTTAATACAACATTTCTATGGGTACAATCTCCATGTTATTGGTGTTATATTTTGGGGGTTTTAAAATACACCCGTAGCCTGTTGGTGAAATGCCAGATAGGGCATTGTTTTAATACTTTAGCATTTGTCACCAAAACAGACCCATACTGTACTTCGATGACATAAGTGGTCATTTGGAACTCCCCTTTCCTCATAAAGGATTCAGTCTTCTTTCTATTTACCTCACGTTTCCAATGAAAACATACTATTATTTTGTATATGCAGCCTCATCATTTCAAAACGGATTGTAATGTGAAAACATATCCAGAAAGACCTTGGCTGGATTTGTATATGAGCAGGATTCGTCTGACAGCTTGCTTACTTTTTTTTTTTCAATCAGCTTATCTGATCCTTGGATGCTATTTTTTCAACTTTTTGCCAAAAGCAGACAGTTTTTGCATACAGTCATGTATTTACCACCCTAAAAAATGCCTAACTGCCTAATCAGTGTATGCAAGGGGCTTTAGGAAAATGTTGTATTTGATGAATAAGAGAGGAGTATTATCTTTTGTGAATAAGAGACGGTGGTAATGTATTTGTCATTCTGATTCAAGTTCCACCCAGGTCTGTACTTTGCTGTATGTTATTCTAGGATTGGCTGATTTTAAGTGAAGATGTGATGGTGAGTTTGATAAGTGTCCGTTCCCTGTAAATATTTTTTGGGGGATAAAATATAAAAAAAACTTCTTCTACAAGTATTTGGGAAAATTAACACACATCTGCAGTATGTATGAATATGATATAGGGAAATGAACCTCTCCTAAAAAAAAAACTTAGGTGCTTAAGCCTAAACACAAATCACCACAAATCAACTTTAATGTTAGTGTAATTATTATTATTATTATTATTAATGTTAGTGTGAAGTCAGACCGTAAAATTCCCAGTATTCCTCTTTCAGCATTAGCAGAAGAAAAAATAGGTCATTCCAATGTCCACTACTGAACTCGACTCTAAATACTAAGAGTAGCCAATTTAAGCAGCACAGTGGCTAGCATTGCTGCCTTGCAGCACTGGGGCCCTGGGTTCAATTCCAGACCTGGAGGGCTTTCTGCATGGAGTGTATATGTTCTTGTGGGTTTCTTCCAAGTGCTCCCAGTGTCCAAAAACATACTCGTACAGTAGGTTCAGTGGCTACTAGGAAAACTGTCCCTAGATGTGTGTGTGTGAGATGGACTGCTGTCCCATCCACGGTGGACCCTGCCTTGCACCTGTTGTTGCCAGGACAGACTCTGGCTCCCCCCACCACCCTGAACTGGGAGAAGCTGTTAAAAAAGGACAGATGGATAGTAGGCAATGTCAACTACTAGTTTTATATGTCATGGTGTTGGAGTCTGAGATCCTGACTGACAGCTGTGTTTTTCCCCACAGTCCTGGTCCAGGATGTGAAGACTTGTTCTGGACCCTCACCCTTTTGGCAACAAACTTCGTGGCTCTCTTCTCAACAAAGCCAGAGGATCTCTTCTGAATTTTTAAAAATAGACTTCAATAATGAAATGTCTTGATTACGAATGATAATGTTAACGATAGCGATATGATAAATGCTCAGATTTATCCAAAACAGAATAAATCCAACAATAGTTAGTAGAGACACAAATAAGACTTACAGTCGAGTTCTCCTCATCGTCATGCATTTTTTATGTTCCTTTCCACAGTACATCACAGATGAGGATTGATGTAAATTCATATTTTCAATGTCAATTATATGTAATTGAACCAATTTTTGGCTGTTATCAATTTCTCCAGGTGTTCTAAACAGTTTCCTGGGAAAGGGACTTTAGAAACACTGCACTTAAAGGGCTACAGTGTACATATACTGTACAACACAACCCAGATGTGTCCTAATTTTATTAAAAGTACATGCACACATCTAAGTCTTAAGCTGTCAGACACAGGAGGCTGCTTCTCCACAAGCTTTGTGGGTGCCTGCAGTACAGGGTTGACAGGCATTAAGCCTGTCACAGAAGCTGACATCGCCCACTCCAAACCTGGTGTGCACTGATTTGTGCCGTGCCCAGCAATGAACTTGAGGGGGTGGCAGCTGCTGAGCTTGCTGGGAGGAGAATTAAACAGGGCCCGGTTGGCAAAGAACCCTTTACTGAAAGTGAAGTCAGTGTCTGGGAAACTGGACAGTGGAAGAGCCATCCCCATCATGTCTCAAACCAGCTACCCATTCTTTGCAGATCACTACACTAACAGTAACCAAATAAGCAGCATGGGCTCAATGGACTTCTCTGATCCACAACCTTTTTTATGTTCTTAATTACTCCTAGAACTGTCAAATAAAAGTTTCTCATAAAGGACATGTTTATACAAAGAGCAAACAAACATTTAACATCTGAAATTAAATGTAAACAGGTCATTTTAAGCAAGATTAGTGCAAAATCTAGCAATCCTAGTCTATTTCCTGTTGTTTTACAGCAACGTACTGATCATATCACTAAACTACACAGATCTGTACTATCAAACCGAAGAACTTGATGAGCAATGAGGCTTTTTTTTACAATTTTGAACAATGACTTTTTAGAAGTTGTTTTATTATGAATAAAATCAGTTCCTGATTTTTTAAAATGAGGTTTGTAGTGATGAAGCATTACATAAAATAGTCCTAAAAGGTAAGTGCAGCTTCCGGTAATTAGCACATTGCAAAGTAGCATTTCACAAAACTGCTAATGTAAAACGCGTTACAGCAACTGTTTGAACCTATAATATTTTACAGAAAACGTAGGCTTATAATCACCATCACCTTTTCCAAAAACAGGTATGATATTTAGGGAAGCCAAAACACATGGAAAAGTCCCACAGATAATCAAGCTCTCTTCATGCATTTTGTCAAGTCTGATGAACACAGCACTCTTACCTGATAGCACTACTTGAAAACTGCTAAAAGTTCACCAAGTCATAAAATGAGAAAAACAAATGGCTGAAGCTCCAAACACATTTAAAACTTTACACATGCAACCCCATGTTATTCTACAAACCAAAAACATTCATGAAATGTGTAAAAAACTAAACAGTTAATCGGCTAAAACTACATGCAAATGCACTTTGTAAATGCACAGTTGTTGGTAATTTTTCTTTAAAGGTTTAAAATAGATGTCAGCAATGGTCCAATACAGTTTTAACATTGTCATCGAAGCTTCAAAAGCTTCTTTCTGATAACTACAGCGTACTCTTGTCTCAATTGCTGGAAATACTCCTGAAAAACACAAAAGTCATGATCACCACTGAGCAAAGAATTTGATGCATCAAGACAACTCTTTTACAATAGTTGATATGATAATATGGTGCTGATAAACATTATCCAACATATCTGATCACTTTCCAAAAAGTCATTAAATTTCCACAATTTAGAGGAACACCAAACTCATACAGGACTTTTTATATAAAAACAATTAGTGGAGTGTAAATTGTGATTTAGTGGAAGCATATTTATCACATTTAAAACCATAATACATAGCTTCTAATGCTGTACGTTCATATTTAGTTTACACAAAAAAAAGCTAAAAAAGACACCAGTAATGAAAGTGAAGCACAGTCCTTCAGAAGCAGATTGTATCATGGTCTTCAAGAATAAAAATGGCAAAAGACGTTTAGACAAAACCAGATTCGGTCAAGATTTTGTCAAAACGTTTCAGATTCTAAAGAGATCTGGCTTTAAAAAGCACCATCATGCTGTCAATGGCTGTAACGAGGCACAGGAGGCAGCTCCTAGCAACCCTGTGTAGGGGAAACCAGCAAAGTTCCATCTTAGCCGTATAGACGAATCTACTCATTCATATTTCTGTAAGGTAGGCATAACCTTATTGGTGCAAACAGGCAGCAGGGCCGACATTCCCCTGAAAATGAGGTAATACACTGCACTGTGCTCTTCAAAATTAACAGTTCGTCAGCACCAGTGGCTTCATTCCTATCTTTAGTTCAGCGGAGCTGGTGTCGCAGTGAAGCGACTACAGGTTAGGCAGCTACAGAGATCACAACTCGTCGTGGTTTTTGGTGAGATCCTCTCCATAATTTGTGGCCTGGCTTCCAACAAACATGTTCCAGTTCTCTAGAATCTCTTCTTTGGTTAACATTTGATCCTGAAATTGAAAGAGGAGAAACACTTTGTTTTACAACAAAGAATCAATGGTTAATAAACAACAAATATCCATACACTACTATATTATTATTACACTGCACTGCAATGTTATTATTACACTGCATTATACTTCACGAGGGAAATAATATGCGTATAATTTTAGTTTTTTTCTGTAAATCCATAAATGTTAAATCTGGTGGTAACATTCAAGCTGGGCAACAGGGTAGAAATACTTTTCACTGCTATTATATTTCTTTTTGGCCTTTTACAGAGGATGTTTCCAAGTTTTAAAGCTTAACAGCAGGATTTACATATCTTCTACAATGCATGCATCGTTTCTACTGGAATTATGAAAAGTGCTCCAGATTGGCCAGCTTGGAGTAAAATGATCTTGATGGGGTACCTTATCTTTGTCTGACTCATAGACCAGATGCCTAGCTTCAGCCTGGGCGTGATCATAATCCTGAGGAAGAATCCAGTGCCGAATTTCATCTTTATCCATCTTTCCATCTTTGTTTAAGTCCCGAAAGTCTGAGAACTGCTCTCGTTCTGTTTTCACCCAGTCGGGCTCAGGACCACCTTCTTCATGAGCAAACATATCAGCTGGAATAGAGAATGGTACAGCTGCCATGTAACCATGTAACCCAGCTGAGACTATGTGTGCATACTGTGAATGTTAATGCACAACGTGAGGTTCTGCAAGTACAGTGTTCTGCTGAAACATGCCTCCTTCCATCCATTTGTTACCTGCCGTAGGGGAGCCAAAGCATATCCTGACAAGCAATGGGCGCAAGGCAGGATACACCTCGGGCAGGACGCCAGTTCATCGCAGGGCACACAGACACAAACACGCACACTCTCACACCAGGGCCAATTTTCCCAGAAGCTAATTAACCATCTACTATGTCTTTAGGCTGCGGGAGGAAACCGGAGCACCCAGAGGAAGCCTATGTTAACACTAGGAGAACATACAAACTCCACGCAGACAGCACCCCAGATCCAGAATGGAATACAGAACCCCAGTGCTGCGAGGCAGCAATCTGATTTTAAAAAAAAAACTTTTAGAACTGACTAACCAGATGTATGTCTCAACAGAATTATAAAGTCTATAATTTTTTCCCCATAATGTTAAAAAGATTTCCAGAATGAAATCAAATGTTTAATCCATACGCCCATATATCCACACCACTTGCAGACAATGAACAACATCTACACTGGTAAAATGAAAGACATGCTGAAATGTACTACAAAGCTCTGCTTGGTTTTAAGCAGCTATTTCATACGAGTCAGAAATAAAATTATATATTCAGGTTTGGCATGTTTATGGCAAATGCGCTTTAAAAACACTGAAAAGCAAGAGAAAATGTTTTTGTAACTCCACCATTCATTCACACAAGTAACCCAATCCTGTTTAGTCAAAAACTGCATGAGATTTTAACCATCTCATAGGTCCGAGTTCAAAATGCATACACATTTTCTACAAGCGAATTTAATTTAATCAAACATTCCTCCGTGTTATTTTTTAGCGGGATGACATGTTCAGTCAACCTATCCTCAGGAAGGTCAGGTACCACAGAAAATAATGGGGCTTGACCTCACAAGGGTTAATTTCATAAAAACTGTCAACATCAGGCGGCAGTAACAGAACAACCACCATGTCCACGTTTCAAGCTAGGAGACAACACTTGTTCATGCTATAACAAATGCTGACAACTACCTAGTAATTATATGAAGGTAATTTCACTGAATGGACCTTAATTACAGAGGAAATTGTACTTCTCTATTGTATTACCCGTACATGGTGTGCATTCAAATAGGGAGTCCTAAATAGAAATCATATGAAGGGAGAAGACCTGTCATCATTTTTTCTCTTTCCGCAGTTAGCTACTAAGGGTCATTACCAGGTAATTCTTAATCACTGACCTGCAGTAAGCTATTAATTGTATTCCTGTGCATTAAGATAATTCTAATTAGCTTCTGGTGATGAAATAACTCTTGCATTTTGCAAGGATTAAGAACACTGTAACATCCTTTGCAAATCGAATCATGCAGCTTGTCTATGGCTGCTCACAGAAATCAATCTCTGCCTGATCATGCAGAATTAGAAATACTACAAATGTTCATAATTTTATTTTTTTTACAATCAATTAAAATACTGCAAGATGGCCTAAATTTCATGAGTCTGCCCCATTAGTTTATTAAAAAGACCGGGTCACTTGGTGATTTTAGTCTGGGTTTTTAATCGTCGGCTACTAATTAATGAAATATGCAGAAATTCCTAAAAGACCATGCAAAACTTACCAATATACTCATCCTCATCGACAAAGCCATCATCATTTTTATCTATGTCTTCTAGTGTTTCCTGAAAACAACAAAACTGGTTAAGAGCCTATTTCAAACAGGGAATGCAAGGTCCAAAGGAGCCTTATTTCGACTATGTGCAGTGTAAGAAAACAGCCCCAAGGTTTCTCTTGTATCGGTTTTACTCCTGTAACAGAGCAATTACGCACTTACGCCACTGACAGAATCTGCAAGCATGTTTTAGCAGTGCGATATGATCTTGTTAACATTTCACGGTTGAACATACTACATGTGATATATCTATAAATTTCCCCTTGAAGGTAAAGGCCTAATAATGTCAACTCTGAGCAGCATTTCCTATATTGTGCTGAGACCTACTATTTTTTTCTTGTTTCTTTGTAAGGCCTGCCTTATTTTTCACGCAGTGATGATTTTTTTCTTCTGCAGTTTAATTGCAATTTACACAGCGATAAGACAGCAGTGTGCTTTTTGTTGCACAAAATCGATCTCCTGCTAGAGTGCGCACCATACAGAAGTGAGAATAAGACTGCAAGAGAAGCTGTATTCTGTGTAACAGAGTGAACACAGAGAGCCGTCTCTCGTACTGTGCATTGCACCATCACAAAATCTGCATAATGGTGAGTCCTTGCTACTCCTGTCCTTAACCCAAGTGCCTAATTGAAGTGATGAAAAGAGAAAGTAAAAGCATAACTTGATATTCTGAATTATGAATTAGCATAACTATAGTTCCCATATCATTCAGCATTGTCTGGGACATTATGGAATACAATTTCTTAAATGTATTAAACGAACAGATAGGGAATTAAATATTTTATACTATTGCACTGCTAAAAATGTCAGATGTACACGGACAGTAAATTGGTTGTGTAGCTTCTATATTAGGACACCAAATCAGGCATTGCATTTTTCCCTCAACAAGAGTCAGATGTTTTCTTCAGTCAGAAGACGATTCAGTCAGAAATGTAGCTAAACTTCGGCCAAAGCAGTGGACCACCTCATACCAAGACCCTTGATCACTGTTGTTTTGTTATCTTTACCCATCCAGATGGGGCAGATGGAATCAGAAATCAGGTTTAGCACACAGGCTTTTCTTTCACGTTCATATGATAAATTTCTTTTTCAGATGAAAACAGTCAATTCTGTGGATTGCACTAATCTTTTCTCCCCAGGCTGGTTTCAAATTTCTTTATGTAACAAATATTTCTATATATATATTGTTATATACACATTGGAATGACCAATTTTTAAATTCAATTTGGCATTCCAGAAACAACTCTTAAACTTCTGTAGAGAGAAGGGGACAGATCATGCTAAATTAGAAATTATGACAAATGGTCATAATTGTAATTGTGCACTTTTTATTTTTTGCAACAAATTAAAATACTGCAAGCTGGCTTATACATCATGAGTGAACTTGCTCCTCTATCACACCCATCTGTAGGGCATGTTGCAGCCTCCACACTGCCTGGTAGGAGAGATGCATGTCTCTCAATGACATCACTGCACGCTTTTTTTATAATAGTTTTATTCAGAGTATTCTAACCTTTTCTATTCAGAGCTGGGGAGGTGCCTTGTCCTTGCAAATCTCTAATAGACTGAAAAAAAGTGATCAGGACAGGATAAAAGATAACCAGTGATTCACTGAACTCAATACATGAGAAACATATTAATAATAAACTCTTAGATGATCCCTCTCATTCACTCTTTTTAGTATACTCTCTGGGAGGGGGTATGAGACCTCCTGTATAAAGACTAAGCAAGCATTTACTATCTTTATGCCTAAAAGCATTCAACTGTTGAACAATAAAAAAAGTTTATTTTTTATACAAAGGTAGGAATCTTATTGTTATGGATTTTAGACTCTCTACAAGCTAATTGTTTTTTAATCTTACGGTACTGGAAGAGTTCTGACTGAGTCATATTGTTGAATTTTGTTTTGTATTATGGTATTGTACTGCTGTTGTGTTTTAATATTGTCGTGTATGTTATACGTTTATAAGCTTTTGACACGCAAGACAAATTCCCTTAAGAGCAATGAAGTTGGATTCAAGCACTGAATCAAGCTTGGAGCAACCTGGGAGGTTAAGGAAGTCTCCTCAACCTGGTGTAAGTCTGACTGATCTCAAGCTCTGGCACCGGCAGCAATTGTTCCCGCTGTGTGCCACCCCCTGGGGAACCCCAGTCACAACTGGCTAGCGCCAGGACCCAGAATCACTTTGCTTCCAAAGGCTGAGCCACTTTGAAGCCAGAGAATTTGAATATTTTAAAATAATTCAAATTATGCATGAGAACACGGGAATTTTCCTAAGCAGTAGAACACATGTAAGCAAAACCTAAAACTGACCTGAGGCAATGATTTTCTTTTTTTATGGCAGGGGTGAGACATTAAACGCCCGAACAGTTCTAAAAGATCCAGGCTCAGCTCTCAATGCTGTGCTAAGGATGGATGGAGCTTATACAGTAGATGCATAAGAAAAATTCCAAACATTAGACTGTGATGTTGTTTCTGGTTCAGAAGCAGAGACTTGTTTTCCTGACAAGTTCCCATTTAATACAATAAAAGTATTATAAGAAGGTTGAAACAAGACAACTTTGTCAAAGTTTTAACGGAACCATATTTTCGGAAACATAAAAAATTGACATGCTAAAATGGGTACTACAACTTTCATGAATTTAGAAACCTAATGCATTAGTTCTCATGTTTGCCTTGTGCTCGGTGGTCAAATCTATATTTAAAAATCAAGTAAGTAAGTAGAGTGTTAGTCCTGTCCCATAAGACGTTCTAAAAGTCTGTTTTAAGAGCACCGTCTGCCTTGTTATTCAGAAGTATAGATAAATACCATCTCTGTGGCAAGCTAGTATATAGAGATTCATTTATCACAGCGGAATGGAAATACTTTTCTATTGGCCTAATCATCTTCATCATAAATTTCAGAAACCTTGCTTACGCCAAGAAATGTTACAAAGTAGATTGTGAAAACTGATCTAAAGCCAGGAAAAACATTTCCCATTCATAAGCAAATAAGATGCCATGTGTACACGGTAAACCCTGACCTAATTCTGCACGTAGATCAATGAGCTGCTACAGCTGAAGTGTGTAGCAGCTTGCTGTTTTAATCCAGGCTTTGTGTAGATCAAAAATAAAAACAATAATGTTAATGTATGAAAATGCTACCTCCCATCAACAACATTTTTAAGTCTCCAGAAAAACTTTGTTATAAATTTAGATTATGATACACTATGCCGAATCTATGTACATGTTAGGATCACAATTCCGCTGCATGACCCACTTTCAGCTCAGCTTCTGCTGGCAAAAGGAAGGCCTGACATTCTCCTCCAGAATTTGCTGATACAGCACCACATTTATGAGGGAATAGCAGACTCAAACAAAGAAATTATAATAAATTGTAATTTCCATAATTATTCTGGGGGTTCACCCACTTTTTTTTTTCAGTACTGTAACTAAACATGAAAACAAACCTTCTGGTCTTTCAGTAGGTGGATAATCTAAGGAAATCAAGGAGACTCATGGGGTACCTACACGTTCTAGGCTCTGAACATGTGATGTGCGGGTTATTGGCTTCGCGATTTTAATCTCTCTGGCCACTCTTTTTAAAAGTTAAAACTCCAAATCTCATTTTCACACCAGCAGAACATTCTTTCTTAAACACAAAAACACATTCCAGTGACTTTTTCACATTAACAATGCCATCTTTGCAGCAGTCTAAGAATATCCTAGAAAAATGTCACTGTTTCCACACATCCAATGCTTGAGAAAGTTTAGACGGTTTAACTTACAAGGACAACAATATCCTTCATGTGCTCAAACTCCTCTGGGTGAAGGAAAGCTGTAAATTCCTCCCGACTAGCGTCCAGGTCACCATCAAGGTCGGCGGCTTTGAATCTCCTCTCATCGCGTGGTAGCATCTTTTTGAAACTGAACTGCTCATTCGCATCTTCAAATTCTTCTGGATTGGCTGAAAGTTGTGGAAACCGCCCAGACAAGATTAATACTGAACCGCAGCCAGATAAATCCACAAAATATGATTATGTCAGCTTTTTTAAAGGATATCACAAAAACCTCTGGCAATGTTGTGAAAATCAAACGAATGTATTGCAGTATTGCACAGCCCATCGCTAACAAGCATTTTGCTTTTGAAAAATACTAACTGCTGTGTAGCAGGTGTTAAATGAATTACATAGTTTTCAAATTCTCAAAATAATCAGATGAGGTAGGACTGTGATTAGAGTTCTCCACAATACATATATATATATTTGATTTCTGCTAATTATAGAAAATTAATTTGATCTCTTATGTTTTTTTTAAAAAAAGACTACACATGATTGCAATGGGAAATATGATAATAGTGAATAATTTGAACCAAAGGAAAACTGGAACTCGTTAACCTGGTTAACAAATCACTTTGCATAAGTATCTTAGTATTTAAATCTTAATACAGTGATGTTCTATATAACAAGCAAATTTGTCAAGAAAAACAAATACTCAGATGCAAGCAATAGAAACTGAAATCTGATTAGAATAAAATGTCTTGACTTAAGCAGGAAAAAAACAACAACTGCACCATGTAAAACAAGATAATTCAATTAATTTATATCCTACCCAGATAATAGCCATAGGTAGCTTGCTTGTACTCATCCCATGAAATTTTGTTGTCCTTGTTTAAATCATAGTCTGACCAAACCTTTGCGACGTTTTCATAAATGTAGCGTTTCTGAACTCTCTTGATCCAGCTCTTCAGCTCATCGGTAGATACATAACCATCTTTATCACTGTCAATCCTGTCTACAATTTTCCTGAAAAACAACATGCAGCCATATCTGTTAAAATCAAGAAATAACCAAAGCATATGAGTAAAAAGTGCCATGTGTTATAGTGATGTTAAAATATAAAACTACTCCAAACCGTAATGATCATGGCTACTATTAGTTATAGCACAGACTAAGTATTAAAATCATTTGTGCAGTGCTATTTTGCCACAATTCTAAAATATATCACTGTTCCATTTCCTTAAAATAAATGGTGAAAAGTTTGAAAGCTAATTGTCAGTCAAAAAAAGATACTGTAATTCTAAGAAGTACAATTAATTCCTGAGGTTTTGTTGGTGATTGGTCATATTAGCAATTCAATCGTTTTACTCTATTGCAAATGACCTCTCCAACTACTCTTAATAATTTAGAGCTGTATTATCATTTCAATAAGAGAAGGCCACTTAAACTGCCTGAAAAACTTAAATCCCTACCTGGACCCAAAAACACCACTCCGCGTTTTGCAAACTTGTACTGTAACTATCACAAGTTTACTCATTTTCAATTGGACAAATCATAAAGTCGAAGCTTTTTTTTTTGCCAGAATGCGGTGAACTACGTTAAATGCAATGAGCAAAGTTTAAGGAGGTGCAAATGTAAGAGGTGAAACACACGTTAAATCTTTTGTCCAAAGTGATTTTATAATAGATGTAAGGAATGTGTCGGAAGCTCTACTCTCATGACACACGATGACAAAAAAAATGGAGGTGAGAGCCTATCTATTGTAAATATCTTAAAAGAGGACTCTCGTAGGTAAAACGCAAGTTAACTTCTCAGAACCTCTCCTATCCACAAAACTTGACATTACTTAGGCTATACTATACTTTCTAATGCCACGTTGTTATGTTTATTAGGGCCCGCCCAGTCTGAGCCCCACAGTAAGGAAACTAAACACCGCTAGATGTGCTGCCTACGCCCATCACAGCCAACGTGGGTAACACAATTATACAACCACTTGCTCTCACGTGAAGAGTTTCGTGGCAGCATTACTTGGCACTAAAATAGATTCTTGGTCAGATACCATGTACTGTATAAGTCACTTCTGTTAGGGTCCTTGTACATATCCCGTTGCATCTTTAATTGAGTAATTGATATATATTTTGGAATACATATTGGGGATTGTTATTTTATTAATTGCTTGCTTAGCAGACGGCCTTCTTCAGGGAGGTTTACAAAAAATGGACAGTACATAGAGTAAATACATAACCAAAATGTGCATGTCATTCAAATACAGTAGGAAAAGTAAAAATACAAATTACAGGGGGGAAAACAGGCACACATTAGAACCGCACTGTGTGTGGAATTGAATTGTCTACACGGGTAAACAATATGCCTATATGAAAATTGATTTTTTAGTTAAAAAGGAATGCCACTGAACAGAATGTATCAAAGTGGGGCTGGATTTGTTGTTTTCTTTTCTTCATTAAAAAAATAGACAGTTGTTTAAAACTTTTTTTTTTATTTAGATGATTAGTCTTAGGTGGATTCCAGAGAGTACCACTCTATATTTACAGTATGAAGCTATGCATGGCTCATTTACCACAGGAACATCCGAATAATTTAAGGCTTTAATTATGCAAATAGATCAAGCACAACATCGTGGCATATCCCCCAGGGATTAACTGGAGAACTCGCAAGACCCCAAATCGAGAGTAACTCCGTCCTAAAAAGCATTAACATTATCACAAGCCCGACAGCTTCTGAAACTAAGCACCCAGCCCATAAATAACGTTCCTTGTAATCATGCCTAGGGCAGGAAATCGCTGAATATTTTATTTTAGGTCAAAATGAGAGTGGGTGCTCTGAAATTGCTGTGCCCATTCTTGATCCAAATTATTTACTCTTCATTTTTCCCCTCTTGTACTGTACCTCTTGTACAGTACGTCAGCCAGGCAGATAACAGAACCTCTTTTTAAAGTTGTCTTACCCAAGCCTTTCCTTGCTCTCTTCTGGAGTTAGCTGGTCAAACGTCGTGGCCTCTTCTTTTCCTAAAAAGGCCTCATGATCATACTGGTAGCTCTGGTTGTCTTCATGGGGTTCCTTACTCAGTTCGGGGTCGGGGTGAACTCGTTCTTTCTTAAACGTGGGTTTGCTGAACACGGTCCCTGCACACAGCAGCACCAAGCACATTAACCCGTCCATTGCCTTTGCTACTTACCCGCACCCAATCGTGCAAAATAGTTACAGAAGTTAGTTAGGTAAAGACCCAAAACAGCACGACACAGCAATGCTTCAACACTGCAATTCAAATATGAGCTACGTCGTAAAAAAAAAACCTGTCTCTAAGACGTCCTCAATTTATAGCTAATGTTTCAATTCATGGATTTACTATACTGCACCGTTTATCACCTGTTTTTACGTTTCAAATGTAGCCGGTTGACTACTACTCAATTACCAGAGTACAACCAAATCCAGATTATTTGCAAATTCATACACAGCCACTTAATTCACAGATAACATGTCTCATTTCCCCTTTTTCGATGTAACCCTGGTTTCTATTGGTCATCAAACTGTCTGTAATCCGAGAGGCGGAAGCGCCACGTTGCAAGATGACACGCAAGTGGCTCTGTTGCTCAATTGTGCGAGTTTGGTCTGGGATTTGTCCTGTTGCTCTGGAAGTATTGTTTTAGCTTTGATAAAACAAACTCTAAATGTTTTTTTATATATATTTACACGCGTGTATAATATTTTTTTTAAATTAAATCACCCTGCACTCTTTAAGCACCGCGAAAATAACGTAGGAGTAGGTGCGAGAATAGATCTGTGCCCGCAGCACTCTGTGATGCTATGCTGTTTAAACTGTTTCTAAAATAAAGACTCCCTCCCCCCAAGCCCACAACAGACAAAAGAGAACCAAGGGCACTAACACGTTGCAGTCCACCATCACTATGGGAACTCTCCCCAGTATCGTGTGTGTTCATTCTAATCTGCAAATGTACTGCATGTTCTCATTCACCTTCCTTAAAGGGGACAGTAACCAGATATAAAAACACTCCACAAAGCTGTTGCTGGTATCCGTTATGTCTTCCAAAAACTGCCTGAGAATAAGTGGCAATCTCCAATGAGTCCACGCCATTGCACCCCAAAACCCAGAATAACTCAATTAGAGACCAGAGCTTGAAATCTGAGGATAAGAATGTCCCACTTCCATGTTGTCCAGGTGGCAGATAAGTCTCAGCAATGTTTCTGGTGGTATGACTGTAATTGGACACAAAGACCAGGTTATGTGAGATAGTATTCTCCTCTGATACTCTTATGAGTACATAACACAGCACCTGCACAGTTATGTGACAGTTTTGCAGTGCTGTAAGGACCACATACCACCTGCGCTCTGTGTACCACCTCAGTGTGTAGTATTTCTTTGGCTATTGAATGTGCACTATGATCTGTTTGCATATGTCCATTATATTTTTGGCAGAATATAACTAGATCACAGGAACACGTTCTGCAGCATTTTAGAGTAATCACTATTTACCAATAGCATACCACAGTGTTTTTGCAAGATTAGAACATGGAATTTAAACTATACCATACTACTAGAGCTATGTTCTGTATATTATAGAATAGAGTAGTATCCTATTGTGCTGAATCCTATAGTATATCCATATCTGTGTTATAGTATAAACTGCAGATTAGAGTAGTATTTAGGACTCTAGATATATACAGTATCTGATTAAATGCATATACTAAATGCATGATGATTTGCATATCAGCATCAAAATTAATTAATTGATTAAGAATGTTTCAGAATACAGTTACAAAAGGACAGAGTACAGTGGCTACCATAAGTATTCACCACCCTTGGACTTTTTTTTTTTTGTAACATAATTTTTACCATTATGTTACAATATTGAATTACAAGACATTCAATTGGAATTTTTGCCACTGATCAACACAAAATATTTTATAATGTCAAAGTGAAAACAAAATTGTACAGATCCTCCTAAATTAATTCTAAAAATAAAACAGAAAACAACTAATTCCATATGTATTCACCCCCCCCCCCCCCCCCCCCCCTTTAGTTGGATGGGCAATGTGGTGAACAGCAATTTTCAACTTTTGCCACAGGTTCTTGATTGGACTAAGGTTTGTCTGGACCACTCCAGAACATTTACTTTTTTTGTTTTTAAGACGCTCCAGTGGCTGTACGGTATGTTTTGGATCATCGCCTTGCTGGAAGATGAATCTTCTCCCAGGTCTCTTGTAGACTGCAGCAGGTTTTCTTCCAGGATTTCTCTATTCTTTACTGCATCTATTTTGCTTTCTATCTCCACAAGTCTTCCAGGCCCTGAGACAGCACAGCATTCCCATAATATGGTTCTGCCATCACCATGCTTCACAGTAGGGATGGTGTTCTCAAGATGATGTACAGTGTTATCCTTGAGGCCAAAAAGATCAATTTTGGTTTCATCAGACTGTAGTATCTTCTTCCGCTTGGTTTCAGAGCCTCAGACCTGCCTTCTGGCAAACTGTAGTCAAGATTAATTTTTCAACAATGGCTTTATTTTGCCCCTCTCCCATGAATTCCAGATTTGTGAAGCACCTGGGCAAACTGGTACAGGTACAGTATATGCAGGTTCTCCCATCTCAGTCATGGAAGACTGTAATTCCTTTTGAGCTGCCATTTGTCTTTGTTGGCCTACCTGACAAATGCTCTTCTCATGCAGATACACAGATTTTGAGGATGTTCTGTTCTGCACAGATTCACAGTTTTGCCATATTTTCTCCATTTCATTCTAATGGACTTTACTGTGCTTCGGGGGAAATTAAATGCCTTGGAAATGTGCTTATACCCTTTCCCTGATTGATGCTTTTCAATAACCCAGAAAACTCTGTCCTGGATTTTCTTTGAATGTTCCTTTGTGTTCATGATGTAATGTTTGTTGGGAACTGTCAGACCTCCCAAAGGCACTGTAAGTGTCATTTCTGCAAGAGGTGCCGGTACCAATTATCGGGTTGAATACATACAGTATGCAATCAATTTTTTTCTATTTGTATTTGTAATTAATTTAGGAAAATCTGTAGAATTTTGTTTGCACTTTAACATTATTTGTTAGCTAACTTTGAGTGTTATGTGTCAATCAATGACAAAAAAACCCCAATCAAATGCATTATGATGTAACACAATAAAATGTGAAAAACTCCAAAGGGGGTGAATATTTTTTATATCCACTGTAGTAAGTAAAATCACTATCTGAGTGATTACCTTGCTTAACTAACACAGGTGCCTTTAGTTCAGTTTGCATAGACCGGGACTGAAGCATAAAAAACGGATGTTTTAGCTTTTACTAAATGCTAGAGAAATGTATTTTGTGATTTCAGTAAAGTCTGCACATAAAGCAAAAAAAGAAATATTAGTATTCCTTTATCCCAGCTTTCTTTCAGGAATACTATTCAAACTTCTTTTTGAGAAAAATAGAAATTGATTAGCTCCATTTTAAATATAGCATAATTATTGCACTTTGTAATATTCAAGAGATAACTGTAAAACCAGATATAACTTGCTGAGATGCCATATTGCATTCTCCTTTATATGCAGTAAAACATGTTTTTGTCATATACTGTTAACATAATTCACCACCAAATTACATTTTTGCATATACCGTAGACTACATTTCTGGTTATAGAAGGAGCCTGCAGCTATTGGCCTTTTATTTTATAAATGAATTGTTAATGTATTTAAATAAGGTTTTGATGGTCAATTTAAATTAGGCTGCTCAAGACTTTTAAAGAAAATAAAGTCATTTTCTATCTTATATATCACTTCTTTATGTACAACCTCAACTAATTAAAACCCCGTATATTCTAACTTATTTTAATTTTATTCAAATCTATTTCATTTTTTAAATTCTAATTTAGCTCACTCACACTTTTCTGTCAAACAGACAAATGATATGACATAAAATGCCGCTAATCATTTTAGCAGAGGACAGTGCTTCAGGAATTGATTGAGCAATGTGTAGAGATGAATGAAATATTACTATCAGAACATATAATTAAGAGTTTGACAAGAGACAATAGCAGCAGTGACATTATGTTCACATGGTAGATAAATTTGTGTTTTTCAACATGAATATTTGAGGAGATGTGCTGTGTGTGGGGGTGTTGACTGTAGCTACATACAGCAGAAAGGAAATTTGGTTAATTTGATGAAAAAAAAACCTTAAGCTGAAGGCCATGAATCATTAATCATTAATATTTAAAGCTGGATTTCCCTTCTCTGCAGTTCGTCCCTAAGCGTCTATCTGTTAGGATTTGTGTTTGGACACCATACAGTATAACTTAGTATGTATTCTTACAACACACAACATTAATAAATAATAAGATTCTGGTCATATGGGATAGTGATTAATTTACTAGAAGCCACATAGGTGCTGCTATGGATATGGTAGAATATGATTTTATTCTTTGTCCAGAACAGTATTTCTGCCTGGCAATTTTGAGGAACCTCTAACCAATTTAAATGAACAGTGCAGTTCCATGTGGCAAATTATAACACAGATTTTGGTTTTACCTAAGGCATATTAATGAGGTCAAATCATCCTCAGACTATTGAATGAGATTGCTTATGAGTTTTGATCATTTTCTAAAGATGAATCAAAATTATTTGGATGTTTTGATTTTCCTTCAAAGAAAAGTCTATACAATAACTAGAAATCATGTCAGTTATTTCTGTCAAGAAACTCCGCGAGGTGTCGGTAAAGAACGCAAAACCCCTTATCAATATTAACTATAAATAAAGCATTAATTAAATTTAAATTAATTAACTCCAGAAATGTCAATCCATTTCATCCCTCAAATGTTAATCACATATACAGTATTTATTATTTAAGATTCACACTTTGTTGAGGTAAAATGACAAAATCAGAATGACTATAGTAAAGGCCGACTTTGCTGATGGTGGATTCTCTATATTAGAAGTAAATTATCTAATGCTCTGTAATCACTTTTAGTTTTTCCAAGATGAGTTAACATTAATTGATGGATGAATATAACATACAAGAGTCACACAGCGATTGGGCCTCTGTTTTGTAAATGATGAGACCTGCATACAGAAATAAAGAAACAGCAGATTTTAAGAAACCTGTCCAAGATCACAAATAAAGCACAAATGTGTATAAATACCAGTCTGGAAGTTGCACATTGAATTTTTTTTGCTGTGTGGCTCTGCTGTGGCTAAGAGACTTCCTGACTGAGATTTTTTTTGCTTGTGATGACAACAGATGGTGCGATTCCTAGAAAGTAAAATCAGCATTTAGCGAAGAAGACCCTTATCATTCAGCTGAAAGGGCTTCTGTCTGTCTTCCTTCTTTTGGCTACTGTGACAAACTGCTCATCATTGGCCATCGTAAACCTTCTTATCATAGAGGTTTACAGCCACTTTTTCAAAGAAGAACAAAAAAGAACTGTGAAGTATGTTCTTCGTCCCAGTCCTGGTGATATGTTTTTCATTTTCAGTGAATTTGACAGCTGCAAATCATGTATCTACAGTGGTACCTTTAAAACAGTAGAAATCCAAGCCACACATTGGTAAATTACTAATTACATTACATGCAATTCATTGTGCAATAAGCTCCCAAGAAATAAGGTATGAAATTTGTAGAATCCTTCATTAATTTAATAATAAATTACTGTTACATTAAATGGGAAATTGTATTCTCTATGGTTTCATGCTTTCTTAAACATAAAACTCTGACCTCATTAATAATCTACAAAAAGGCTTTTGCAATATTTTAGCAAAGCTGAAACAAAGGTTGCTGTATTACAGAACAGAGAAAATGTTGTTCATTAACACGTGTTACATATAATATAATATAAGTGTATTTACCATAATTTCCCTTTTATATGAAGAAACAAATCCTGCACACGCTATTTAAATTAAACATACACCAGATGTAGCAGATATATATATATAAATTCTTCTACAATATGATATAGTACACCAGTTAGTGCTAAACATTTATTGCAAACGCAACAGGTGACAGGCTGGCAGATTTTAGTGGTTTTATTATCTATTACAATATCCCTTTCCTTAATAACACGTGATGAGAGCTTGTATTCCCCCAGTTCAGAGACATTTGTAAAAATAGTTTGGCCATGTACAAACAGTACCAGATTAGTTTTAGAAAACGACCAACAGAAAAACAAGAATGGATTCCTAAGCATCTTCTAAGGCATGCCACAGAAGCAGAAATTGAAGATGAAGAGACATGCATTTATTCATTAACATAAATGCACAACAAAGTGTTTCAGCCCTTTACTTTAGTTTGACAAACTTTAGAAACAAGTTGTGATTTACAGCACCCACCTGCTTCATGAATTCAGTGAAGACCATTTTCTTCTCTGATCTGGAGATCTAAGAGGCCAAGCCTCTAGTCAAACAACCCTGCAATACATACCTCAGACAGATGTCAATAACTTGCCAATAACTGTACAGATTTATCTCCCTGCAGCTCACCACTGCCAACCCACTGATGTAGGTGTGATCCTGGTCAGTACCTGTATGGGAGACCTCCTGATAAAGCAAAGGTTGCTGCTGGCTCACCCTGCAGTCTGTGTGGGTTCTAATGCCCTAGTATAGTGATGGGGACACTGTACTGCAAAAAAGACGCTGTCCTTCTGATGAGACGTAAAACCAAGGTCCTGACTCTCTGTTGTCATTAAAAATTCCAGGACGTTTCTTGAAAAACATAAGGGGTGTTAACTATGTGTCCTAGCCAAATCTCCCCCCTAGCTTTTACCAATCATGTCCTCCTAATAATCCCCTTCTATGAACCGGCTTCATTACTGTTCTCCTCCCCACTGATAGCTGATGTCTGGTGAGCCTTCTGGTGCACTATGTTTGCTGTCGCATCATCATCCAGGTGGGGCTACACACTGGTGGTGGTGGAGGTGATCCCCATTACCTGTAAAGCACTTTGAGTGGAGTGTCCAGAAAAGCGCTATATAAGTGTTAGTATTATTAGACAAGTATGTATTGAAGGAATCGTCAAAAAGAACGTTTCATCCTGCACCAGCAGATGTATGTCTGGCACACAATTAAGACTCTAAAGGTAAACCTTTAACAGATAACCCTTGGAAGGACTTGCACAGTATACCACTGATAGCTTCAACCACCCTATCCTCCTCCTTATCCAGGCACTCTCTTACACACTGCTCTTAATGAACGTATAACTCTTCAGCAGGCAAATAGGAGAGATTTTAATAAACTTCTCATCACCTCTAGAGAGGGAAAAAAAACAGTTTTTTTAATTACTACTGTAAAATAGAAGCAATCACAGGATTCTCCCTGTGACATTTTCAAGTTTCTGTCTGCTCCACTTGTGAGAAACAAATGGCTGCACTCGGCTCAGTCGAGATTGAGTTTTTCATAAAGTCATTACTTCTGTCACTGGGACCATTTCCAAATTGAAAAATCTGAAACAATAAATGATGGCGAAGCAGTTAATAACTGTTAAGAAATCACATTTGGAAAATTGCATTTAAGCAATAACCTTTCTCCCTGTAATTAAATGACAGAAAGGTCCTGGTTTTAATTAAGTCAGCAATTTATAGTTATGAAGCCATACTTCACTATGCAGATTAGGAGATGATAGGTCACAGAACACCCTGAGTGCATTTTTAGTAGAGCTGATCTGGTAATTACTCCAGTGTTCAGCAGTGACCACGCTGAACCGTATCTCTAGATTAAACAATTTTCCTTTCCTTGCTCCGTGATGTATAACCAGGATAAGTAAATGTACCACTGGGTCTGCGTCAAGCATCTTTAAATTAAAATGGATTTTAAATGAGGGGCATCAACGGAGGAAATAATGTTTGAAGAACTGCGCTGGAAAATGAATGGGCCGCTAGTCATGGCTGGCGAGAAGAGAATATATCATTGTTCTCCGGGAGATTTATTTCTTGCACTTAACTGTTGTTGAGTGCTGATTTATGAGGAAGTAAAATGCTAATGTTAGTGTATTTATAAACATATGATGGTGTTTCATCTATAATTTATTCCCAGGCGCTGAATTATGTAGCCCATGAAAAGGAAATTAAATGCAGTTTTGGACAGCAGAGGGGGTTCATTAATATAGCATTCACATTTTATTTAACTAACCTCTGAGATCTATATAACACGTTGTTCAACATTGATTATTGGATTGTGAGGTTACTTTGAAAAGTATTATTTTTAAAGTGTTCCTGAGGCACGTTTTCGCTGCAAGTAGTGTAATCTAAAAGCTGCATAATTGTCTAGTTCGAACAGTGTTAATTCTACATTTTGGTGGCCTGTGGGAATGTGACATTCATTAGACTATATAAATATGTTTCCAGTGGAAATTTGTGTAATAAAATGTGGCATTTTTAAGACACTTCATTAGAAGAATTATAATAGGATTTGTGATGTGTGGTACTAATTGCAGAGCTGAATTTTGCAAAGGCTGTAGTGTGATATAGTATTTAATTTAAGTTTAGTATATTATAGGTGCTCATAGTTTTCAGCATTATTGTTGATATTGTAGCTGAAAAAAGTTAGTAAATGTCAGATTTGAATGCTTATTGTAATTGATCTTTATCAGAAGCGGAATAGAGGAATTAGGTTAGTGAAGATCAGAACAGCACCATTTGATGCAGTTTGGCCTGTTTTGTTTAAGCATTCTGATACTCTGTATAACAACACTCTAATACTGTACATGTTATCAATAGTCTGACTCATCCAAGACTTGCCATTTTCCTGCCATTTTGATGTACTCTATGAGCATTTGAGGAGGAAGATGAGTCTGACAGTTAATCTAGAGGCTTAGAGGATGACCAGTGACCATTTTCTCCTTATTTTCTACCGTTGTTGAGAGTGGTTTTAGTAGTCCTACAATCCTCATCTCCACCATCACTAAAATGCTCAAACCAGTGAATAGATCTAAATTCCTCCTTATACTAAACAAAATCTAAATCATCCATTTGTGTAAAGCAAAATATTATTTTAATAGGCAAGATCTCACCTGCTGCAGTTATGACCGCTATGCTAGCTCTTGTTTTGGATAGTGTTTCTCTCATTTTGGTAGATAAAATGGAACCTACTACCCATACTTTATACCTGAAGTATGTTTGTCTATCCCTGTCTCAAAACCCACTTTCCTCATAAGTGAGAACCTGAAAACTGGTCATCTGATCTTGCACCTGTAGGCTTGAAGTCTGCTGCTAACACACAAATAGTAACAAATCCCGGTCAGAACCTTCAAGCAAACAAGTACTGTTACCTGTTGCCAATTTACCTTTTCTCTGATATTCTGCAATGGGTGTTGGCAGCTCGATTGCAACCTTATATGGCATCTAATGAGCTCTTCAAGTGTTCAAACGCACAGAAAAAGCCCTTGTTACAGCTGATAGTGATTTGCTGACGAAGTCTGACTGAGGCTTTAGATCTCAATCACAACATTCTTTCAGATCACATGGAAAATTATCACGGGATCTTTGGGACTTCCTTAGTTGCTTTAGCTGCTATGTGACTGCCAGGAGCTAATTTGCAAATCTCGGCAAATCTTGGCTGTTTTCAATTTGACATTGTTCCATTTTCTTGCGGTATTCCCACTGTTTTTACATGTTTCCTCTTGGACATTTGCCATCATGGGCTTGGATTTCACTGCTGAGCTCATATCAGTTATCAGACAGGTTGAGAGATCTCTCCACAGCCTTGGACCTTTGATTTCAACTGGACAGCAGTTTTTAGAATAGTATTTTCTACAATGTGTAAATCCACGGGGAACAAGTGCAACAAAGCCAAAGCAGGAGTTAAAAGCACATGCATTTTAATTAAGATCGGAGCTGAGTGCTCAATAAAAATCATTAAGTTATTTAAATACGGGTTACACCCAAAACGACACTGTGGTTCACACTTCACTGAGTCAATCATCCCCGCGAACACAATTAAAAGACATGTCCAGCTGATTAGGAAGCCGTCCAGCCTCTGGCTGCAGTGCTTCTATTCCCCAGCAGATGGGGCTATGGCAGTTGCCCCACTTGGTGTCTCTTGGGTAACGCTGACCCAGTCAGGGCAACAGCACTGGGGGCTAATTCTGGAAAATGGCGAACTTCTTATTTCTGTCTTGGCAGATGGCTCTGATTCTCTCCAGGGAGAAGTTCCGCCTTCCTTTCTAGAGCTTGATTCCTTTGGAGGAGTGAGACATCCCCAAGTACAGTGTTTAATTGCAGGCTAGAAAAGTGTAGCCCAAGACAACTCAAAAGAAGTACAACAGAGTTATGCTTTTTAAAGATTTAGCAGCTTCAATGCAAACATGAGTTCAGTTGAGGATCCACAGTACACATCACAATATCACTAACCCAGAGCTATTCCTCCTAAGTTAAACTTCAGCATGTCAGTTGTAGGCAATGTAATTCAACTTGAAATGACTTCCCCCGAACATGAGAAACACATCATGCAGAATTAAACCTACAGAATTCAGGAGGAATTGAAACAGGTAGTAAATCTCAACCTTATCAATATTTCTGCTATTTCTTTGGACTTGTATGGGAAGGAGAACTTAAACATCTTACAATATCCTTTCCTTAATGTTTTCTTTTCCAACAGCTAGCCATCATCACAAGCTCAGAATTTATCATCAGATTTTCAATGCCCTTTTAAACCAAAACAAAAATGCGATCAAAAAAATTTCCAAAAGACTTTTAAGACTTAGTTCAACTTGATTTACTCACTTTAAGTTATGGGAAAACACTTCAGAGTTGGTAAACACCTGTTACAATGAAGCATTCCCCTAAAATAAAATACACAGATGTCTTCAACATTTAGCTAAGATAACAGTATTTGTTTTTGGAATGTTTTGATATAATTCTTAAATGCTATAATTTAATAATTTAATTTTATATATATATATGTTTAAATACAAGAAATATTGTGTTGTGTTTAACATACTGTCAAAGTATTTTAATATGATTAAGTTGAACTGCAAATTGAACGTAATGTCATCTAAATGTTAAAAGAAAGAGTATCTTAAGTATCAAGTTGTCTTATAGGCAGTTTTTCATTTAAAATATCAAAACAAAGACAAAATCAATTAGGTTATATAGAATGTTAAATATTTTGGCAACTGAGGCATTTTTCACAGTGCAATTACTGCTGCTATTTGTGTGTAAACTCTGGTAGGAAGGACTGAAATGCCAACCATGTTTGAAAACTGCTCTGTACTGCCTGGCTGACACACTGTAAAGCTAGGTGAACTGGATTTAAAATTATAAACCTAATCATGCATGGTAAGTAAACTGGGCCTTTGCCATGCATAATCACTGCCAAACTGTGTGATTCTAACAAAACAAAGACTATATAATGCACATTTGGTCTGTGATAGAGAAATGCTTAAAGAAATATGAAAATACAGTGTTATATAGGGAGATGTGAGCATATTAGAAGGAAGATGCATATTTTGTAGAACAAAAAACCTTTAAACTTCAACAAAATCAGTTTTGTTTTACCCTAATGTACTGTGATCAGCTTGAGAAGCTGGTCTCCACTGCATCATGTCAGACATAGACTGAAATCTCAAGTAGCACACACCCATATTTTCTATTAATTAAAAGATAGCTCGGTGCTTATTTACATGCATGACACTTGTCAGAGTTCCTGTTAGGTGTATGGACAATTGGGTACAGTCAGTGTAGATAAGACTCAAGGCAGTGATATCAACATTCTTCATTTCTGTTGGGAGAGGTTTGAAAGAGCAGATCAGATCATTTTTATGAAAGCCCTATGAAATTAATTACAAGATGCTATATACAGTAGCATTCAAATATCTATATATATATATTTAAAATGTTACATCCAAAATGTTAATTTTATTGCATAAAAAGAAACAAAAGCAATTACAGTGCCCTCAGTCAAAATAAGTCAAGTTAGTTATATATAATTAAACATGTAGTTCAGGTGGGTAGCTGCGTCAGCATGTGTAGGCTGCAAAGGAACAAGTAATAGGTTTATTCCATGCTGAAAAAAAGAAGAAAGAAAACACAACGTTTCGGCCGTGGAGCCTTCTTCGGGTGTGAGGTTCCTCACACCTGAAGAAGGCTCCACAGCCGAAACGTTGTGTTTTCTTTCTTCTTTTGTCAGCATGGAATAAACCTATTACTTGTTCCTTTATAATTAAACATACTGAAGAACCTCTTTATTTTGAAGGATGAAACTTATTGTGGCAATATAGTTTATAAAGTTATTTGGGCACTTTTCTGACAGGTATCTTGTGCTTTGGTAATTAAGTGCTCATAAAGGAGCTGTGAACATCCTATAAACACATCTCGTGTCTCGAAACTAGTGTGTGAAGTGCAAGTTAAATTCAAAGAATATTCTTTTCAGGAAAAAGCAGACAATCTTGAAGCTAAAAGAAAAGTTGAATCAGAACCACAGCACAATATTGGTTATAATAAAATCAACAACTTGGAACATACAAATCAGAAAAGACCATTCTGGCCAATAATAATCTTTGTCAGCAGTTTGACTGCAGCTGATGATAGAAAAATTAACAAAGCAACTCAATACTTTTATCCTTTTGAAATCTGGAAATTGCTGGATTAAAAAACAAAAGTATTATTTTGTTCTAATAAGATTAAATTTATGCATAAACTTATCCAACAATAAAGTATATTTTGTACTCATCTTTCATTTATTATTTATTATTATTTATTTCATGATCACAAATACAATTTACTTGAGTGTAATGTGTAAATAAGTTTAATCCCAATACTTAAAAGGTACTTAGTACTCTGTAGCATAAGATCATGGGGTTTTTAACATTACCTTTTTAATGCTTTTGAAAAAAAATAACTCTAAATGTGCAGAACCAAACTCTTCAATACTCATGAAATAGGACTGATTCTCAGTGATATATCCTAACTGCTAATTGTGTTATGTTAGTGTCCTGGCTTCCCTACATTTTCCTCTTAATACTATTAGTGAAGTTGTTTCTCACATCCCCACCTGTTCTGCACTTTAGTGAGGCTGCTGGTGCATTATGGATGCCATCCACAGTGGTGGATGAAGTGGGTAATTTCCTAGTTGTGAAGAGCTTTCCAAAACTTTGGGATGAAGAGCACTACATAAATGTTATACAACTATACTGCATTTTGTTCATTACCTTCCTGCTACATTAAATGCAACTGTCCAGATAGTTTCCTCCATTCAAGGTGATGAGATGACATATTTAACTGTATACCTTCTTCCTGGATAGACCTTGATTATTGCCTGCTTAAGCTTAATTTAAAGAATGTTGTGTTTAATAATTAGTTGCATCTTGTCTACACTGAAAATATATTTTCCAGTATCCCATATATAAATCTAGAAAAAAAATCATTTTTGAACAAATACTGTAGCTAAAGCTAACATATAAAATAAGATAATAATCCCCATGAGTTAACACATACAAAAATAATAATGATGCACTATTATTTACACACAGTAACTAGTCTTGAGGGAAAATACATCACAAAGATTCCCTGCTTTCACATTTATAAATGAACAGTCATTAGTTGTTGTTTTAACTATAAAAAAGATAGTAAAAAGAAGCAGAAACAGGCAGATGAGGAGATGAAGTCAATCCATATCCACAAATTAAAAAAAAGTTCTCATACCAACTTCCTGGCATTCGAAACCTGACACAAAAACCTGTAAATTGATCCATCCATGCGGTGAGAAAGAGATGCAGCTGGCACTTTCTGTGAAGGCACCATATGTGCAGTCCCAAGCTCATCATATTTGTCTTCAAACACTCCACAGCAATGATAACCAATAATGAGGTGCTAGCCTCAAAGCTGGCTTCAGAGTGCAAGACTGTTCTAAACTTTTTTTGAAAGTGTGGAGTAAATGAAAGTTTCCCATGGCTTAAGTCACAGAGCTGCAATATGTGAGGCATGTTATCAGTCTTCTGTCAATATGCTATAATACTGGGATAAATTAAATTTCCTGCTAAGTATCAGACCCAAGCACATCTTTTCACAAAACAAACAAGAAAGCAAGCATTCTCCAACTTTGTGCCAGTCTCTCCTTGACCCTAGAAAGACAAGTGACTAGAACCTGATAAAACAAACTTCCCTACCAGTCTATTAGACACAAAGGGGAATTCTGTTTTACCCATGAGCCCTCTGCAGTCATCATGAGCATGGAACCAGTAACCCATGCTTGACCACACTCAGTAACCCTTTAACCACAAAATTACCAGAACAGCCCAGAATACATCATTTAATGCATACATACATATGGACATATCCGCCAAATGTATTACTGTCTTAACATATTTAAAATGTAATTGAGAAAACGTTCAGGTTTTGTGAAACGTTGCTATTTGCCTCCAGCCTACTGTTTTGTGCTGTTATGTATGTGCATGTGTGAGTGCACACACTCACTAAAGGTTATTATTTCACAGAGTGCATGTCATACAAGCACATCTGGGTTTGGAATGCTCAGCTAAAACATTCCAATCCAATAAGGCGGTAGCAGATGTGCTGTTGGTATTTTAGGTAAACATGAATGATAGTATCAGAAGCCCCATATGCTGACTAGCACAGTAACAGCACACACCAGAAGGGCATTAACTGCCTCAGTCTTTTAAGCATGGTTGCACCATAAACAATTCTGCAAGGTCTTTTGTTCTTTACAATCACTGTTCATCTCACATTAGTATTACACTGTAAATCAAAATTTGTTTATTGTTCAAAAAGTACGCATTGAAAAACATGTTTGCATGCAAAGCGCACTATAACACTATTTTAAATGGAATTAGCTCAGGACTGTTACAAAACAGAAATATTCATACTGTTCTGTTTTTTTTAATTGCTCATTTTATTGTGCTTATTTGTTTTATTTTTAGACGGCTTGTAATTATGTTTTCAAATGGGGGGATGGTAAGATAGCAATATTAATTCTATGTATTACTTTGGGTCTGTATTAAATGTTCTTAAATGGCTTGAAAAGTCTAGACAGATTAGAAAACAGCATAGAAAAGATGAGATGAAATAAATGGCTTTCACTAATGAGGTCAAGATTCTTCTGATTGATAATGTCAGGGCATGAAGGGTCTGAGCAGGAAATGAGCTAATTTTCATCTTTCAGCAAGAAATCACATAATTAAAACTGTTTTGTGACCAGAATGTCAAGAAATCTAGAAAGACTAATTGCAAAATGACCATTATTAATTAACTTGTCTGCAGCCTCTGCTTCTTTTACTTCAAAGGTCACACATGATATGGAAATTGTGTGAACTGCAATCGTTCACAGTACTTGAGATATTGCTTCCTCTGTAAATACTCTAATGAAAGAGATTGAAGCACACTGAAAGTGAAGAGCATCTATTTGTGCATGCATTGATAAATCACATAAAAGTGGACAGGCCAAAACAAGCACACCTTTATTGTAATTCATTGTGTACCAACTGTCACTAACTTGGCCTATTTTCAAAAAGCCATAACTGTTCATCAACCGAGAGAAGAAGTGAAACCCAACAAGAAATTTTAAATGTAATCATTTGTTTTACTGTTTTATGATACATTTACAAAAATAAGTATATTTGCATGAAAACAATGGTTTGGTGTTCATTGCTGTTAAAGTGATTCAGAAAAAATGTTGATTTCAGAAGTGAATATAGAATATTATCAAATGGGTCTGAATATTTTTATAAATTCATTCCACCTATCCTTCTTGTGAGGCAATTAAAAACAGAACAAATGATTAATGGGACAAATAGCATTTGTTTCATTTTTAATGCCTCAGTATACCAAAACCTGTACTATGTGCATTGAAATACTCATAACATTACATATTAGATGTTTTCTTTTTTCAGTGATTTTTTAAATGTAAATGTAAATTTATTGTCCTATGTCTTCACATACTGTTTACAACGTCTCCAGTGTTTGTACTCTGGATGTAAAACTACCAGAGGCACAATGATTTGTGATTAAGTGTGTGGTAAATACTTTAAACTGTAAACCGAAAAATCAAGACAATAATGCTAGCCATAAAACATTATGGTAATTTAATAACTTTTAAAGTAGAATATAGTAATAGGAATACTGAATTCAAATTTATGGAGTGATATATTATGAATGTTTTTACAGTTCGGTAGAGAGGAGTGGGTTAATTTTTCCACTCCATGGAATTATGATTAATAACGAGTCTGAAAAACAGACCTGCAGCAATGGTACACATTGGTCTACTGTTTGATGTGCTCCCTGACAATGGTACTTGACTGGATTATCAGTCCCTCATCAGTTACACTAGTTTTGTTAGTTTCTTGGTGATTCTTCAGATGGATGTCCACACAGTGTCTTGTCTTTTTTCTTCTTTTTAATTGAGGGACATCACTGCTTTTGAGTTCACCTGACTACACTACAGAGTGTGGTCTTCCTTTTTGTAGTGATAACTGATTTTATTTCCAAAATGCCTAAAGAGATCAAATTATTAATGTTAACGTAATTTCCATAGAGGATACTGCATGTAACATTCTTAGGATGTACATCATTTATGACTGTATACTGTAAATCTCTGTTGAAAATCCTACGCACCATTTGGCAATACAAGGACAAAATTATACCAGCGTTCACTTACTTGCATCTTTCTCATCTCTTCTTCCTCTGCTTGTCCCCTGCACTTGGCTGTTGGTTCTAGTCTCCTCCCAGGGGTTAGTGGGTTGTTTCTTTTTGGTACAGCTGGAAATATCAGGGACAGATGCTCCACATACAGTAGCTTCTGTATGCCCACTTTCAAACACAAGGGGGAAAAAAAGAAGCCCTCCTTTTTTTCGTGATGGATTTGGATTGTAGACTAACATTCCGTTCCCACCTCATACGCTACTTCGAAGCCAGACTTTAATTAAAGTATGTTTGCTCACAATAAGTTGAGAGGGTTATGATGTGTTTTTTTTTTGTGGATGGGTGTGTTTGTGTGGTGTTGACATATCGTAAACAGATGGGCAACGTCGGGGAGAGAGGACAGAACAGACTGGCACAGACCCGCCTGGCACTGTGATTGGAACAGGTACAGCTGTGGAGTGCTATATTTTAAGCACTCTCTGCCCTGCCCACCTACTGTATCAGCAGTCTGCCACACATACAGCCCTGAAGAGTGCAAAGATTTTGACAGGATGGCACATGTAGCTTTACAGACACAGCTTACCAGGACAGGGGGGATACTTGTATTAATATACAATTGGTGGCAATCTTCATTTTAGTTTGAATACTGTGTATCACTGATAGTCTTAATGAAAAAGAATGCACATTTTTATTAGTTTTATACTGTAAATGCCTCCATGTGTACGACAGCCTTAAAGGAGTGGTTTGTTAATTAATAATTCAAGGTATTTCAAAAGATAAATACATTGGAAAGATATTGACTGGACCTACACAGTGATCAATAATCCATTTCTGATTACTTCATTTTGTTAGGCCATGGATCCTGCTGATGTTAAGCCCAGCAATTCCTGTCCATCTTTCTGTATTATGTTTGTCTGTTTATCTCGCAGCTCTATCCATCTGCCTCTCTGTATACATGTAAATAGTATAATTAGGGATTTTTGCTAAGGTTCAAGACACAAGGCTTTGCGTCAGTGAAACATGAAGTGAATTGTATGAGACCAGAGTAATGGCATGAACATTCAGTTCAGTTCATTACCCAACTTTGTAATTCCAGATGTGGCCTTTCACAGCCATTATGTCTCAGGAGAATTGCTCAGCTGAGGGCTGATTCCAAAACAAAATACATTGATTCTAATATGTCTGTGAATCATTGCTTTAAAGTCATAAAAATACATCTGCAGATTTTCAGTGTTGAAAACAATTGAGTTTTTTTCTTCAAAACAGGAGGACTACGATCCCTTGGAGGGCTAGGAGATGTGCAATCAAACATATTCCTTTTCAAGACACAGAACGGTATGCCAAAAGAAGGCCTTTTGGTTTTCAGTGCTGGAGTTGGGGAGTTTTTTTGAAGGAGGCAGTGGATAGGTTAGTTGCACATCTGCCTCTGGTTTTGTACAAAGCCCGTCGGGTTTAGCAGCAACAAGGCATATGCTGCTTAGCAGGTGAATCTGCTTTTGTTCCAAGTTGTACTTTCATTTTCTGCACATGTTTTTGGCGACTATGGAAAAATGTTATGATGACCTTAAATGATAACCTGCAGGAAGTATTTTTAATACAAAGGTCACAATGTGTTTTAACACAGGCATTTAGGAACTAGAAATGATCATTTATGAACTGCTAATGATCATTATTTTGTTAGAGGTTAACAGCGGCTTATCTTTCCCACACAAGTATGTCAATGACATTAGTTTAATCATTGCTAACATCACAATGAATTTAATATAATATATTAATTAGTAAGAAAAAATAAAGATGTCGGCGATAATTACCACTCACATTTTATTATAATCATATCATGACATTTTATTTATAGTAAATAATAATTACAGATTATTTTGTTTTGTTTTTTAAAGAAGTAAGTTCAATGCACCAGTTTCACCCACCTGAGTAAAAAGAATTGAATGTCCGAAAATGCAACTTCAACAGCTTGCTAGTTCATCTGTTGTCCTGTATGAAATGTATGAAAAATAAAAATATCAATTAATCAATCTCAGACAAACCCATATTCCAGGTTCTTTTATGGTATTCTGCACGTGCTTCTACAATCAATCCTTGCCTTGTCTATTACTCATTTCACTACATCGTAGCTGTGCTACAGAAGAAGTACTATGGTCACTAGTGGTCATTCCATTGGTACAATGGCAGTGTATACAAGTAAATACCATAGCTTTCCTGGACAGTACCATACAGCGGTTGTACTACACTGTATCTCTGCTTCAGTGGAAGAGTTCCTCCAATACCATGCTGAAGGTCTGGTCACTGAAAGTTGTCCAAGTCAACCCTAAGCCCTATATCTCCTGGTCCAGAGTTGGTTTTGCTACTGTAGCTATTGAGAAGCCAGCACCTCATAAACTAGTTCACTGTGCATTTCACTTCTGCAAGGATGGGTTAACTCTTTGCATTTGAACTTAAAATCTGTCTGACCCTACAGAAATTTGAACGAATACAGATGCAAACAGTACACAAAATATACAAAATAATACTATCTTTCTTAATTGCTATTATTGCAATTAATTAATAATTAATTATTACTGCTGCTGTAGACTTTATCCAGAGAAGACCAACCAGATACATTTCTTGACTTAAAGGAATATTCCAAAGGAACTGAACCTTTTTAGTCTTGAACAGAGAAGACTACAAGGTGACCTCATGCAAACATTTAAAATTCACAAAGGCACTGAAAAAGTCAAACCTAAGATTCTTTCAGAATGAACAGAGAAAAACGTACCAAGGGGCATAAGTGAAACTGTGTGAAACTGCATTTAAAACCAAGAATGGGACGTTCTTGACCCAAAAGATTGAGAGAGCATCTAACAAACTACCCAGCCATTTTGTTGAAACCAGTACCCTGGTTTCCTTCAATAAATGGCTGGATTGGAACAATTAACTAAGTACCATAACTACATAAAGACAAGATGGGTTGAATGGCCTTTTCTCATTTGTAACCTTTCTAACGTGTGATCTTAATTATTTTGTGTCTCAAAACAACGTTCAGTAATTTACCATTTGTTGATAATTCATTAAACTATTAAATTACTTGCATTTTTATGGAACAACAAGCCTGCTATCTTCTTCAGAATTGTATGTACACTGCACAAAAACACATTTGAATAAAATAATTAAAAGTGAAACCAAAGTGACCAAAGTTCTAAGCAATTATAAAAGGAGTAAAAACAAGAGCAGGCTTTTGTACTTCATTTATTTGATGGTCACAGACTCGGAACTGCGCTGAATGAATTAAGAAGTCTTATTTCATCAAGGTTTATTGCAGGTTTTTGCTTGATCGAATGATTTCATCAGCCGCTGTATCTCTGAGAACTCAGCCTTCTTTTTCAATATTGTCTTTAATTTATCAATGGTGGGAACTCTGCAGTTCCCAGCATTTTAAAGACAATGTGATACGCAAAATCAATGTGAAAAGAAGAGTTCAGTGAATAAATACTAGTTCTCCAGCACTCATCAAGGGTTTTTTTAGTTATAAGTGGAGATGGAGTGGGGTTTTGATGGTTAGCTTTTTAAGCAGCAGTTATACTTCAGCACGTGGAAAGCTTGCAGGTCGAAACATTGTGGGAAACATATTGCAGTTTTGAGGACTGCAATGTTCTATTAAAATCATTCATGTTAACTGGTCAGTTCAAATGCTGCTTAGTTGTGAACATTAACATGTGTTTATCAACCTAATTTTGTGGCATCAAAAAGACAGTGAAAGAGATTCAGGGGGACATGGTGCTCGAGGGGAATGAATTAGTCATCACTGAGTGAGCATGCCGAAGCAGATGGTCAGCAGTGTTTTGCTGAAGTCACTTCTATCTACCATGCAACGTCGCTGGCAGGAAAGAGAGGAAAAGTCGTGTTGACATTGAGGTGGTGTGTAATATTGCTGCCTTTCTTCACTGACGCAATACCTGACAGCCCAGGAAGTATTCCCTGACATCACAGAACAGCTATGTCCAGTCAAGTGTCCAACCCCACTGCAGAAAGACTCAAGAATGAAGATGTGGTCCCAACAAGTCTGTTTTTATAGTTGTCTATATATACTTTTATTGAATGCTTAAAATTATTAATTTTATTTCACACCCAAAATATACTTCATTTAATCCCAAGAATGTGACTGATTCGAATCTATAGACATTTAAATAATGATTAAATTCAAACAATCACCTGTTATGCCAGCTGCTTCTGCATAAGCCTCTCTCAACAAAATAAAAGTGAATTGTTTAAATCTAAATGCTCCCATAGTGATAAAACACTTTCTTGTCATAAGCATATCTTGATGTTTTGTCAGGTTCAGACTACATTAAAATGAAGATCAATGTCTGTTTCATTTGATGAATTTGAGAGATATGTTAAGACATTGCTTTCAGCTGCATTCAGGTTGTACTATATTGGGGTTACACATTGAATGAGCTCTTGTGTCTTGTAGTGCCTATTAACTCTGCATTTCCAGAAATATGTAGAGTTTTACACTTGCAGTTAAAGATAAACTAATTCTATGTGACAGTCTTAAAACCATTAAATGAAATAGTATGTGTTAAATATACAGTGGTATTGTGCTGAGATTCATTTTTACCATTTCCAGGTGTAGTAGTCCATTACAAAAATGTTATCTGTCAATGGGTGAAACTTAGACAATGAAAGACACCATAAGAGTACTTTTACATTCATTAGACTTTCACCATTTTAAGGTGAACAAACTATACCATGTTGAGAACCAGCATGGTTTGCAACAGTTGGGTCTTCACGCAGAGGTCACCCATGTAGGATGTGATAGTCCAAAAGCAAACTGGATTCTGCATAAGTCACTGCCAGCTCAGCATGTCAAGCAAATCCAAAGTTCTCTCTCCTGATGCCAAATGGCAGATGTGGCTAGTGAATTATCTGCGACTTAAAATTAGTCACACAAACATATGTGTAGTTTTGTTAATACACAGCCAGCTGTGACTCCTGCTGACGCATGAGGTTTATCAATGTGTTTAATTCCATTACTCTGAGAAAGCTAATTATGAAGGCATACCTCATTCTTGTTTCATTGTTCTTCTTTCAATTATAGAAAAACAAAGCAGTGAAATGACAGCACCAAACACCAAGAAAGGCAGTGAAGAATGTCCTAATCTCTGAATGGTACTGTTCAGTATAATTAAGGGTGAATGTATTTTTCTTTGCAATGGGAAGACTGACGAATAAATATGTTTTCTAAGCTATTCAAGAATTATTGGCACGAACAAAATTAAATGCATATAGGTACTGTATAAAAAGATACATTCACAAATACAATTACTAGCATACTGATTTTAAAGTTTTGTGCGTTGATAGGAATGCAGTCATAGACACAGGGTGTCTTTAAAAATACTTTTAAAATCCCATTAAGAAAAAAATGAATCAAACATAAGAAGAATCTAAATTAATAAATTAAATATTAAATATGTCCTGCAAAAAGGGGACTTTTAATTGCATTTTTTGTTCTACAACGAGCTCATTAGAGGGAAAATAAAGATTAACCTTTAGAATCACACTGGCATTTCCCTTTTTCCCTCCAAATGTAGAATTAATACACATTTTTTAATCATTAGTGTAATTTTCAGGATGATACTTTTGTTCTTTTGGCTGTTGAACTGTTACGGATGTTACTAACCCTTCAAATTGTTTGCTTCATTCAAGCATTCTTTTTTGAATAATTCATTAAGCATTATTATCGAAGCGTGGAACACCTCATTTAGCACTGGTGATCTTTTCCTTATGTGTGGTTGACAGGCAATCAAAGTTTTTACCAGTGCAGAAAATTTGCAATTCAGAAATGTAGTTGCAGCAATTAGAAGCTATCAGGTAGCAAAGGAATGGCAGCTTCACGAAAAAGTGAGGATTAAATGAATTCAACTCATGTTTCATGAGTGTGCTGGACAAAACAAACCAGCTGCTTTTAACTTCGCAAAATGATTTTGCAAAAATCCTGCCTTTGAAGGGAGTTCTTGATTATGACATACTGTACCAATAGCTTCACACAGGGGAGAATGTCACATCTTCTTTCGCTTCTGCTCTAAGACATACCTTCACTATGATGTCTGAAAAACGACCCGATCTGCATAACTTTATTTGGATTTGAAAATATCAGGAGCTTTGGAGAATAAGCCAATCCATTCTGTCCTGTGATTTTAAGAGGCAAATTTTAAGACTGAGTTAATATATTTAATACATTTACCTCTAAAATAGTTATATAGTCTATCAGAAATAGTGTAGTGTATTTGTCATTTTCTTTCACAGCATTTATCCCTGAACACAAGTCATGATATTTAATAAAAATGCCAAGTGTACAGTATTGAGTTAAAATGACAAAATGAGCTGATTAAGAAACCCTGTAAACAGCCTGTCAAACACATGATGTTAATTAATGTACAGTAAGCACAGCTAAAGGTAAGACCATACCCTGATTGAGTAAAGAAGATTGCCTGAATATATCAGGGATGTTTGAAGGTCTACGTAAAGCTTAATGTGATGCTGAAAAATAGAAGTAGAAATACAACGTTTTAGCTCCTGAGCCTTCTTTAGGTGTCAGGAGGCTAGGCAGCTGAAATTGTGTAGATTTTTACTTAACCTTCACTTGTTCCTTTTGCAGAAAAGGCACATTGGTATACTGTAGTTCCCTCTCCTGAACATGACTGAAGGCAGCCTGTCTGTGAATGGAGCTGCTCGGACAATGAGACGTTCTGCTTCAACAGTCAGTAAAAGAGTCCAGAGAAACTGGGAAGCTGGGTCTGTGAAGGACAGGCCACATCCTGGAAGGCAGAGGGTCAACACACAAGTGCAAGAGCATCTGATCCACTTACGTCATTCTTTTCAGACTGCAGTGACTACAGCATGAGAAATCTCAGAAAGAAATAAGATATGTTATCAGCAGAATAGCTCACTATAAGCATCAAATTGTTCCCATTATGCCTGACAATGATCTGCATGCTCAGAGGTCATACATGGATAACATTCACAGCTGAGGGATTACATTTTCTCGCAGCCAGAGAGTATCTGAATTAGTTGTAGAGAGAGTGGTGGACTGGTTTATTCACCAATTAATGTTGCTTTGCCCTTAACAAGCCTGACTTAAGATGTGTGATAGCGATGACTATTGCATTTTTCAAGCCAACCAGTGAGGTGGTGGTGTGATGATATGAGGAGGAACCTTTTTAACACAAGAAAGCCTTTGGTGCAGATTGAGTGCAACCCTACTCCTCATCATTACATTGATAAAGTCCTTGTACCAACACTTTACCTGTCCTGCTCGTCAGTCCACATGATTCAGCTTTCCAAAAGGACAATGAAAAACTACCCAGCGCTGGCGCGAGGATGGTTTGACTTCAAGTAAACTACATTGAGATCTTGCCTTGACCAGATTTTTCACCTGACCTGAGCACATTAGAACATCTCTGGGAGCAACATATACCAGCACCATTAATCGGAAAGGACCACAGTCAGCCAACCTTTGCAGCTGCACAGGGAGAGAGGTGGAACATTGTGGCTGATGGTGTCAATACATCAACGGTGCAAAGACAGTGCTAATGCTCAAGAGGTCATAACTAGATCTTGTGTTTGTAAAGTTTTCATTTTGATGGTGCATCATGTTTCATATTGAAAACTAGGCATCATCTTTGCATTTCTGTTATTGGTCTCATTTTCTGTGATTATGTTTGATATCAATGTTTAAAATATTGTGTTTAGGACTGTGGCCACCTTCAGTAGAAATACTAGGTGTATTTCTGTGACTCATGCTTTGCACCAGGGTGCTGCCTTGTGAGATTCATCCCCTTTCCTCCTGCAGAACCTGGACAAGCATGTGCCTGTTCACTACCCTCTGAGCTGAAGGTGCCTCACATCATCCCAGCTCAGCCCACAGGTGTTCAGTGGGTTTCAGTCTGGCCATGAGGGCCTCCACAGCATAACTGTCATATTCTCATGTCACAACAAAAGCCACTGTTGCATGAACAACATGAAGACATGGACAATTCAAAGTCACTGAAGTGCATCCTGGTCACTCATAACTGATCAATTAATCAAAATGGCATTGAACACCTATATAATCATTAATATATTATCCACATACTTTATTTGTCTTCAATCATACATGCAAAAATACGATAATAAGTTTATTTTGATTCCCAGTATATTATATAAAAGATATCTGTACATTCATAATGCCTGTCATGCAAGCAAGTGTTAAATCAGTCTTCTGGTGTGGCAGGGAACTGCTATAGGCAATAATGACACTTACAGTATGAAAGGAGTTTGCAAAAGGCCCTTTAAATAATCAGAAGGTACTTACATCTGAGCAGTTGCTCAGCACACAAAAAAACTTTTTGGAGACTGGAACTAACGAGTTGATTCTTATCATGTCATGTTAATCGCTATCATCTCAATCTCAATATTAGATGTAAAACAACAACTAATCACGAAACCTTTTTACTATACATAGACATATAAATGTAGATGTGTATATTTTTTAAAAAATAGTGATTTTATTTAGAACAACACATGTATGACTTACATTATTAAACTGAGGAAGATTATGACAGAATCATAAAAGTGAAAATACAGTAAAAATGGGCAGGAACCTCTTTAACAGTGTATAAGAATTGTGCTGGAAGCCCACATCATTTACATAAACAAACGGGAGGCATGTCAGCAGACTACACGTTTTCCATGTTAAGCAATTAAAACTGATTTATACATCTTCTGTTCATACAATAATTGTGCAAAGATATACTGACACAGTAAAATTGTTTCTGGAAATTTTAGAGCACAGAATAAATGGGAATCACAGATCCTTAACCAGCAAGACCGTGGTGGTTCGAGGAACCAGTTGCTAGCCTTGAGTTACAGTATGTACTTAAGAGGATGCAGTTATAACTGCTGCCCAATGAGGCATCTGAAATACAAGATACAAGAAGAGAGGGGAAACCTGTTTCAGTGCACACAAACTAACATACTATATATCAGAATACATACATTTCACTGTTGGCCCAAAATGCGAGAAAAGCTAATATAAAGATTGAAGACCATCCTCACCAGCATTAACCCTGTATAAGCTGGAGTTGGGGCTGTGGTAACAGCTGTTAAGACAATCCGCCCAATCACAACCATTTTGGAAGAATGGCTGTTGCTCTGACTACATGCAGCTATAGTGTGAGTCCTTGGTATTGTCACAGGAATGCCATCTTACAAAGCTGGGAAGCAAGCCCTGTACAAGGTCCTTCTACACCACTGCTTTGCAATGTTAATCTGAAACCAGATGGCTCAATAACTACACCTGGATACTGCAGAATGCAACCAGGCGCCTCAATGGGTGTTGAAAAGATTAACAGAAATAAGACAAGCCCATCAGAGAGATATGTGGATGCTTCAGTTTTTAAAATGCAATTAAATAAAATGATAGTGCTAAAATGTGTGTAACGTCAATAATCACTACCGATGTGATTGGTTTTCGAAAGTCAGCGATGAAAATATCTCTGCTCAAATGTGAATGTGAGAACATGAGTTCAGGTAAGTAACATTTATTACACAGTCTTATAATGATGAATTCGAGTGATTAATGGTATTTAAGTGTCTCACAGGTTATGGAGGCAAACTGAAAAGCAATTACCCTGCACAACGCATTATGTATTATGCAATTAAAGGAACTATCATTCCAAAATCCACTGATGTACTCTGCGCTGAGTCATGGTGTTTCAGGTTTTGCACACTATGCAGAAGACCCTTGTTACACTATAGACAGCCATCCCCACTCATTGTATTTGAACTGACTTTATGGAGCAGAAGGAAGGTCCTGTACATCTTGGTCTGGCACTGATGGGAGTAGCACATAAAAATCTCCAATGTGTCTCCTCATAACATGGTCTGTCACAGCAGACAGTAATACAGAGTGTGAAAACATGCATCCTTTAAAGCAAGTATCTACCCTTTTCTGACCCTCATTAAGTACACAGGCAGTCTTGTTAAAATACAAGCCAGATTTGTGCTTAATGATCTTGAAATAAATGTAATTGACTGGGCATTACCATCCAAATGCTCTTACGGAACATAGTGTTTACCATCTAAATTTCACATGTGCAGGCTTTATGCATGGAGCCTGCCAGTCACTACACACAGAAGCAACTGATGGCGTAGAAAAACATATAATAAACGCGGCAAAGCAAGACAACTAAAGCTAGATGGCTAATGAACATGCAAATGACTTTCAACAATGTACTTGAGATCTTGACTTGACACTGTTCTGAATGTCTAACTGGAGAGCTGAAACCATATTTCTAAATAACTATTGTATACCTCTACAGTATCTGCACTCACTTGGCTTTTTTACATCATTGGGTTTAAGCTATATACTGTTGTTGTTTAGTTAATAAAAACAGACAAAACACTAAGCGCAATAATAACGAGCCGTGATCCATGAACGGTTTCTGTTAAGAAACTGAAACGGTTAAGATCATTGATGATTCTCACGAAAACCGATGGAGGTTCTTCTCCAAAATATTTGCAGGCGATCTATAAGACAAGAAAGTGAATCTGATTATGTAAAAAAAAACTGAATGTTTCACAATATTACAACACGATTAAAATATTTTTTCTATAGCCCCCTCCATTTGAAATGACAGCCCAATCAATAAATTGCCTCATTAACTCGCTAATGCATTCGGAAAGCTAACCTGATAGTGTTTCGAATTTTTTCATATACAGTATAGGGCAAGGCTAATAATGCTGCTGTTTGACAGGTCTTTGCTTTGACTCAGCCCCGGGGTGTTTTCTGTGTGGAGTTTGTACGTTGCGATCGTAGTTGCATGGGTTTTCTCCCACGGTCCAGAGACAAGCTGTCTACGTTAATTGTCGTCTCTTAATTGATCCCCTTTATGCGTGTTTGTGCTCGCTGCGCTGGACTGGCGTCCCACGAAGGGTTTTGTCTTGCCTATCGGTCTTTGTCATATGTGTTGCGCACCACGACCCTGTATTGAACTAAGCGGTTATTGAAAATGGATAAAACGTGGAGCTGTCCATTCAGCACCATGCGGTCCCACAAACCTGATTGCGGCTTCCATAAATGCAAATGCTAACCACAACTATCAATTTTTCATCAGTGTCTTGGCTTTCGTATGAACCAAAATTAGCTGAGTACAGTGTGACCTCAGACGTTTCTGTGAGAAAATAGAAATTGCAGAGAGTCTCGATACAATCGGCGATCATTTTATCCATAATCGCCACAACAGTCGAAACAACCCAATTTCCGTAAGAGTGGTCTTTTATCAAAAACTAATTCTTAAGGACACATTAGTTGTGGTTTAGTCTGTCTGCGCCATAAGATAAGAATCATCTTAAGGAATTAAGAAGAGTATAACTAACCTTTCAATAATCAGTTTGCACAATAAACTTACACCACAAAACAGTTAAAATAACAACGCTTCTAATTTTCTTCTGGAGCAACTACATTCTACATTGAATTATCATAAAGGTATTATTTACTTTGACTCAGTTGTAGCTAGCAATGTGTTGGTGTAATCTGTAGCCAGTATTCTTAAACTTTTATCATCTTACACAATGACTCGTAATATGAACTCTGATCTAACCCAATATTAAGTTACAGAACTGGCTCAGAATTACTTTTCAGAATTACTCCAGGACCAGGAAAGTTGAAAACCTACTATTCATTCATTGTAGGTAGTATAGCGTAGTTGGTAGTTAAATCTATGTTATGTACTATTGAGAAAATAACATATTACTGCAATTTGGTGTGTTGATATCCAGAATTTAGTGCGAATCTCCTTGAGTGTGGTGTGCTTGCATGTTATTGATGTGTATTCGTGTGTGCGTGTATTGTTTGAGAGTGAGAGAGATGGATTTTGAAGAAGCTCTAACACACAATATTCGGTTTGGGGTTGTTGTAAACAAACTTTACAATGGTACATTTGGTTTCATTATACGTCTCTTTTCACCACGATGATAAAGTAAAAACACCTGTTAAGCTCTTTCAGCAACACTTCCATTTTTTTGTATTGAATCCAGATTGCAGTTTTAAAAATAAATTAACAAGTCTGATTTTGTTTCACAATATCGTATCGTGTTTGGATTGCTGAAAATATAGATCCATGGTGGATTTAACCTGCATGCATGCTGTTATTTCAAAGCAGCAAAGCAGATCCATTTTAGAAGCATCTATACGAAAAACAAGACTACAAGGTTTATTTGGATTTAGATATATTTAACACGACGTGTCCAGGCTTTCTAGGCCCTGTGAACGTTTTCAAGACAGCACGCTTTCGGATTTAGGGTTTTTTAACAACAGATTCCCGTGTAAATCATCAGCAGATCTTACACTTAACGGCACTGTCGCTTCACCCGTCTACGCACTGTCTCACAGCCGCTAGAGGGAGGTCATGTACTACACAACGACAGGAAAGGATATCGAGAACTAATACAGTTAATTGATGTCATTTTTTTAATATCAGAGCAATACGTTTAAGTAAAATAAAGCTAGTATAAAATGCTTTTCTGTTTCTTTTTGGGATAAGTAATAAGAAAGTAAACCCAAAAACAATTATTATTAAACTGCAAAACATCCAAAGCAGCTACAGGGTATTTGTAAATGTTTTCAATAAAGAACGCAGAACAAAGTTTGAAATAAAAGTCAGAAACACGACACTTTTATTCTATTCGACTGACTTTTTGCACTCTAACTTTAGGCATATGAAGAACGGTATTTGAATGTGCTGTACAATAAGCTACTAGCTTTAAACTCACCCAATGCAGAATATTCTAAAATTGTTCCATTAATTAATATAAAGATCTGTAATATTCATATTCCCTAAAGTATCCTTTTTGTGTGGGATCGTGGATAATAAATTCTAATCTCATAACTGAAGACGCCTCAAAGTGTATTGTGTTATTATCGGTATACCACCGAAAACGTGAAATGTGAACAATTGAATCTCTTGCAACATGTATTTTTGAAGTGTTTTATCTAAGACCGCACATTAAAATAAAGGTATACCTATTTTTTTAAAAATAGATATCTCCCGTCTTATGTGTTTACATGACATCACTCGGCAAAATCTGAATAAAAATGAGAGCATATCTAAAGTTTTTGCTATTTACTGGTAATGTCTCTTTGTGGATAAAAACAGAAGTAGTAGTCCGCTAGTGTAGTACTGAATAGTCAATATAAAAATCAGGTACAATCCCCTTGGTTTCAAGATGTTAATTTGGCGTTAGGAAATACTTAGGAAATACTTTCACATTATTTTGGCATTGAGATGTATAAATATATAAGTGTTTGGAGATATGGGCTGTAACCGTGTTAATACAAATAACCGATTTTAACTCAACGTGTCCAGTTCAAAGTGCTTGAGAACAGTATAAACTGTTTAGGTTCAGAGGGGATTTTTGTCTATACAGTTGGATTCTTTGGTCAGGCAACAGCCAAAGCTGTTGTATGTAAACCCTGCATTCAGTGCATAACAATGGGATTGAGGTTTTTATCCACAAAGCTATTTATTTTCCAATCAGAGGTATTGACTGGAGACTACTTTGGTAAACTGGTAGCTTTGAGCAGCTTCGAAGAATCACAAGTGGAGGTTTTTGTCTACTTAGGATTTACTAGCGTTGGAGCTTCTATTCTACTTTTTTATTGGACTTCTTTTACATATGTATAGAAGCGAGAAAGAAAAAAACACTGTTGATGGTCGAGCAAGAGTCTGTTTCCATGTGGCTTTGGCAAAAACTGTGCTCGGAACTTTTAATTTGTATAGGGGGCCGGATCGTAACGTGGCAAGGTTTTAAAACATTTTAGCCTCCCTCATTTTTTTTATAAAAAAGGTAACAAATTTTCCACCCAGCTAAATACGACGCGGTCCTTTTAAAGATGTTGGACAGCTATGAAAGGTTTTCAGTTTTTTTTTTCTCACAGAGTAACGTCCGCCTTTAAACAAGACGAGTTGTGTTACAAATTTGATACAATTTAAGTGGTAGCAAGTTGGCTTCCTATCAAGTGGTGCTCAGACTGCGCAGATATCTAGTTGTTCTGTCAAGTTGTACGAAAGTAGGGATGTGTGTAAATCAGTTTTACAGAAGACAAAATGTTTTTTTTCTGGCGAAGTAGGTTCTTCTTATCTTTAAATGTGGATGTATTGAGCAGACGATGAAAGGTAAACTTGTGCTACTGAAGCACTAGAGTCTCTGTAACGTAAATCCCATTGAATGATTCACTTGGAGCTGGGAGACACACCGTGTCCAGTGCTGTTGGTGAATGTTTGCTCAGTTATTACCCTTACGAAAACGGAAGGCACTGGGGTGATGTGGCTCTGTAAACTGTCAGCCATCTGAATATATTGTGATTTTCAAAATATTTTTTTAAATCAAGAATAAAAAGATTCACTTTGAAGAAAACGTAAAGAAATAAGTAATATTGATTTCCCCCCGAAATAAAAAAAACATAGCCTAGTGAAGTATCTTCCTATGAATAATGAGAAAACACATAAACAGCCTACAAAATCAATTTATCTCTTCATAAACTATTGGAATATAGGAAACACGTACATGCAGAACACAAGTGCAATTTGGAGGGAGTGCACATTGAAAGGTGGAGTGGCAGTGACCACAAAACAATGAAATCTTAATTAGCCTATTACTTCTATGTTACTTCTTTTATTTCTTCAACATACTGATTTTATACCAGGGCTACGTTTCTTGAGTCGCGCGGTGCCATGACATTTACCATATTGTACCTAAACATACGATACAGGATAAACACACAAGTCTTAATTAAAATTCGGGCCTAAATCAATCAACAATAATTATCAGGATTTCAACATTTCAGGTACACAGTTTTTTTACACACGACACGTCTTTTTTCATGAGTGTGTTCTGCGCTAATGTAGTACTGTGCTCGCAAGACCTGTTACAAAATGTCTCTAGTAACCCTTAAAAGCATAGGGGATAAAACCTTCTGTGCTGTAAAAAAAAAAAAAACAAGCTATGCAAGGCCTATATCAAATATATGATATTTTATAGGCCCCTGTAATGTAATTAAGTGATCTTACAAGGATTAACAACCAAATATAGTTGGACCGGAATCAGAAATTGTGTGTAACAGGTTGAATTACTAAAATTACGAAGAAAATGTATTCTCTAAAATGTTTTATTAGGCAAGAGGGGATTACACTTTGCCGTGTAATTTAAAGGACACACATACAATCGTATTTCCATCCAAACCTACCAAAAATATTAAGTGAAGGCAATGTTACTTTAAAGCAGTCTTATGTATTGTACAAGCGATTCATACACTTAAGATCCGTTCAAGAAGGTCTTCATTCACAGACACGTGTGAAGTAAACTTTAAAAACCTTTATTTCATTAAACTTATTCTGAGTTTCAGATTTATAACCTGTAGGCTACAGATTTTTGTCTTAACACTAACCTGCTTTTTGTCCTGTAAAGTGCACCTTTAACAGATGGTTGGTCATTTTTGGTGTTTGCTTTTAGCCCAGTTGTTTGTATTTGTAGAGAAGTTAAATCTAATCACAGTCATTAGGTCTGACAACAGGAAGTACGCTTCCTTTCTAAAAACACACACTGATGTGCAAATAATTTTAACTTTTACGTAATACGCGATGGCATAGCCTTCTATTCTCTTTTCAGTGTGGGTTTAGTACACAAAAGCTGTCATTTGAAGAAATATATATTTTGAATACAAATGCAAGACAGTCGTAAAACATCTGTAGCAATCGGCTGATAGTATGTGGCAGCGACTTTGTGCTTACTCTAGTCATTAAGCATTTCTCGGTACAGATTTAGGTGAAGTCAAAACTACTTCACCTTCTCAGCCACACCAAAGGTAAATTTATGTTTAAGAGATATGTCAGATATATACCAGTCTAAACTCTATATGATAGTCCATATTCTATATTTTCTTTCTGTTTTATTTTTAAGGTTTCTCTTTTTTTTCCACAAAACAACGATAATAGATATGTTTTGTCCATATAACATCAGCAATATCACAGCAAGGAGAAATGTATTTGGTCATTTACTTGTTTACGAACTGACGATCGGATCTACAGTAATGAGGTCAGTGTAGGCCTTGTAGTAATTTTGAAAAGTAAATAAAGTAATAAATTATACAACTTTAAAAATAATTACTTATATGACATGTGGGTTTGGGTTTTGATAAGATGTCAAGTTTTAATGCATACAGTGAGGTTTGAACTACATGCACAGCAGTATCTTAAAGCATAGCACTTAAAAGAATAAGTCTAATATGAGGTTGGAGAAAAAAATTGTTACTGTAGGTCTGTTCCAACTCGTAGGTACGAAGACTTTCAACTTTCAACTTTCACGTGTGAAGTAGCAGAGTTGTTGCACTTAAGTAGATTTCTAATTTCTTTAGATAGGTCTCAAAATGGGATGAAGAAAAAGACAAATTTCTTCTGGATCGTTCTCAAAAAATCAAAAAAGACCCAATCACTGTGCTTTATCCAAACCTAAAACGTTTTTATTGGTCTACACTCACGCATTTCTTTCCTGAATGTTGTCTAAAACAAGACTGTAAAAGAAAACTCGTGTGACCGTTTTGGACAGAAACGATTATCCCGAATTCAAGGTACTGGAGACACTATCTAAAATAAATACTCTCCAGGTATGCAGGCCCAGGCGGTGTAACTAGAGTACGTAAAGTCAGACTGGACATATGGAATGCTATCTATAAGGTCTAGAAATTCCAACACGTTTCTCCTTTATTAAACCGACATACTTCAAAATAATCATTAGCCAGTATTTCAGTCATTTGCACGTGCAGTTTTGACGACTAACTACACATATATCTACTGTACGTTGTATTAATATTAAAATGCAAGTTTACAGAATCCAAAACTGCCAATGAAAGTTTCACTTGAACTTCTGGATCAGTGTAGTCAATTGGTAAATTGGAGTAGTCAATGGCTAAAGAAAAGTTAAAACTGTTTAGGTAAAAGGATATATATAATCGTAAAAACTTATTTTCTTTATCTTAACCTAAACATTTAAACCCTTTGATTAATTCTCGTGACTCGCGACACCAGTTTTCAACTGATGGATTAGTAAGAATAACTAATAATAAATAATCTACACAATTCCTGGCTTTCAAAGTAATAGGTCATATTTGAATAACCCGAAAACTGTTGAATAAAACCTAATATCTCTTTAACTCTAACTATTATTTTAAAATATATTATTTCAGTCATGCTTGGATATGAGAAAGACGACAAAGAATCGGTTTTGGGGAAGTTCTAAAGTAAAAAAGTGAACAAAATCCTTTACTCGGAATAAAATAACTCAAATTAATGCAACCTAATCATATTTTAAAAATATATTCTTACTCTCGATTCAATAAAATGTTTGCTTAGAGTCTTATTTCAGCAGTATGGGTAATTTAAAATAAAACTGTTGAAACCTCTTTTTAATTTTTAAAAGTAGTGCAAGTGAGTGTCACGTGTTTTCTTGTGCTTCTAGGCTCCCAATGTTCGAGTTATGCCATCAAGCTAATATATTGTGACTGCTCTCCTCTCTTGTGACAAAGCCTTGCAGCTGCCTCTGAATCGATAGATGTCAAAGAAATATGAAAACAATCATGACAGAGAACTTAAATCCTGGCTAGGAGTCTGTATAATGAAAAATGTGCCTCTATTCTCAAGGCAGCGGATTAATTCATCCTAAACTTTTGTCGAATTTTATTTTGGTACCTTTTTCCCAGCAGATAAAGCTACATCTGTTGGGTTTGTAATGTAATTTGTAATTACTGCCCTTCATGTGGTCTGCTGCCTTGAACCGTCTTTAATTAAAAGCATAATTAAGGAAAGATCTTAAGCAAGACTATAACCAGATGGGTTTTTATAAACAGTAAACGGTTTGCGGATTTCATTGGCTGATTTGTGATACTGCCTGTAATCGTTGATTTCAAAGGAGCCAGCAACGGAATACTGATAAAACAGAATAATCTGTGGTAATCTTTCAATTGAATATGGTATTTTTTTTGGGGGGGGGGGGCATCGACTACTGAATATATACCACATTGGAAAGAAATCAATGCTCTTTGGACCGGTCCTAACGGAGATATCCGTTTTCCAATTAGTAGGTGAGAACAAGTTGGAAATAGAATTTCAGTGCATTATTGCTTCACACTATCGTAAATAACAATCAAGTAATAAAAGAGATGAGTGGCATAAAGACATTTAAGTAGGCATTTATCCGTGGTAAATAAGACGGTGAATATCAGGCAAACTTTAGTTTTCAATTTTAGATCACATATTTTGTTAATATTGAAAACTCACATTAGCCTTAGACATTGTATGACCTAACTTTGTAATACTACATTGTTGGCAATACACCAGTCTTTAAAACTCTCTGTTGGTGCTGGTGGTAAATCATGTTGAGCTTAAAAATACAATTGTCTGTTTTCAAAGTTGTCCGAAGTGGGAGACACTTTTATTTGATTCATACAAGCAGAACTAACTGCAAACGAGAGGAGTAACTTCATTCTCACATCACTACAGGTCTTTTTCTTTCACTCGGGTAATTCACACATAGAATTTCAATGAAATAGAACGAAGAGAAGTGGTTTACAGCTGGAAGACATATCCACTAGGATTTGCGGATACAGTAGAAATAACTCTAAACGATGAAGAACCTCTCCAACATTTTTTTACGAGGCCCACATCGACAGACAGATCACCAATTGATTTTATCAATTAGAATGTACATTATGTGAAATTTGACATTCTCTAATACCTATTGTTTCTTTAGAGTCCGTTTTTGAATGCAACATCACAAATTCTTGCCATTATGATATAGTAAATTGTGTTTCAGCGTATTTTTGTTCAGACGTTACACATAAAATCTCGCCAACGGTATGAAATTAATTAAAAATTGTGTGTGGTACTAAAACTATTTTACTGTCTTGCTGCCCTTTTATGTACAGGAGTACAGATTTGGTGAAGAGTAATCAGTTCAATTATCTTCAAGATATTTACTTCAGGATAAAATTTGTCATCTAGATAAAAACGTAAATTCTTGCTGCTCCATGAGTCCATTTTCCAGACGGTTTGTCGTTGTTATTGCCTGATTTAGTGTGTGTTGTTTTATATACTCGGGTAATCTTTGCTTATTCAAATACACCATCAGTGCTGTATTCATTTAAATGTATCATTGGGATCTGTGTTGAGTTTGTCACATTAGGTGTTTTTATATTCCATCTCTGTTTTGCCTGAAGCTACGAATCACAGCCTAATGACCTTAGCAGTAAACGCATTTTGTTTTTTAAAATGTGCGCATGTCTTTCATGAGTTTGCTTTGCTACTTTTTATGAATTCTCTGACGTCTACAAACTTTAGTCTCTCTTGAGCTCTGCTTTCATTCGCCTTGTTTCTTCCTCATGCATACAAATATAGCCTAGAAATTCTTATGATACATATGCGCATGAATCTAGGTCTCTATATCTATATCTAAATCTGATCAACCATATGTCATTGAAGAAATTAAATGCACCATTGAGCATATACAAACTTAATTCCCAAAACGTAAAGTTATGTAAATACTGTTAATTATAAGTGACATATAACCTTGGTATGCTCTTATGCCCACATTATATTAGGGAACTTTCTATGTGCATTAAATCTTATCTATCCATCACCAATTTGTCATTGTCATCAACAATGTTTATTCAGAATTCTGGTTTTGCATACTAAACTAAAACAAAATATTGACTGCATTATTATTAGTAGTAGAAGTAGCAGCAGTAGAATTATTGCATCAAGAGGCCTAATAATGTTGTAAATGAACTATTGAAGTAAATGGCAATGTTTTATCAGAAAATGTACCATTTTATTTTTTTCAGGTGTTCTTTTATGCTTAATTTGTGCTAGACAATTAGCTCTCAGACATAACAGTTATCGGTAACTTTGGATGGGGAATTAAAAGATCTTTTGTTTAACTCTAATTTAGCATGGTTGCTGCTTTGTTGAACGTTGCTGAATCTAAACCTGATTTCGAGAAAAAATAGGTGTAATTTTATGAGAGAGATCGTCTCACTGGGTCCTCCACACAGCAAGACCCCCTTTCCTAACGCGTTCTGCTGCAGAAGCACCTGGAGTCTAGCAAAAAAAAAATTAGCATTGATATAGATTTAGTTGAAATGTAATCTTTTAAATCTTTCCAAGATACAGGCAGATAATTACACTTTCAGCGAATTGCCAGGGGTCAGCGTCTCCACGGACCCAAGGAGTTGATTTACTAACAATAGTGTGTACATAAAAAAACTGTGTTTGAGATTATAATGTTAATAGAGGTAGTCACTGGGGAGCGAGAGCAGGATAAAATTAATTCGATGCAACTTGGCTGTACCTTTTACTTGGCTTCACATTATTTTCAGCGCTTAATTTAGGGGAATAGTCTCATATGTAATTACAACAAAGGAAAAGACATACTATTAGATATTTTACAGTAGTCTGCTTGTGGCTTTATGTTATGGAATTGTAAGAGAACAGATGATTTGCTTCTAAGGCAGCTATAAAGCAATAAGGTTGGGACACATTACTTCATCTTTACAAGACTAGAGGTTAGAATACATAAATAACATATTATTTTAATACATAAAATTAGATCAAAGCAATGGCTTTGAAAGCAAGTACCTTATATTTCACAGTCTGTAAAGGGCTTCCAAAGAAATGTCATATTAGATCAGTCTTTTTAAAAATAGGTCTATTGCATTTGTATTGTTTTTTTAATAAGTTTATTCATGATATTCTGTATAAACCACTGAGGTTATAAACCATACTTGCAATGTACCGAATACATTACAAAAAATCCTGGTAAAAAACGATATGTTCATTTAAAAATAAATATCAACATAACTAAGCATCTACCAGCTATTAAGAATAAAATGGGTTTGTTCCCAGATTTCAGCTGTGTAGCATTTCTTTATTTTTCAGATTATATTGCCTTTAGTTTCTGCCAACTCCAGAACTACTACTATTACTGCTCCATTTATTAAAATGAAAAATCATATTACAAATTATTGTCCCACAGTTTGGAAGATTTTCATTTTAAACCTGCGGCCTATTCCCTGTTAGTCCTGCAGTCTAAATAACTTTTTATTTTTCATACTTCTAAGACATTATCTCATTCCCAGAAACCTGGTTTACAAGCAAGAATTATAATATGTAATGTAATTATCAAATATATTGCAGTGTATATATGTGTATGAATTACATAAGAAGAGATTGTCTCTTCTTATAGTCATAAGGTCTGGACTGATTAAGTCGCCATGCTGAAACCTTTTCAGGATTCATAAACCACTCCTTTCTGGATACTAGTTAGGTTGATGAATTATGATGCGGAGGCGTGACAGCTTCTTAAGTTGATATTGATCTATTGAGCTGTCACACAATGTGATGTTAAGGGCCAAGGCTGCTTAAAGCACTTCGGTGAGGACCACGCCCAAGCCCTGCTGTCAGTTCACTTTAGAATCTGAGTGCATTTAACACCACGCCTATAAACGGAATAAAATCACAAAGTGTTCGAACTGGGAGTTGCCTCTAAACCTATGCTAAAGTTTTTCCCTCTCCTGCTTCTTTGGCCTGACTTTCTGTCATCATTTGTGTCCACAAAACATGTCTCAAATGTAGGGCTGCCAAAAAAAAAACGGTCTATCCCTTGTCAATCTTATTTCCAATCCATCCCGTCACTCTGCTTACAGATTTATATATTTTAAAAGAAGTTTGTACAGCCTCACATGCAGATTCTCATCAATATGTGCCTGCATCAATACTCTGTTTCTTTTGCTGGTTTTTAACAAAAATACTAAGATGGAACTGTCATGCCTCTTTGAGAAATGGATGTGATGCACTGTACATCCTACAAACAGCTCTATAAAGAAAATAAACGCATTTGGAATTAACTGGGGAGAAAATGACTCATCCCCCTGTTAGATCATTTAGTTAAAACCGTATCAGCAAAGAAAGGTGTACAGTATGGGTCTGTGCTGAAAAGAAAAGATAGGAGAAATGAAAAGACAGCTCAGAAAACTGTGGCTTCGGGTCCAGTGATTCAGGGAACTGTCTCCAGGTCTCATCTCTACCTGTAGACAGTAAGACTTTAGCACATTAAGTAGCACATTGATTCCTACTAAGTACAGACTCAAACAATTGTTTCAGATAATGTCTTCCTTACTGTGGTTTTGCCAAAGCGAGCAGCACAATTTGTAAAAGAACATTAAGATGTGAAAGAGAACATATAGAATACTGTGTGGAATACTGCAATCGCAAAGCTCAGAACAAGCACCACACCACTATAGCATACAGCTGTTAGAACTTCTGAGTTCATGTTGGCTTCACTGACATAGAGATTATAAAATAATTTTAATTACAGATATCTAGTTGTTCTATAATTATTTTAAAGCATAGTTATTTACATACATAGAATATAAATTAAAAAACAAACCTGAAATCTGGGACATAACATGTACCATTGTATAATTTATTAGAAAGATAAACTAAAATACAAATAATTTTATTTTTATTTGTTCCGACTGTTTTGTTTTGTTTTGTCTGTGGTGCTCTTAGGACATCTAAATATGATTCATAGTCCAATGAGAAAATAAATATTTACAGCAAATCACTGAATATTGTGCTGTTGTCTAGGTGTCAAGAGACGTTGTTTTGGAGTCCATTATTCAAATAATGATGAGAAATCTTTTTCATGAAGGTCTGTCACTCTGTAGGCATTGTGACTCCAGTAAGTAACGGTAAAAAATATCAAATCCCCTTTTGTTGTCCAAGCATATTTACCTGATGGAATCAAATTCAAGTAACATAACGGCACACACACAAAATGGACCTTTTACAGACTTACTCATGAAACTATAACATTTTCTTGATTTTAGTAAAAAGATAGGAGAATGAGAGAAATGTGAGAACTCCAGAAAAACATCTATTCCCTGTACATAGACAAATATCAATAAATGATATCCGTATCTAAAAGACGGCGAATAAGCGTGACGCAGGGCATCCCGAGCGTTACGAAGATTTCTGGTTATCGGGTAGGAGATCTTCTTGTTTCTCAGTTTTACTTAATTTTTGAGATCTACAATACGTTTAGTGAAAGGTCATTAATTTGTGAAGTGTGAGGACGTTTCATTTGTCTTGTCACGATGCCTAAAATCCTCGTTAGCTCCTCTTTCCCCTCCTGTTCATGTCTGTCAGCTAACAGCTTGCCAAACACATTGACTTTCTCCTCTCGTGGCACGGAAATGACAAATGTGCTGTTTTATCCATACAATTTATTTCATTATTGTTGCCAGCACGGAGCATCACAATCAATCATAAGGAAGTCCAGTTGGCAGGTGTCAATCTTGGTATTTTTATGTCCCCGTCTATATTTAATCCAATTACAGGGGTCATAGAGTAAGTGCAAATCCTCTTGTTACAACTCAGTTCTTACTCTAGATGTAAAGTACAAAGTGACTATGGCCCGTGTGCAATATACGGAGTGCGGAGCCTTTTAAATCTCCATAAGCATTATGCAGCAGTGGGCATTATTAAAAGAGGTGTCGCAAATTGAATTTTTATGAGTGTTTGTGTGCAAATGAAGTATCTTGTTATTTTGCTAAAGGAAAGGCGGGCTTAATGATGGAAGATCTTTCCGCCCATTGCGCTTTCAAATACAATTGTAGATCGAACTCAGCCTTGTCACGTTGAGCAAAAGTGAATTTCTAACATCCAGGACGTGGCTGTCTACTTTGAGCAAATTGCATCCAATCACCCCGAGGGAATTCAGCTAATGTCTCAGTCCAAAACAGGGATGAAGAATAGAAAAACAAATCAAACACTATAGAGAGCGAAGCTTATTAAAATATTCACAGGGAAAAAATGAGAGAGAGAGGAGGAATTACCTAAAACATCGCTTTACTCAAATTAATTAGCCCGACTCACGTGACGTGTCGAACCAACCTGTACACTAAGAATAAAATATGCGACAAAAAAGCAGATATTTATATTTCCCTAAACCAAATACGAATAGACTGTGAACTGTTTGCGCTGAGTATACGAACGTGCTTTAATGAAATATGAAATAAAACGTCACCTTTATTCGAGAGTATATAAGAGCGTTTCCACACGAAATGGAATCCATCTAACACACAACTGCCACAATATGGGAATTTATCGATGAATTTTGATTTCGAAATATAATTGTGAGTCTATCTTGCAAATAATTTTTGAAAGATTACATCGCAAACTATCTTCGTTTTTGACAACATATAACTAGTGCCCTTTACTTCTCTTAAAAATAAAAAAAATGTATCGACCCGTTGCACGAATAAAACATGAAAGGCTATTTCCATCAAGCACAAAACAAAAAGTATCCTGAAAGTTTGACGGTAAAATAGATTAGCACGAAGTGAAACATTTTACACGCGGCAAAATGTAGGCTGATTTTCACACGTACCTTGCAGTCAAGAAATTCGATCCAAATGGGAACAGTTGCAATTATGTTTCTTCCCATCAGTGACAAATTTCGGGAAAATAACATTACATTTTCGTGCAGTGAATCCCACTATTTTATAACGTGGTAGGGTCCCTGGACTTTGTACTGTGTGCGCTGGAACAGTAAACAAATTGTTCTTGATGTGCTTATTATTGTTGCTCAGATTCTGCTTGGCTAGAGAAGCAAGGCTGATCATTATAGTATTTGTTTTCAATTTTCTCAGTTTGAATGAACACGGGTTTGGGAAGCACTTAAAATCGGTCGCTACGAAACAGTGTGTGTATGAACTGTTGAAAACAATGTAATGAAAATACTTAATATAGCCGTCTTACTCGAATTATTGTTTATAGTGTTTTATTTATTATCTTCCGTGAAAAATAACAGCATAATCTTAACGTTCCTCTGAGAAAATTCCACATGGCCAACACGAAATTTAAAAAAGCACAGTCTACGCACTTAGGTTTCCCTGTTATTTCCATTACCTGATCCTATTAATACTATTCAGGAATTGTTTTTAAAATATTGTTTTTAACGTCATAATTTTTAAAAGATCAGTTTGCTCTCAGACATTTGTTTTGGATTTAGTAGATAATGATCGTTGTATTTATTTGTAACTAAGTGTAAGCTCCAATTCCAAGCACCATACAGTATTTCTAGAAGAGAAACGAATAAAAGCATCTCAGATATAAACAAAGGCGCCTGGACAAATACCAGAAAAGGTACGTGGGATTCAATTAAATATATAAAAATGAAACTAGCGTGATTCGTGCTGTTATTGTTGTTGCGAATACTACTATTAGCAGCTAAAAAGCCTACTCAACCACAATCCATGAGACGTTACAATCACATTTTTTGGTGGAACCTGACTAAATACTAAACTCAGTGTATTACAAATAATCGAAAACGAGAAGCTGTAAGAGAAAGAGAAACTATAACTGAAATGTTCCTCAGTTTTCCTCTGCCTGACAGATGTGAAGTGAACCACTAAAGGAGATCTTTAAATATGTAACCTTGTCATGTGTTAGTATATGCGCGCACACACGCGCGCACGCACAAGCCTACACGCATTTAAAGCAGAGAGCCAGAAGAGGGGTGCCTGGCTGTACAGATTTCACTTCACGCCTGATCAGTTTTTGGAGAGCAGTGCAGTTTGGAAAGAGGGAAAGGCAGCACCTGTCTCAGCTTTAGTGTCCCATCTAGTTTTATTGACAGCCTGATAAGCGTGTCGAAGCCGTGAGGTTTCCAGCGTAGCGTTCAAGAACCCTGCTGCGTTGCAGGGTTTCGGAGTCTCCTAATGGTAGCTTCTCTAAATAATAAGCCAAACACCTTTCTCACATCCCTTTGCCTACCTCGCTTTTTAAAACCCGCGGAATGACCACTCACTTCCTGAGAAACCCGCAAGAGCACGGTTGCACATTTACTTTTGGTCTTGTGCATATTGACTCTAACATCAGAGCTGGGTCTGGAGATGGTTTAATGCAATACTGTCCTGTTTTTGCAATGGGTGAGACCAGAAAAGCAAAGAGTCGTGGGCGTGTATACAGAAAATACTTGGAAAGAACAGATACAGGTGGTAAAAGTTTTTTTTTTGCTGCCCCCAAAAAATCGTTTACGAGCTGCACTTAACCGAAATATCAACCACTCATAAAATAAAACCTTCACTTAAAAACATTTAAAGATGAAAGTTTAGAATAAAAGAATATATTTGTGTACCATTAGATGATAAAAGTCAGATTACACATACTGTACAATATTGATAGTATTGAACATTATGCTTTTCTTTGCCAATAAATTAACACAATCAATTGTGTAACACTCACGTTGTGAAAATCGAACAGTGAACCGAATATATAAGAAAAGGGTACAAAACGAAACTCATTCTTATTTATTTTTCCAACTGTTTAAATAACAACTTCGAGACTTATTTCTGAATTAAAGAGCTATACCTAATTGCGTCTTATAAGGGTTTTAAAAATTACCCCGGTTCTCAGTTGACAGACGTAGTTACAGGGTTTATGCACATCATTATTTTTTCATTGAAAGGATGTGTTATTTTTTTTCTATGCATGACCCACGCATATACTGTATGTGCGGAGCGTACATGCTCCCATATGTATCCTACGTATAAATCTACACCTGCATACAGGCTTAAATCCAAGTTACATGTGCAGCTGACAAACACCGTAGTGCCACAGGTAAAAGTGTAATAAAGGTGTGACACTAGACATTGCCAGACTGTTGGTAGTTTTGACTTTGTGCATGGATGTGTGATGTGCATGAAAGTATTTGTAATGGGGAAAGGCGGTGAGGCTCTGTGTGTACAGTGTGTAAGGGGTAGTGATATCACGGTGTGTCTTGGGTAATTCGAGTTAGAGAAATTGTTTTTATTTCGATTTTCGCCCCTCTCTGGTTCGACTCTGGTTACCGGATTAGCCCACGTATCCAGAAAGAAGTATCAATTCGATTTTCTACCTGACCGAGTCTATTCAATAAACAGAAACCGAGAACCAATATGATCGAGATTTTTGTTTCTTTTGACAATACAGAGAAAACGGACATTTAAAAACTTTTTTTTTTAATCCAGCATGGTTGTCTATTAGAGAAGAAATGAAGACAGGCCTCTCGCAAATGTTTGTCTTTTTCGGACCAAGCCGCTGGTTTAATTGCCCGAGTAATTGTCTTACGATGGCTTGTCTAATATTTCACACCAGATAAACATCAGCTTCCTTCTATTTCGGTAGTTTTATTCCATTGCTACCACTGTATGCTGGTTATTTCAGGGGGAAATAACGTCCAATAACTGAAAGCCATGATACCTCCATAAAATATTGTTTGGATACCAAACTGGACAACAGTTACAGGGATTTAATTTATTCATGATCCATTCTTATCCCCTGAAGACCAAGGCAACTTGAAACCGAGATATTTCAGACATTTTAAGTTGGAAAAAAAAGTTCAAGAAATAATTTTACAAGTTATCTATCGGGTACCCCGGTAGTTTGCCAAAGCCACACAAACACAGATACACACAAACTCTAGGCAATGTTTCAGAGTGTAAGCTTGTGTATTACCTGCTACTTCCCTGTTAGCTGAACGATAAGTGCTGTCCAAGGTGACGTCGCGCTGTCGATCTAGCCAATCACTGCGGAGTTGAGGCTGATATTAAGGGAAAGTTAGTGGTAAGCAAGGAGAGGCTTTATTCACGTTGACATTTAAACTCTGCGGAAGATTCAAACGTAAAAAACGGGGTATTAAACTATATCAAAACTACGTCAAGCTTTATTCTTATTTCGGAAAAGACATTGGAGACACTACAACCGGTGTGCAAACTGCTTCAGGTAAGCTGCACTTTTACATAAAAAATGTACTATCTCCCATTTAATTATTTATACAGCTACAGCTTTGTCAACAGGAGTTACGTTTTTGTGCTGCTTTTCCTGTTATAAGGACCGGATATTTACTTCAGTGGGCTATTTGTTTTGGCTTCGCAATTGGAGTTTTCTGCGCTCATGATGTTCAGTTAGCCAACCAACGGCCATAATCAAGTTGTCTCACTGCAGGTCATAAGAATCGAGCGGGCTGTTTTCGAGACGTCTTTATGTGCATTATCTGTGAGATTGGGGAGTTACGTTTTTTTTAATGAAACACGTAGTCTTCATACACAGCTTTATCGAAACTAAGTTACTAAGTACGTACAGAACTTACATTAGTGACCCAAAAATAAAAAAAGTTTTGAAAACTTATTTTTGTTGGGAAAATGTGAATATGGTGTCTCACAGGTCTTTTCAAGCATGGAACAGACGCAGAGAGTGCTATTCGCCCAATTTGTAAGCACATTCAATCATAGCATTGACACGCTTGAACTTCAGTTTGAAGTAACATGCAATTAAAATATTTTCACCGAGGTAGACATTGGGCTCACATTACACAAATCTCCGTCACACCCTTGTACTTGACATGGCGTTAAATGTTAAAAACTGCAACACACTGAGAAGTGAAGCGTGTTACTTCATTTAAGATGAAAACATTAATAGATTTAATATATTTTATAACTGTGCTATCCTATTTAACGTGATCGAAGTACGGAATTACACGGGACGTGTTTTCTTGAGGTACAAAGCATAAATTCTTGAAAACTTGTGAAACAATGAAAAAATGTTAACTTACCTTCTACATCCTACAAAGCAAATGTAAGCACACTTCAGGACGTATGACAGTTTTATTTGTGAAAATAACAAATGCATATTTGTACTTAGGCAAGATGAACTAACATTAAAGGGCTGCTTAGATCAGATCCGAAAGAAGGCATAGTTTTCTCCTGAAGTATCATAAATCGCATTCTACATATAATAAAAGTATCATAAATAAATTGTACCTGTAAGGCTACATGGTCTGTAATCCACAAAGTACCTTTCTGAAAAGAAGCTGCAATGTGACAAATCAGTAACTGAAGAGTAAACCTGGGTAATAAATCAAGCACCGTGTATTAGAGATCCACCTCCCTAATTAGGGATGTTTATTGGAGATTGTGTATATCCAGCTGTCATACCCAGAAAAAAAAGCTGTGACACAATTACCTCTGACCAGATAGTCTTTTGACAGTGTATGCCTACTATTGGCAAGCGATGTGTGTTGTGTAATTTACCGTTTCGATTTTTAGACTGGCTTTCACAAGCAAATGTCCACGGAAACATAGATTATAAAGTAGTTACATCTGCACTGATACTTCTAATATCAACACACATTTGACAATTTTTTACACTTTCTGAGAAAAACCGATGTAATTTACAGACTATTTGCACCACAATGTAATTATTTTATGTTTTGGGGACATTGATTCTTTTTTGGATTTTTTATAACTCCTGGAAATAAAGTACTGCGGATACTTTCTATACTTGGAAATCCTCTCATACTGTATATGGCTCATGTATATAATCAGACGTAAGCATATATACTGTTTTTCACATTCTTACACCCTATGTGCATGCACAATACTCATGCGTGCTATGGTTATTTACGATAACACTAACAACGTTTGGCAGATTGTAGAGATACAATTGTAAATATTTCTTCTCTTTCTCCCCGGGTAAGAAGAAAGTTGGAAGATGGGAGCAGAGAAAGCAAACCACGTATTGTTTCACGAGGATTAAAATAATGCTTATTGATGCTTAACATCTGTTTCATTTTCTTTTACCTCTAACTGTAAAGTAACCCGACCATAGTAAACAAGTGGTGTACATTAAGCTTTTTACAAGGACTAGATTATTATTAACTGCATGTGTGCTGTTTTTATAGCGTCATTTCTGCAGCTCGCAAACAGGCTTACCTATCCCGGAGGCATAAGCATTATAGAATAACATGTCAAAAATTGTGCATTTCTGGAGATTTTAGACTGGACTAGACAACAGGACTTTAAGCATTTTTCTGGATATTAAAAAGGTGCTTTGCAACTTGGATATTAATACAAGCAGACTGAATAAGCCTAAGAGTATAAACATGCTATTTAATGATATTAACAGATTAAAGCGCTCCTTTAGAATGATAATTTCATGATTTATCTGTGTCTATATGTATATACTGCCGCCAAACGTAAAATGTGCATTTTAATGTAACAATAACAAAATAATAATACTATTGAAATAAACTAACAAATAACGCAACGTACAGAATTGTTTGTGTTGTCGCTTATTCTGTTTAAAGAGTGGAGCAAATTTACTGCTTATGTATTCAAATAAGTGTATAAATTAAAACAATTATTCATGATACATTATAAATACGCGTTTGAAATTCTGAACATATTTTCTGCCGATTACTTTGGACTGTACATAAATGTGGATTCATTTTATACTTGTGAGTCATTTACTGTTGCTCTTCAGATATGTTCGTGAAAACATGAATCTGTATCCTACAGATCCATTCAGTACACAATTTGCTTGGAAAGGGAGGTGAATTCCAGCGACTCGGATTTTCAAGTCAATAAAGTTAAATACAGTCATCTTCATCTACTTATATCGATCCTAAAAATGGAAAATCCTTTCTTTCTCAAGACCGGAGAAAAGTTTCAGCAATACTTCACAGCGAATTAGTTTTATATGACCATTGATCAACACAGAATTGACACTGAGGATTACCAATGTAGCTATGCTTTGTGTTAAAATGGCGTCTCGTAAACTTCTCCAATAGAAAAGTTCGCGTTTTTTCCCCCTGTGCATATGAGAGACAGGTGCATTTATCGTCCCTACATCTTTGCTTTCATCTTAATGAAACGACAATACTGCACTAAATGAAAGTAATCGCGTCTGTCGACATTCTAGTTGTACAGAAACTTAAGTCCAGTAAAGGCAAGTAGAATTTTTAGTCGCCCGACAACACCCCCTCCCCCTTCGGCCCTTCCCATCTCACACTCACCCGCCCGCCCTACAATTAGAGAATTATTGAGATGATAAAGCTCCCTCTGGACTCTCTCATTGGCTCCGAGGCCCCCTTTCCCTCAAATCCTGATAAATCAATGGCAGCCAATGCACCCAGTCTCTTTTGTTGATGTTTTCTAATAGACCTTTCTCTCTCCAAGAATGACGTCAGCGGCATTCACCATTTCCCTCCCCTTATGATTTTTTTTGTGTTGTTTAAAACTTTTTTAGAGGGGGCACAAAGACCACTTTGCCCCGGGGAAAAATAGCGACAAGATTAGGCGTTCTTTTCAAGGCCTGGCATTAGTTGCTGCTAATCCGAATTGGGCTAATTGATAGTCTGTAAAATCGCAATCGTAACCTGAAGATCTGGCCCAAGTTATTTCCCCTTAAATGGAGTAAAAGACAATACATTTTATTATCGTTTCCAACAAGGTTCTCTTCCATCACGCTGATTTAGTAGAGGGCTGTCTTGTTGCGATTGGGTCTGCAATTTGTATTAAAAACAAGACTTCTCTTCAGCCTTAAGAAACCAACAGGGCGGATTTACAGCTTTCCCAAAGAAATAAATAATCTATTGGAGCTATTGTTTCCTGAAAAATTGCAAAGCTGCTTGGGGATCTCCTTTTATGAAGTGAAGAACGAGGAATCGGGTTTGTACTTTAAAACCTATAAAATTATGTGCGTGTATGCTGCTAACATCTAGACGCATGGGTGTGGAGTTTAAACACTACATTTGAAACTTCCTGAGCGATGTTTTTTTTCTGCTATTTAAATCCGAACAACTAACTTGCATTTAGACTTGCTTGCGCTTACTTTACAACCCAATCAGTTAATGGAAAAGGGTTTAGTGAATGTTTTGTGCCCTGCGCACGGATTCATGTCGTTCCTCACTCTTCAGCACTGCAATCACAATTCATTATCATACTCAAATATATGTCATATCTGTTGTTCATAGCATATTCAGCAGGGCATTACAAACCAAATGACACATAACTGGTGACAAGCAAGGCTTATACTGTAAGTATGTTTAAAGTTGATCACTGTTTAATATATACGTCATATAGGCCTATAATGAAACTTAACAGTTGAATACAAACCTCTTAAAACGCCTTCTTAATGTCGTGTTTCTTCACCTGTCAGTTCGGCTTCATGAAAACTGGCGAAATTTTCGTATTAGATTACATTTTGCATATATATATACTACACCTATATACACACACACAAAAAAAAAACTCCACGTAGGCAAGAAATATAAAGAAAGAGATACGTGCTCTTTGTTTTGCTCCGTCAACCAACCATTCAAATTTTAATTTTAATCTGAAATTGTCTTGCTGTTTTGGTGCAGTCCAACACTGAAATATAAGGCACCCGTAAACCCAAACTTGCAGATGAGAATGAAGGGGGTTGGAAAAGCCGTAAGATAATTTTAAACTCTTTGAAAATTGTTTTTTTTTCCCCCCATTGGTTTGAAAAACAGATCACAGACTTCCCATTATAAAAAGAAAAAATGATGGTATGGAGAGTCATATAGCGTGACTTCAGAATCCCTTGGAAGGAAAAAAAAATCCACTCATTTATTTCGATCAATTCAAAAGCGCGTATTTATCCTACAAAGCAGTGTGGCAAAGCGAATTATAACCCATCAGAGTCCGGAAAATTGGCACTGGCTAACAAGAGAGGGGAAATATATCTGAACAAGTTATTTGAAAATATTAGAAGAAGTGGCGGCTTCAGTGCAGGACTGGAGATGACAGTGCATGACGGTCTGGGCAGCTCATTATCCCACTCCTATTGAGGCGTCCTTTCACTGAGATGCAAACTCTTTGGCAGTGTCGTTTGTCTCCTCATTGTACTTTAGTTAGGAATGCAATGGTTGTCAGGACTCTTATTCACTTTCAAGATAGTTTATTGATGAGCTCTGACTTTTAGCACTTTTCACATGTCAAGAGAAGTCAAGTGTATGCATCCACGACTTAATTTTATGCTTTGCGCGTTCCAACACTTTTTCCACCTTTTTTCTCCTTCTTTGCTTTACTTTTTCTCTGCGTTTCGCATTCCCTCCGACTCCCTCTGATCCATTGGAATAAATGATTGGAACACCCTGAGCTGAGACTGGTGCTCTAAGTGTAACCTCAAATGCAGGCGCTGAGGGGTTGCTTTAGAGTGTACTGAGGTGTGTGTTAATAGTCAGGCATTCAACAAATGTAGTTCTGGTGTGTGGTCATGGCTGCGAAGTCATTTACTTACTTTCTCTGTGATTTTCTGGCAGCCACAGAAGTGGCGCTGCTTCTTGGAAATTATCAATTAAAATTAATAGAGCTTGCTTTAAGCAGGCAACCGAGCGTTAGGCGGGGAAGCCTCCCGATTAGAAAGTGTATTTATTTTGGTGGTAATTTTGAGTGCTCCCTTTAAATGTGATATTAAACATTGAGTCAACAAAGGGCACGTGGGGAAAGTTTGTGATTGTTTTAGTAAGTACACTTGGAGGCTATTTACGAGACCACTTAATACACAAAGTAAATAGCGTTTTTATCCATTGCTTTCAATGGGCTGATAGCTTTCTCCACTGCTTTGCCATACACAGCAGACACGTGCGGAGAGGTTTAAGCCAAATGTGATCCACAAAGCACTTGCCACAACTACTTACACTTTACACTTTTTTACCTCTCGTACGCTACACGTTTTGCGTTTTACTATCCTGGACGACTCCCAATAAACAAATGCGTCATTAATATCAATGGTAGCAACAACAACAAGGAAACCGATCGGAACAATAACCTCACTTTTCTTTTTAGAATTTAAGAGAACTATCCCTATTTAGCCAGGCAGGGAAAGAAAGACAGTTCACATTCTCCAGCTTTGTCTTAAAAAAAAAACGAACGGAGAAAAACAACCGCCGAAGTTAATTTATCGACAAAAAAAATTCGCCCTCGCTACTTTTTCATGACATGTATTCGATAGGTTCGTGTGTAACTTCAGGTTTAGCAGTAAAACGTATCTGCTTTCATGCTCACTGTACAGAGCCAATTGAGCCGGTGAGAACGGCCTAGCCATCCAATAGGCAGCTTTGAGGCAATCCAATTGCTTTGCATAAGGCAATATTTTGTGTGTGAGAGAGAAGTGTATTTGCATGTGTGGAGTGATTAGTGGGTTTGAAAAGAGAGCTCTGGCTCAGCCTCATTTCCCGCTCTGGCAAAGGCGCAGGAGGAAGTGTTTTGCTGGAAGATGATGACAGAGGTCAGGCTCTGCTAATGGGCCAGTGAAGAGCAGTGGAGGCGAGGCACAGACCAGGAACACATACATTAATACACTTGTACCATCACCAATCAGCATAGGTGTGTTCTCTTTCTCTACTTCTCTCTCTCTCTCTCACACACACGCGCACACACATACGCGCACACACATTTTGTGTCTCTCCTCAGTCCTGACATCCCACTTTATTGTCAATCTCTGTCTCCTTCACAGGGATTTCAATTTCTGCAAAACATCACTGGGAAAACTATTTTACTGCCAACTCTTTCAAGAGAGTCACCAGCATTTCTATTCATTTGTGTTGCGCTGAAAACTATTGAGAAGGGTTCTGACAGCGTCTCAGGATGCCTCAGAAAGGTGAGTTCGGATATATTCCTAACACTTCAGAGTTTGATTTTAAAATAATACAAACCAGGCTTATACAATGCAAAAACAGTCTTAGGCGTGTACTCAAAAGTTATAATGCATCTGTAGGCATATTGTGTATATGTGCATCAGAGTCATTTATGCAGCATACATATGTATAGCAAAGGAAATGTGACTTTTAAAATATTTTTAAATGTTAAAGTATCACCAATATAATGTAAGTAAAATAGCCGTGTTTTCTGCCCACTCTTCTGAATTCCGAATTTATTGCTTAGACATAGAAAAGTGAATGTAATCCTTGTCATAAAGAGAACGAGGGATGTCTTCAGCTCCGCAGCAAGGAGTTCGTATACTCTTCGGGGAAGTTACAGTATGTAGTTTGAGGCTCTCTAGGTTAGCTCCTTTGCTCATGTATATGCCCGTACTCTATTTTTTCGGTGTTTGGGGATAGTTTAATGTTTATTTATGACAAGAAAGAGCAAAAAGTCACATTAGGCCAAGACAGCGATCAGTATAGACTATGGAAAAGCAATGACCCGATGCGGGAGAGTGTCATATTGAATCATACAGGCAGAAGACTCAACCGAGCGCCTTCACAAAAATGCATTGCGAACTATTAACAGTTCATTCTCCCATTTGTCAGCTTTCATCTATATAAATATACAGTTTTCTAAACAGCTATAATCCAAAAGCGTATACAACCTGAAAACAAAAGGATCTTAAAATATGTCGCATATATACAGTATAAAAACATAAAAAACCAAGGTACTGAAATCCTTGTATATTTGTAATGCAGATACAAATGTGACATTTTAATTAGGCCTATTGTAGATTTATTATTAATTAACAATCTTGTATAAAACGAAAAGGATATATCTCAAAATTGTAAAATTATTTAAACTTCGGAATAATGTTGATGTAGTTTCAAAATAAGTATCTTTATGTATCCATATGTGTTTATATAGAAAAATAATACAATAATTTTAAATGGGCTTAAAATATTATTTTGAAGAAACACTCTGTTACACTATAAACCTATGCATATCAATTTAATATTTGAAGGGCAAAATTCATAGTTTAAAAATATGAAAATCGACACACATAATTCGCATTATTTGTGATGCTGAAATAAAAAGAAATGCTGATTTTATATTAAAAAATTAAAATAGAAAAAACTATCAAAATAGTTTGCTAATGTTGTTTAGCATTGATGGACAATGAAAGCTTTTCGCAACTATTTAACAGGTTATTGTAACATACTAATGCATTTCAGTATATGAATGTATTAACATATAGGCTCGAATACTTATTTGTAATTGAAGTGCTTGTGCTTGCGGATTAGTAGATTAAAACAGAAATTTAGATTGGGCCTAAATTAACCTCATGGACGGCCAACAGTGTCTTCAATTTTATATTAATCATTAACCAAGACATGAAAGGTTTGCTGTAGTCTCATAACGGAGGACGCTAAATATTCAACAATGGTTTAGATTCCGAAAGAAAGAGAAGAGAAAACGATAATGCGTCTTTTTTTTTACTTTTACTTCCGCCCGCTGTTTAGATCGTTGATGAATTGCTTTTGCTAAACGCTCCCTATTAAATCGGTTTGATAATTATGATGGACGATTCCGGACATTTGGAGCAACAGAGCTGAAGTACTGAAATTTGCCGTCAAAGTGTAAATGTATACAGCATTGCATTTTATGGAGAAAATGTTCATTATGACAATTAACGAGATAGTAACAGAAAAGTAGGCTACGTATTACTTTTTTTCCACATTTCATGATACATTCTACAAAGTACATGGCAAGCTCGTAAGGCTGAATTGTTGTCAGCTACTTCTGTTCGGTTCTAAATATTTGCTTGGTGGAGGAAAGGGATTGTTTGCGGTTTAAACCCATTTATATTATTATTTTATACATAATGTAGTAGTGAAAGCCATAGATAATGTTAAGTGAGGATATTTGAAAATTTCAAATATATAAGGGTTTATATATTCGAGTTTAAAACACCCACAAGTCGGTTATATACATAAAAAATAAAATAAGCATTTGCGAGCAAAGCGAGAGAATCTCTTCATCTCATTTCTGGTCTCCTTTTTATAACAAACCTCTTGAATGTGTTCGTAACTGCAATCGTCTTTTACCAACTGAGCGCCGTGTATAGCTGCTGTATCTTTGTACAGCCTTTAACTAAGCTCACACCAGTAGCACGCTAACCTCCAAATATCTGTGACAAAAAAATATTTTTTCTATTTCCCAAATTGAAACAAAAAAGGCACTGAAATCAAGCATCGGGTCGCAGTAGACATCGGTGATGCAGGGGTGTGTGCGTGTGTGTGTGTGGGTGGGGGGTTATGAGGGTCCCTACAGTTCTTTGTATTCTAGAGAGTTGTTGGTACGTTTAGTTGGAAGCTGTGTTGCTAGTTGGGGAGCCTGAGTTTTGCTCTCTGGGTTTTGGTATACAAGCAGAAAGGAAGCCATTGTTTAAATTCAGCAGGCTTTGTTGAAGAGCCTTCACCCCCTCCTGATCTTACTTTTTAGAGCACTGAGGCGAGGTAGACAGCGTGTGTCACTGTACAGTTTAAAAACAGAGGATCTAAAGAGAAAGGCAGCGGTAAATAAAATTAATTGATAACTCAAACTGTTCAGAAAATCGATTGATTAATCACGATTTTTTCAAGAAAAGTTTTCGTTGCAGTTGTCTAACCGGGCTTTTGGGGCAGAGCGATTATTATGATGCGGAAGGACTGAAAAAGTTTCAGTCGAAGCTGCGGCCTTAGAATTAGACACAGACGACTAAAGACAATTGTAAACACCGCCGTTAAAAGTGCAAACGAGTGGCTTCAGTGAACACACTTCCTCGGTTTAAATGATTTTTAATGGAATCAAAATCCAAAGAATTAACAATACAGCGCTTTATTCACAGTTTTGTTTTTTCCATTATTCATAAGATGTAATTGGTTAGGAAGTACTGTACATACTTTGCATATAAATAAGTACCAAAACATATTTTATATGCTTAGAAAACGAGTGTTCCACCGATATCAAACATTTTACAAGTCACCTCAGTATATTTATATATATATGTCATCTGTACTGCAGGAGAAAGTGGACGAGAAGTGGTGTTTTAATATACTGTTTTGTTTTGTCCTAGAAGGAAGACATTAACTAGTGTGCCGCAGATGAGAGACTCGTTAAGTTGTTTAAAGTGGACAGTCAACTCTGTTTCCAGGCAAGTTTTAATATTGTTTTACAGATTTACATTGTTCTGAAAAAAAAAGTAACCTATCCACTTACTTTAAACTGAATTGAGTTTTTTTTAATGACGTAGCAACAATTCTAAGTCGTTATGCACAATGCATTGCTGAAAAGTAAATATATCTAGGCAATTTTGTCTTTTACATGTAGCGCTAAATTAAAAAAAACATACATGTGCATCTAAGCTGTTATGTGTCATTACTGCTAATTAATTAATATTTTA